>NW_008481829.1:2286187-2299834 GCF_000365165.1 Cladophialophora carrionii CBS 160.54
GGATAGGATGGGATACTTTGGATAGGATGGGATACTTTGGATAGGATGGGATACTTTGGATAGGATGGGATACTTTGGATAGGAGGTAGGTCAGGTACCTACCTTGAGGTTACCTACCTAGGTATTGTGCGTGTGTGTACTCTACACGGAGGAGGTTACATGTACATATATTATGTATCAATGGCTTGATGTCTCAAAGTATCAATGGATTCGATTTTTGGACGAATCCTAATTACCAGCCATGTAGTAGTTGTGGTGTGTTATGTGACCGACTACCTATAGATGTATAATGAGCGGGTGTAAGAGAGGAGACACGACTAGGACACAGGCAGGCAGGCAGGAGTCTACAATATGTTTCTGTGTTGTCGTACCGTATGATCAAGCCTTGAGTAACATTCCGTGGAGGATGGGTATAGAACATAACAAGCGGCCACGGCCACAGCTACAGCCACAGACAACAAACCAGCCTCTTCAACTCAATCCGTTTCGAGTCTTGCTAAGGGCGTTTAGTTTGACTCGGACATAAACGCAGATAAGGTACCTCGTACCCTGTATCATGTTCAATGTAGAGCCAGGGGAGAGATAGTACTCCTCGCAGTATGTGACAGGGCCTCACAAACACGGGACATGCCTGCAGCGGGTGTGGCAGTCGGACGATAGGTAACAGATCACGAATCGCGGGTTCAGATCATACTGTGCACAGACAAATACAGATACAGCCATATTGATAGTAATGCCGTGTAGCTATCATTCACTCAGGCCAACAGTAGACGTACGTGGTGGACCACGACATTCCAAGCCATTTCCAAGCAGGGGCCTCGTGATGCTGAGACCCAACGCGCATGGTGCATCGGGATAACTGTCACATGGCCATCCTCCAGGGTGACTGCTGCTCATAGCTCATCACTCTACATGTCACCGACCACCAATCCATGCCGAACCCTCAATAAGCATAAAACAAGACCGTCTCATCATTACTCTGGCGGATCTTCTTGTTGGTACGAATGAGCCAGAATTTCATGACCCACGCCCCGGCGGCACAGGCGACGGAAAAGGCCGCCGAGCTGGTCATGGCCATAGTGTAGCGCGGCTCGTCGGAGCTGGGCCAGAGATACTATGGTTTGAGTTTGACGTCAGTGATGATAGCCCCAGCACGTGGCATGAGAGGTGGGCAGGCAGTAACTCACCGGAGTCCACACGAAAGAAGCATTCGCAATGGTATTGACAATGGCCAGGCTGGACGCTTTCTTCTCCTTGGTCTGTCCGCACGTCGAGCCCACCCAGCCCAGAATGATCGAGTTGACCGCGTAGGTGCCGATCGCGAAGACGACCATGGCGAAGTATCGTGCGCCCGTGTTCAACGTGGCGCAACCGAGCACGAACCCAAACACGGCAACGGCCTTTGCGCTCGTGATGTGCCAGGTCCGTTCGTTGAACTTGCCCGAACTGGCGGACCAGAGGATCGAGATGATCCCCGCGATGAGGTACGGCGGGCAGGTCAGCACCAGCGTGATGGTCTGGTTGAAGCCCAGCGTCTCGACGGCCGTGGGGAAGAAGTTCTTGAACCCGTTGGCCGCAAGGTGCATGTGTTGCATGAAGGCGAAGAGCCAGAGCTTGGGGTCTCGCGCGGCTTCTAGGAGGCCCGCAAAGGTCGAGGTGCCAGCCTTGCCGCCGACCGTGTCGCGCTCGATACGTTCGTGGGCGAGTTGTCGTTCTTCGGCTGTCAGCCATTTGGTGCTGAGAGGATGGTCTGGGAGCGTGAAGACGGCGCCGAGGGCGATGACAAATGTGGCGATACCCTGCAATTGGACCTGTTAGAACTTGGAATCACTGGGAGACAAAGGTAGGGTGCCATACCTGGATGATGAAGAGCCATCGCCAGCCCTCAAGGCCGGCTTTGCCATCCAGCTCAAAAATACCCAGCGCAATGAGACCGGCGAACGCTGTGGCGAGAATGTTGCCGGTGTAAAGGATGGAGATGCGTGTGGCGATCTCTTTGCGGGTGTAGAAGATTGAGAGCATGAAGAGCGCGCCAGGATAGTAGGGGGCCTTGGGATTTATTAGCACTCTGGTGTAGTGTAGGCGGGTGGTGATAACGTACCTCTGTAACGCCCAGGAAGAAACGAGTGAGAAGCAGACCGGTGAAGTTCTGAGAAAGCGCTGTCAAGGTGCTGACGACGGCCCAGAGCGCCATGAAGAAGGACATGTAATACGACGGACGGACCCGGGTCAGGATCATGTTGGAGGGCACCTGGCCGATCAAGTACCCGACAAAGAGAATGGACACCTGAGGAGAGCTATCAGCGGCAATTCACGCGGGGAGTGCAGGGCGGACGAGGCTTACGCAGGTCTGGTATTGCGTCGAGGTCAAGCCCAGATCTTCTTCCATGTCGTTGATACGGGCCAACGCAATGGCATTGCGATCCAAGTAGTTGAGCCAATACATGATCCACAGTGTTGGCATGATCCATCGATCAAGCTTCTTGACGAGTCTGGATTCAATATCTTGTCAGCCTTGCACAGCGACCAGCGACAACGGGAACATAGCATACTGGATCTCTTTCGGGTCGGTCTTCTTGTGAGCTCCTGAGTAATCGATGCGGACAGGTTTGCCTTCGCTGTCGACGACATATTCTTCGTGGGCACCTGCTGGTTTGTCGACCTCAACGATAGGCGTTTGGCGGCCGCCGTCGATCACGGTCTTCTCGTTGTGTTCATGATGAGCTGCCATGGTGGTGGTGAAGATGGAGCAGGAAGGATGTGGAAGACGACTGGGGTATTCTCCTTGAGCGCAGGAGCTGATGCACTCAACTCGAGACTGTTTGATAAGAGCTGCGAATACTCCAGGAAAGAGATCGTCTGAGAGGAAAACTGCCGACCTTTATACCTACCGACCTACCTACCCCGGGTCCATCTCTCAGCATACTCGACCACGGCGCTGGCGTTCATGGATAATGTCGACATTGCTCATCACACTCTTCAGGGTCCCCCTCATTTTCGTGCCAGCGCACTAGGACAGGACGTCCATGGATGAGCACCTAGGTGACAGGCATCGGGATGACAGACCAAGACACCAAGCCCGCCAAGTCCTGTCGACGACCCCGGACTGATGACCCCGTATTGGCGGAGAAAGCTTTGAGCCTTTTGCCACCTAAGCCTCTTCCGGCAAATCAGAAAATCCCAATGATACCCAAGACTCCGCGGCATACGTGAGCCAGGAATGATCTTTCCCTGATGCCATTCTAGAAAGATTGGCGTGCAGCGATGGCGGAGGCGTAGCAGTAACAAACATCTGAGGTCCTGACTTGGCGGAGCGGAGTTTGCATCATGCTAAGTGTCCTTCACCCCTCGTAATGACATTTGCCGTCTCGCCCTGGCCCTGGATCTCCCGCTCTCAAGTGCCGTTGCCTGTAGGTTGCTGCTTCCATCCCGGGATCAACCTTTCGAAATGGCGTCTGGCGAACGGCGAGCGGGAAGAAGCATGGGATTTGCCTCTGTAGCCCAGAACCGGATCCCAGTGGGAGGAGACACCGACCTTGGCAGGTGGGATTCTTCGGGCGTTCTCGAAGGTTTCTGCTTACGGAATATTGCATGGTCCCCCAGGGTTGGTCTCTGCCATGCTTGTCCTTTCTTGATGCACTGGGAAGCTATCGCCCAGAAGTCCCAAGAAACGCCCAAACCGTCCAGCATCATATATAGGACGGATGACAGATAGTGTACCTTCCTCGTTAGGTAGTGGGCTGGCATGAGGTACGTGAAGGGTTTCCGCGAAGGCGCAGAGCGGACCTTTTCGGCATGAGCTTCAGACACAAATCTAGGTCAGTCCACGAAGGACCATGTCTCCCAAGGACGGTCGCAGGGTACACGCGCTCCCCACGCCGATGACTTTGTCTCGACTGCTTTGCCGTCGCTGAGTACAACACCCCGAGAAGCCTCGCACTTCACTGGACGGAGGAGTTGACCTTCGGACGCTGGTTAGCTCTCAATTGGCACCGAGCTAGGGCAATGCGGTGCCATTGACATCCACACCGGATGCCTGCTCCGACATGCATGTGAAGAAATCCTGGATCTCGCCAGGTCTTGGTAAATCCCCAGTCGCTTCGTTGCCGAGGGAGACTTAGTGCGATCCCAACGTCCTAACCACGTCCTCTTGGCTATCACCCGACGCTACATCTGGGCAACTGATGAGACTCCTCCAACTGGTGGTTTGGTGGAGTCCATATCGCCCCTCGACGGCGCATTCAGGCAGCCCGATCATACCGGCCCAACCCGAAATCTCAGTGCAGTCAACGGTTTCACGGGCGTATTGATGATTCCAGGCTCGACCGCTGCCTTGTGAGCAGCACACTGTCTCTCCCACCGGCGACCAGAGTAGCTTGATCGCATTGGAGCGCGGAATGGTCATCAAATCACCTTTCTGTGCAGTCAGTGGGAGTCGCCATCCGCAGTCCATGTCCGTGTATGCAAGGAGCGACGGTGAGGTGTCCAGAATATGAAGTCTACTGTGCCGATGTGTCCAATTTTGACCGGGATGGGAACCACGCACACGGCTATCACTGCTGAAGGTAGGCTTCGAGGTCGACGGAAGTGATGGTGGCATTCCGATTTTTGAAGCTGTGAACGCGTCGCTCCATAGAACAAGAACTCATGCCGCCCCAACTCAAGCTATATCCTCATGTTTGGGCTGCTGATAGTCGATAGTCAGCCATTCCACTCTGACCTGTTTGTGCTGACGAAACACCGAAGCCGCGCTCCCGTGTTTCCTGCACTTCCAACGATGTGGCACAAGCGAAGGAGAAGTGATGATGAGGAGCACCCATTTCATCGAGGCAACCACGACGCCCGTCGGATAGGACTGCCATTGCTTGTTACCATGAGATCCGGGTAGTTGGACAACTCGCAATTCGACAGATACGACCTCGGTCGCCCATCCGGTCTTTTCCATCTGAAGAAGCAGGCTTCCAGCGGGGATCATGGGACAGAGACCGGCACGGACATATCGGCGTCTTCGGCGCATCACTTCTACTATAACGCAACAGCCATTAGCGTGAAATACTTCGCCGTATATGATATTGCCCTACATAGTAGTGTTTCCTTGTGCTGCTTAATTACTCCATACCGCCCCCCTGTTCGCATAACCACCATTCATTTGCATGGGTGCGCGCCATATCTGGAGGCTCAACCGCTATTTCCGGAGCGTCCAGGCGCCATGCCGGCACTGGTCCAGCTGCCAGGATCGACCGTCAGGTCACAGCAAATGGGCAAAGATCAAACATGACAAGGGCAAGAACGACATCGCGAAGAGCAAGGCCCGAACGCATTTGTCCGCCGACATCATAATGGCATCAAGACGTGAGGAGCTTCTAACGGTTCAAGGAGGCAAATTGGCTGATTGACATGCAGTGGGCGGGCCTGATCCCAGCATGAACTCCAGACTTGCGCATGCGATTGCCGTTGCGAAGAAAGGTCAACTATCGAAGACGTCTATCGAGCACGCAATTGCCAAGGGCCAGGGCAAATCTCCCACAGGTCAAGCGCTGGAGAACGTGACCATCGAGGCGATGCTGCCTCACGGTGTGGCTGCGATGATCGAATGCCAGACCGACAACAAAGCGAGAACATTGACAGACATTCGGTACATCATCACGAAGGCAGGTGGCACAGCTACGCCAACAGCATTCATGTTCGAGAAGAAAGGACGGGTGTGCTTCGAAGAGCAGGAAAAGATAAGCGTCGAGGATGCCCTGGAAGAGGCCATTGAGGCAGGGGCCCTCGACATTTCGTCGGAAGATAACAGACTGGTGGTTGAGACCGAACCAGCCGATGTCATGGCCGTTGCTCAGAAGCTTCAAAAGAAGCTGGAGCTTCAGGTGGAAAAGGCAGAAGTGGTGTACGTGCCGAACGAGGACTCTGTGGTTACCCTGTCTGAAGAACAGGAGGACGAGGTGCAAAGCATTTTAAATTCTCTAGAGGAAGACCCAAGTGTCCATAATCTGTACGTTAATGCTACCTAACAGCAGGCATACTCGTCTTGACCACATCTAATTCTGGACTAAACGTGTCTTCTCGTGCCCGTGAAGGGCTATCTGCGTGATGGTAGGAATGTTCAGCCGTACAAGCCGCTACGGCGGAGCACTGAAACAGCCCTTGGTTTCTTCAACGTGTTGTGAATTCATATCTCGTAGTCTGATCATGGTCAATGTACTGCCTAGACAAATGAGAATTGAGGTGTAAGTGAAAAACATGACACATTTCCACCTGAGAATGTCACAGCGGACTCCCTGCCTCTAAGATCGTCGTCGGTCACCCACAGGATGGAGCCTGGAACGACGCTGGTCAACTGGCAGCAGGCCTTTGAAGGGTATCGCATCCCACAAACTCGGGCAATTGAGAAGCAACTGCGATCAAGCGCAGCGCAAAACAAAGAGAAGCTCAGGACGCTTGTTGGGTAGGTTGGATCCCGGATACCGTCTGCCTTGCGCCTTGCCTGGACAAGCCCCCGGACTTTCCGCCTCTCCCACTCCCGGCAGGAGATTCCAAGACAATTCACTGACCATTCATCTACAGTGGCAGCTATCGTGAGCTTCTCGCGACCGCCCAGGCCATTGTTGTCCTGGATGAGCAAACAAGGTCCGCAGAGGATCACCTGTCATCCATTGGTCACAATTGCAGACCGCCTCAGCTAGATGCGAATCTCAGACCACCGCCAGCCGACCGAGTGGCCCTCGCGCAATATCGGCTCTTACAACGATGCTGCACGACCATAGCGTTGTGTCTACGAGACGACAAATTGCTACTGTCTGCACGATTGATGGTCGTGTCGAGGCTCCTGTTGAAATCCCTTAATGATCAAGAGGCCACCGCAAAATGCCTTGACTTTCTGCGTGGCAGGCTCACTAGCCTACGGCGGCAACTTCTGCTTCGCGTGGATTCCAAGCTGAATAATCCCACGTCGAAATTGCCAGCTCTGCTGGAGTCAATCTGCTCTTACTGCCTGGTTACGAGTAGCTCCGCGGACGATGCCCTCGCTCACCTCCGTCATCTTAGACTCGAGAAGATCCGCCGACGACTCACAGCTTCGAGACAGCCGTCGGCAATCTGTGAGGCTCTTCGTTATCAGTTATCATCCTTGCAATCCTTCAGGAGCCTCATTGGACTTCCCATAATTGAGGCGATGAACGAGCTGCAGAGAAGGCCTATTTTGGCGGATCCGAGTATTCGAAACCTTGAAACCCTCGACTTTGACCGGATTGCGTTGCTGATCCCGGATGATATTCGATCATTCGCCCCCTACTTCAGGAGAAGTGCGCCAACGTCAGAAGAGTTGCAATCTAAATTTGAAAGCTGGTCGCAAGATGCTTGTCGGGCGCTCTCCGAGGCTCTACGCCAATATCTCTCAGAAATGAGCCACGTAAGCGAGGTGCTCGAGTTGCGGAAACGGCTATACACCCTTCTCCTACCCTCTTATTTTTCAACACCGGCGGGGTCCTATCTCAAAGAACAGATGGCGCAGGCAATCAACGAGAAAGTCAGCGTCGTTTGTCGAATGCAAGGGGCACAGTTAGACAAGAGCACGGACTTACTACTTCAAAAAGAAACACGTGGCGAGCCGGCCCTGCTGTTGTGGGACGAGGAGATAGCGCTAGCAGGTCTGGACGCTGGGGGCAACACACTTATCAGGCAAGTCCGAAAGCGCCATGCTGGCCACAATGGGGCTCTATCGAAAGCCTCGAGGACTTTGACTCGATGGTTATCTACGGCAAACGCGACTCTCAATCAGCTGGATGCGGTCTCGGACACAAGGTGGCGAGACATCCTTGAGGAGCCTGACGAGGACGATGAAGTTGAGGCCGCCGATCTGATCACAGAGCTCGGAGAGACAGATCCGAAACTCTACAAGGAAACTTTAGCGGTGTCGCTGCGAGAAGCTGTTCTCAGGCACGAGTCGCGCATTGCAGAGGCTGCTGCTCGAATCTTGAATGAAAAGAGTGATATATCCTACATCGTGGCCTCCTTGCGCTCAATTCGACTTTCGATATCATCTCTGAAGCACGTCTCACCAGAACATTTCAAGTTTGACAGGTTCCGAGACATCGTTCCGAGGTTGCAGCAAACGCTTGCCAATGAGGTAGCAGAACAGCTATCGTGGAGGTTACGAAGTGGCGACAGAGCTGGAAAATGGGACACAACCTTCCTTCCAGACAACATGCCTTCGCCTCGAGCCTTTTCGACCTTGCGTCATCTGTGCAGGATAATGTTGGATCTCGGCGGCACAGACCTGTGGTCCCCTCCACTGGTCGCGTTGGTCAAGGAAGCCGTCAGGTTGAGGATATTCACTTCTGAAGTTAAGCCCGGCTATATGCACACCGACTTCGACGAAGTATACCTAGGCATTGCTCTGGACCGTGACCACGCTGAGTTTGCTCAGGACGTTTCGAACAGGAAGGAGCTTGTCAGGTCCGCAGCCGAGTACTGGACAAGGACGAAGCTCTTGTTCGGCGTGCTCGCCTGAGAGAAGTGGCCAGAGTTCCGACTTGGCCCTGGAAGAGACTTTAGTTGACCTAGACAACTCGCGAATGACAGTCTACATAACGAGTCCGCTAAACGGACTGGATTGCTTGTTGGAACCTTCGCCATGGCCGTGGAAGACCTGCAAAGGAAGCATCACCAGAGACCCGGAGAAACATTAATCCGTAATGCCACTTGCAATCCGTCGTCTCACAACTCAATATCTACGCGGTTCTATCTTGCCGAAACCACGAGCGAACCCTCTCATCGATGAGCTATGTCTTAGATATACCCCTTGTTCGCCAACTGCTCTTCACTCTTCCCAGCACATCCTGAGTTGCGGTTATCGCTTCCTATGCTCAGTTGCTTCTTGACCGGAAACTCAAGAAGTGCTGAGATAGACTCCTCGGATTCCCTCGATATGAGAGATCCCGCAGAGGTTCCCAGCCGCCTGTCACCAATATGCAGCCGGTTGAGCTTTCAGATCTGCCAGGAGAGTCCTCTTGGAGCAAGAGGAGAATCGGCGAATCCGAATACAATGGCCAGCTCGAGGCGGATGAAGATGTCCAGGCAGAGGACAAGCCGCTTATGGCTTTCGACCTGAATGATGAACGTGATATTCAACCCACGAAGCAGGAACTCGCGACCCTTCCCAGGGTATCGGACAAGATCCCATGGCGTGTCTACACTGTTGCATTCGTTGAGCTCTGTGAACGGTTTTCGAATTATGGCACCACGATCTTGTTCCAGAACTTCGTCCAACGCAGCCTGCTCACTCCAACCGGTCGAGCTCCTCACCCCAGCGGGGATATCGACAATAATCCCGGTGCCCTCGGGCAGGGTCAACAGATGGCTACGGGCCTGGGGACGTTCTTCTCTTTCTGGTCGCAAACGACACCGTTGTTGGGTGCCTGGGTTGCGGATACGTATCTAGGAAGGTAATGTCTAATGCCCACTCTGTCCATGTCAGATTCCACTCACATGTCGGAATAGGTACCAGACAATTATGATCGCCATTGCAATTGTGGTTATTGGACATGTGATTCTAGTCATTGCTGCTCTGCCGTCGGTCCTCCAACACACCCAAACAGCCCTTATCTCGTTCATACTCGGCCTGATTATCTTCGGGTTCGGCACGGGCGGCTTCAAACCGAACATCTCCCCTCTGATCGCAGAGCAGATTGTCCATGACCAGCCGCGCATCTCATTTGACCCCAGGACAGGGGATCGTGTGATCATTGACCCAGACCAGACGGCAGCGAGGATATATAACTGGTTTTACCTCTTTATCAACGTTGGCGCACTCTTCGGCCAAATCACCATGTCGTACGCGGCACTGTATGTCGGGTATTACCTCGCGTTTCTGCTTCCGACGCTGATGTTCCTCCTCTGTCCGATGATACTGCTCCTCAACAAGAAGAACTACCGTCTAACACCACCGCAAGGCTCAGTCCTTGGTCCAGCCGTCTCGTTTCTCATCTTTGCGGTCCGTCCACATTGGTCGTGGAATCCGCTCCGTACGATAAGCAACCTCCGCAGCACGAACACCTTCTGGGAGGATGTGAAACCCTCTCTTATCCCGCCGGCCAAACGCCCCCCATGGATGACCCCAGCTATCGACGACGCCTGGGTCTCGGAACTGCGTCGCGGGATACAAGCCTGCTCTGTCCTCCTCTGGCTCCCACTCTACTGGCTCACCTACAGTCAGATGAACAACAACCTGACATCCCAGGCTGACACAATGTACCATACCGCGGTTCCGCCAGAGATTGTCTCGAACCTCGACCCACTCGCCCTGATCATTTTGATTCCCATCTGCGACCTGCTCATCTACCCGTTCCTGCGCAAACGCGGTGTGCGCCTGACGCCGATAAGGAAAACGACTCTCGGGTTCTGGATCGGCTCGACTGCGATGGCCTACGCCGCCTTCCTGCAACATTACATCTACACGCACAACTCTTGCGGATATCATCCCTCCGAAGGTCTTCCCTCCACCTCTCCCGTCCAAGACTGTCCTCCTGCGTCCATCTCGATTCTCTACCAAGCACCGATCTACCTGCTCGTCGCTATCAGCGAAATCCTCGTCAGCATCACAAGCATGGAATACGCGTTCACAAAGGCTCCCAGAAACATGAGATCTATGATTCAGGCATTTGCGCTTTTAATGGGTGCACTAGCGAATCTGATTGGAGAGGGGTTCCTGTGGCTGGCGAGGGATCCGTTTCTTGTCTGGAACTACGGGGTCATGGGACTCGTGGCCTTTGTTGCTGGAGGGATGTTTTGGTGGTGTAACAAGGAATTGGATTGGGAGGACCCGGTAGAACACGTCGGGTCTCGAGCCGCAGAGCGGAGAGGCCAGAACGAGGAGCAAGCGTCGGAAGTCAAGCCCGATGGTCGTGGGAGAAGGTTTGACGCGAGCTGGAGCGTCGTCAGTGAAGAGTCCGAGGAGGACGAGGAGACCCTGCTCCGTGATAGACTGCATAGGAGGATGAATGGAGACAGTCCATAGAGCCAAAATCGTTCGTGCAGCCTCGCGCCTCGCAAGGCTGAGCTTCGCAGGTCTTGGCACGGGCAGCTCGGCAAAGCTTCTCTTTTCTGGCGCGACGGCCATGTCGATGTGTCCTCCAATTCAAATTGCATCGTGGAGCTTTCAGGAGAAGTGCCGTTGCGACGTCGACACCTGTCCCCTTCTGCCTTCCTGTCCAGCTCTTCTTCCCTTCCCTTCTCGTCCTTGTCTTTGGTCTCAGGTCCAGATCAAGCTGTCCGTCTCAGCGCAGCAACCATGTCCGGCCGTACGTGCTCCTCGCCGACCGCCGCACTCTGGTTGTCGAAATTGCTAACACCACGAACGCAGTCCGCTTTCTCGATCTCATTAAACCGTTTACACCCCTCCTCCCCGAGGTGGCAGCGCCCGAGTCCAAAATCCCCTTCAATCAAAAGTTGATGTGGACAGGAGTAAGACAATCGCGTTCCCTGCGAGACGCAAGAACCCAGGACTAATGAGGGCAACGCGCAGTGTACGCTCTTGATCTTCCTTGTCATGAGCCAAATGCCTCTCTACGGTATTGTCTCATCAGACACGTCGGATCCGATCTACTGGTTGCGTATGATGTTGGCCAGTAACAGGGGAACATTGATGGAGTTGGGTACCACGCCCATCATTTCCTCGGGCATGGTCTTCCAGGTACGTTGCTGCGTCTTGAGCTACGACAGCATGACTCTGACCGCGTGCAGCTCCTCGCTGGTACCCACCTCATCGACGTCAACCTCGACCTCAAGTCCGACCGCGAGCTATACCAGACCGCACAGAAACTCTTCGCCATCATCCTCTCCTTCGGCCAAGCCTGCGTTTTCGTGCTCACGGGTCTCTATGGTCAGCCCAGCGATCTGGGTGCGGGCATTTGCCTCCTGCTGATTGTCCAGCTCGTCCTCGCCGGGCTTGTGGTTATTCTGCTTGATGAGCTGCTCCAGAAGGGATATGGTCTGGGTTCCGGCATTTCCCTCTTCATTGCTACGAACATCTGCGAGTCTATCGTGTGGAAGGCCTTTTCCCCGACCACAATCGATACCGGCCGTGGGAAAGAATTTGAAGGCGCAGTGATCGCGCTTTTCCACCTGCTCGTGACATGGCCTGACAAGACCCGCGCTCTCCGCGAAGCTTTCTACCGACAACATCTCCCGAACGTCATGAACCTGCTGGCCACTCTCACAGTCTTTGCCGCCGTCATCTACCTCCAAGGCTTCCGCGTCGAGATTCCTGTCAAGTCGTCCCGCCAGCGCGGCATGCGTGGCTCCTACCCCATCCGCCTCTTCTACACCTCCAACATGCCCATCATGCTGCAATCCGCCCTTGCCTCCAACATCTTCATGATCAGTCAGATGCTCTACACTCGCTTCTCGGACAACCTCCTCGTCAAGCTCATTGGCACCTGGGAACCCAAGGAAGGCTCATCTCAGCTGTACGCCTCCAGTGGTATCGCGTACTACATGTCCCCACCACTCAACTTCACCGACGCACTCCTCGACCCCATTCACACGGTCATCTACGTTACCTTCATCATCGTCACCTGCGCCGTCTTCTCCAAGACGTGGATTGAAGTTTCTGGCTCCGCACCCCGTGATGTGGCAAAGACGCTGAAGGAACAAGGGCTCGTTATGGCCGGGCACCGCGAGCAGTCCATGTACAAGGAGTTGAAGAGAGTCATCCCCACGGCGGCGGCGTTTGGCGGTGCGTGTATCGGAGCCTTGTCCGTGGCGAGTGACATGCTTGGTGCATTGGGCAGTGGCACCGGTATTTTGTTGGCCGTAACCATCATCTACGGATACTTTGAGATCGCGGCCAAAGAGGGAGATTTCGGCCAGGGCCTGAAGGGCTTGATTGCCTAGATAGATGATTCTCGGAGACTCTGTAGTTTCAACGGTGCCCGGCCCGGTGGAGGGGATTTGAATTGGGTTTACCTTTCAAGAAAAGTTATGTATGACTGAAGATGCATAGCCAAGGTTGGGAAAGCATACGCAGGGGCAAAAGCGAGAAAGACGGTAGGAACTGTCTTGCATGTACAGCGGCAAAAGCTATACAAAGACACCCTACACCTGTACTGTCAACCGTGTACTTGGTCCGAATCCTGGCGAGCACGTCCACGCTCTTGTAGTCGTGAGAAGATGGAAAATGCCAGCGGCAGCGGCAGAGGGGATAATGGGCTCCACACGTAGCAGCCGTTGTTCCATTTCCTGTTCCCTTGGACGAACAATTACCCAGCTGCAGGTCCGCACCGTTTCTCACATCAGTCATACAGTACGGAGTGGACTCGCTTGCTTGCCTTTTTCTACGGTACCAGGAATTCCTGTGTAGGTAGGCATAGCTAGCGCTAGCTAGGTATATATCTACTGTATGTACAACCTCGTCCTCGTCCTTGTCGGTGCGCATTCCGGTATAGCATAATCTAGACGTCGTAATCTATCTATCTGTCTACCTACCTATCAGGCAAGTCTGCATACACCGTCTTGCCACGGTTCTGCTTCTTCTGCCCTCCCTCCCTCCCTCGAAGCCATGGCTCCATTCTGTCACGACGATTCGATTCGACTCGATTCAACTCGCTCCTCCTCCTCCTCCTCCTCCTCCTCCTCCTCCTCCTCCTC
>NW_008481829.1:2299856-2768840 GCF_000365165.1 Cladophialophora carrionii CBS 160.54
CCTCCTCCTCCTCCTCCTCCTCCTCCTGCCTACTTCGATACTATCATTCTACCGTCGTAAACGAGCCGACTTGCCTCGAACCACGAAACCACGAGCATTACGTCCGATAATCCCCATTGATCGTGACGTACTCGTGGCTGAAATCACACGTCCAGTACGTGCCCTCGGCCTGGCCGACCCGGAGATCCACGTCGACGATCAAGTCCTCATCCTCGAGTAATCTGCTGGCCCGCTCCTCGTCGACGGCCTGCGGTTCGCCGTCGATCAACAGCTTGAGCACGCCCTCGGCACGGGACGCCGAGTTCTCCGCCGGGACGAAACTGACGTTCGTCCTGGCGGGTATGACGGACTCGGCGCCCGAGGCGAGCAGCGCCGGCGAGGTGTACCCGATCGCGCAGAGGATGCGGCCCCAGTTCGCGTCCTTGCCGTAGAGGGCCGTTTTGACGAGCGGGGAGCGCGCGATGGTGCTGGCAATGGCCCGCGCGTCCGTCTCGGTCAGGGCGTTGCGCACGCGGATGGTCACGAATTTGGTGGCGCCTTCACCGTCGCGCACGACGAGCTGGGAGAGTTGCTGGGCGAACGACGTCAGGATGTTCGCCATGGCCGCGTAGTCTTCGGGCGTGGTGGACGAGGATATGGGTGCCGTGGACGCCGAGGGGGATGCCGCGCCGTTGGCCAGCAGCGCGACGGTGTCGTTGGTCGACGTGTCGCCGTCGATGGAGATGCAGTTGAAGGACTTGTTCACCGCCGTGGTGAGGAGCGTGGACACCGCGTCGGCCGAGATGGGCGCGTCGGTGCAGAGGATCCCGAGCAGCGTCGCCATGTTGGGGTGGATCATGCCCGCGCCTTTGGTCATGCCTGCGAGGCGGTACTCGATGCCGGCGTGCTGTGCGCCCGGGAGGGTGAAAGTCGTGGAGAGGAGCTTCGGGAATGTGTCTGTCGTGCAGATTGCTCTGGCCGTCGTGAGCCATGCGGCATGGTCGGCTGCGAGGTTCGAATACGCGACGGGTATCTTGTTGAGGATTTTGGCGATCGGGAGACGTTGGCCGATCACGCCGGTCGACATGACCAGACTGTTCGGTCCCAGGTGGTCGTCTGGTTGCGAGGACTGCTGGAATTGAGCCGATGCCGTGGAGGACATCGCCCACGCGTCATCCACGCCGCCTTGGCCTGTCACGGCGTTTGCGCACCCAGAGTTGACGATAATGCTCCTGAGGCCAGCCCCGCCGCGTTTCTCGAGCACAGACCGACTCACTTGGACGGGGGCGGCTTGGAACTTATTCGTCGTGAAGACGGCGGCTCCAAAAGCGGGTCGCTCGCTCGCGATGAGGGCGAGATCCGGGTGTGATTTGTTTGCTGGCTTCACTCCGACGTGCGTGCCGGAGACGAGGAAGCCCTTGGGATAGGTGCCACTCGTGGGGACATATTTCAGCTTCGAGGCGGGAATGGAGCTGTCCAGAGGCGCGGAATAGTGGCGGACGAACTGGCGGAGGGCGGGTCGGCCTGTCATGCGTATCGAGGTCGCCATGATCGAGGTTTAGTTGAGATGGATATCAGATCGCTCACAGATGGAGGGCCCTTGACGTCTGACACTCGTCCAGAGGGAGCTTTTCGCAGCTCACATGCTCAGCGGCGGCTCTGATTTTACCGTGCTCAGGCTAGCAATCGGATCTCCGGCCTAGTATTTCTTCAATGTCGTTATCAATGTCGAGCGAGATATGAAGTGCTCAGTGTGGACAGACAGCATAAAGTGGGTGAGCAGGGTGCCAATTGCTCAGGTAGCAGGCACCACGTCGCCGTCCAGGATCACTCAGCGAGGACGACCCGGTCTGGATACTTCAATGTCGCTGCAATATGTTGAGCACATAAAGAATGCAGTCGTGGAAAAATTGCAGGAAAAGAAAGAAGCGTGAGTCAAAAATGTATGCGAGACGAATCGACCAATCAGCGCCGCCGGTTTGCGGAGACGAAGAACCGCGTCGCGCGATGGACGGACGATGCCTCATTGACCTGAATGTCCTCAGTGTCTGGCTCATCTCACTGTTGGACGTCCGTCTTGTAACAGAGATGGCGAAGAGGAAGCAGCCTGAGACTGACATCGAGTCCGACCCGGAACACTCGGCCGCAGACACCCCCCCTTCGAAGCGCCGAAGACGAACAGCAGAAGCAGCGGAAGCGCTCACCAATGGACATCACCACGATGAGAACGAGGCTCCAGGGACAAATGGGTCACCCGAGAAGCAGGAGACTCCCTCGCGAAGGATAAGGAGACCCACGGCAAAGGCACGGGCACTGCTCGAAGCAGAGAACGACGAAGGAAGCCCTACTCCCAAAGTCAACGGCCGGACTCTCTTCGCGACGCCCAGGAAGACCAAGGACACCATTGCCACCGTGACGCCCTCGAGATCGGTCAAAGCCAAAGCAGACCGATCAGCGAAACGGAAGAGCGCCCGACTTATAGCCGAAGCACAGACCCACGTGGACGAGGATGTGGACGAGGACGAGGACGGGCTACAAGGGCAAGATAGGCGATTAGCAAGAGAGATCCTCGACGAGGACGAACACACGGACGAAGAAGACATCGAAGAAGCAGAGTTGGTCCGCAACGTCGAACGCCATATCTCTGATGCCAAAGACACTGCGACAGCCACTACACCCACACCCACACCCAGAAAACGCGGCAGACCCAGGACCGCAATCAAACCCCAGTCCACAAAACCCGTCCGCTCACCAACCCCCGAAGGCGACATCCCGCCCGAAGAACGATACTTCTACCAAACACGACCCGGCGCGCCTCAAGTCTCGAACAACCGCTTCAACAGCGTCAAACTTCTGACCCAGGAGGAATATTTCGAACAGATCGCCTCGTGGAGAGACCCCCACGCGCCCGAGAAGGCCTTTTTGTCGAACCTTCACGCCCGAGCCTTTCCGCAGTGGAAGGCCGAACTCGACGAAGGCTACAGCCTCTGTCTGTACGGCTACGGGAGTAAACGGTCCCTCGTGACTCGATTCGCGGAGTGGGTGTACAAGAGATGCAACTCTGATTCCAACTCCGCCTCTGCCTCCGCCTCTGCCTCCGCCTCTGCCTCTGCCACTGCCTCTGCCACTGCCACCGGCACTGCACCACAAATAGTCATCCTGAACGGATACATGCCTAAACTCAACATTCGAAATATTCTCAATACGATCGCCTCTGCCTCGACGGCGGGCCCTGAGCACGGTCATGAAGACGAACTCGACGGGCCTAAACTAACGGGCCAGCCCGAGGAAATGCTCGATGGCCTACTAGCCCACTTGACTTCGAATCCTCCACCGCAGGGGGCCCTCTACGTGATGGTCAACTCCATCGACGGCCCCTCCCTCCGCCGCGCTGGGATGCAATCCCTCCTTGCGCGCCTGGCCGCCCACCCGGCCGTGCGTTTCGTCTGCACGGCCGACTCGCCCCTCTTCCCGACAATGTGGAACTCCACCCACCTCGAGCACTTCCGCTTCGCCTACCATGACTGCACGACCTTTGCGCCGTACGAGGCCGAGACGGAGACAGGTGCAGGTGCAGGTGCCGTGGACCAAGTCCACGAATTACTCGGCAAGAAGAGATCACGCGCCGGGGGCAAAGAGGGCGTGGGATTCGTGCTGAAGTCCCTACCCGAGAACGCGAGGAATCTCTACCGCCTACTCTTGACGGAGATCTTGACACTCATGGAGGAGGGCCTGGATGATTGGGACGGTACCGTCGGCGATGACGCCGATGAAGATGGAGATGAATATCAGGGCCGCGACGACGACGACGACGACGAGGACGACGAGGACGACTCAGACCCCGTACCACGGACACGGAAAAGGAAGAATAAGAAGACGAAGAGGAAGACGAATACAGAGACAAAGACGAAAAAACCCAAAGCCAAAGTGCCAGAGCCATCGGCCGCCGAGGAAGTCGGCGTCGAGTACCGCGCCCTGTACCGCAAGGCGGCCGAGGAGTTCATCTGCAGCAGCGCCATGAACTTCCAGTTCCTGCTCAAGGAGTTTCTCGACCATCAGATGATCACGAGCCGACGCGACGGCGTGTCGGGCGCCGAGATGCTAGGTGTGCCGCTGGGCAGGGAGGAGATGCTGGGCGTGCTTGAGGAGCTTGTCTGAGTGGAGTGACTCGCAGACCAATCAGTCAGTCAGTCAGTCAGTCAGTCAGTCGAGCCCTACGAACGAGAGAGGTGGATGGATAGAAAAGAATAGTACGTCCATGCTGGATGGATTGAACATTGTGGGCTTTGGATTCAATGGATTCTTCATAGTGGAAAATATCCTATTCACAGTAGACGAGATTCGGAACGAAAACGCCATAACGATGCTCATGCACAGCACATGCTTTCTGGATCATGTCTTTCGAGAAGTGCCCGTCCCTAATCTCCCGTCTCCGTCTGCATCCTCGTGTTCGTGTTCGTGTTCGTGCTCATACCTGTTTCTGAATCAATCATCAAATCATGCCCGTGGCACATCACCACGAGAATCTGGCGCAATGGACCGAGAACGGCGTAGGGCAAACTGCTTCGCCGTCAAAGGTGTAGTGACGCACGCATGTCCGTCCATCATCCAGCGAATCTACCAGACCGGAGTGACCAGATCAGGGCAGACCAAAGATGCACCACCCACCAGTCACCAGTCAGTCCCTTCTCAGTCCAGCGGTGTACCATGACAACCCGTCTGTTCCACGACCGACCAGAGCGAACAACTTGTCATTTCCCCTCCCCATACCTCCTACTCCGTTTGTCCATACGATCAGTCACTCAATCAGCGAATGGCGAGACGAGACGAGACGAGACGAGACGACCACCCATCCACCCAGCCTTGCCAGTCAACTCAGGCTGCTACCCATCCAACCTTACCATCCCCGGCCCGCCATCTTCTCCTTCTCACCCATACTCCCGACGCTGATGCCGACCATGGCCTCGCCCAACCCGGTCGAACACTCAGCCAAGACCTTGGCATCGCGGAAATGCGTCGTCGCCTGCACGATGGCCCTGGCCCGCATGGCGGCATTGCCGGACTTGAAGATGCCCGACCCGACAAAGACGCCATCACAGCCGAGCTGCATCATCAGCGCCGCGTCGGCGGGCGTGGCGATGCCGCCGGCCGCAAAGTTCACGACCGGCAACCGGCCCAGCTCGGCCGTCTGCCTCAGCAGCGCGGCGTCGACTTCCATCTCCCGCGCCAGCGCGCGGAGGCCGAGCTCGCCCCCGTCCGCGAGCACGGCCTGCGCACGCGCAATGTCCCGCTTCACGGCGCGCATGTGTTTGACCGCCTCGACGACGTCGCCCGTGCCGGCCTCGCCCTTTGTGCGGATCATTGCGGCGCCCTCGGCGATCCGGCGCAGCGCCTCGCCGAGGTTGCGGCACCCGCACACAAACGGCACACGGAACGGCGATTTTTCCACGTGGAACGTGTCGTCCGCGGGCGTCAGCACCTCGCTTTCGTCGATGTAGTCGACGCCCAGGCTCTCGAGGATCTGGCACTCGACAAAGTGTCCGATGCGCGCCTTGGCCATGACGGGGATGGTCACCGCGGCTTGAATCTCCTTGATGAGCGCCGGGTCGCTCATCCTCGCCACGCCGCCCTGTGCGCGGATGTCGGCGGGCACGCGCTCGAGGGCCATGACGGCGCAGGCGCCGGCCTCTTCGGCGATGCGCGCCTGTTCTGCGTTGATGACGTCCATGATCACGCCGCCCTTGAGCATTTGCGCAAGACCAGCCTTGATGGCGAACGAGGGCACGTCGTCGCCACCGTTGGTCTGTGATGAGCAGTTTTGGCCATGGCTAGAGGATTGGACAGGCGCGGACAGGGGGATCGTGCTGGACATGTTGGAGTTGTCGTTCATGACCATTTTCAAAGCGGGATTAAAGTGATTGGGCACTGGAGAGAGGGACAGTAGGTGAGGGCGACCGACTCGATAGGAAGTGTCTGTAGAGAGGAGGAGGTGAGGACGACTCGAGTGGAAGTGTCTGTGGGGGAGAGAGGTGAGAATGACTCGAGTGTAAGTGTGCAGGAGGTGAGGACGACTCGAGTGGAAGCGTCTGTAGAGAGCAGAAAGCTGTCGTTGGTGTCAATGGAGGAGGAAAGGAAAAAAGTCTGGCGGCGAGGGAAGAAAGACCTCGACTTTGAGTCACCAGCTCGACCAGCCCACAACGTAGAAACTCAAAAAGTCTACAGTCGTATGCAAGAAATCAACGGGAGAGCCGCCAATAAGGACGGACGGTGACTGGAGCGAGCGTATATCGTGTAGGTTAGTGGCGAGAAGGAGGGGAGACGATACGCCTTAAGACAAGGGCCGACACTTTCGAGAAGGAAAAAAATTATTCTGGGCCATTTTCTCGCGACGTTCCCCGCGCCGTGGGACTCGATCCGGATTCCACTGTGGCATGTCATGAGATTGCCGTCGGACAAGAGTCCAGGCCAAGCCAGCCTCGCCAGGCAGGCAGGCGTGGTGCGTGGGAGCTCCGAGACGCCCGAAGCCCGAGGACGCCGAGCCCGCGACACCCCCGAAGCCCCTCAAGTGCCTGGAGACAGGCCTGGACGGCCCCCGGCAGAGGTACCTAGGTAAGGTACGAGGACGTAGGGAGTACCCGCGAACAATACGGAGTACTCATAGGCGTTCTCCAGAACCTCGGCGATAGGTGCTGGTGTCCGGCTTACTCATCCACCTCCTCTTTCCGTTGTCACTCGTACTGCGACTCCCCGCCGCTCGTCTCTTCCGTGCTTCCCACCAGCCCGCTCAAATAAGCTTGGAAACCCCTCTCTTGAACGAGAGATGCCACAGGGCACGGATTCCACTCCGGGGTGATGGAATGAACGTGCCTGATGAGATGCTCGATGAGATAATGGACGACCACAGGGGTTAATTCTTCCGTTCCTTTCCTCCCTCTCTCCATTGCTCTATCTCCCTTCTTCCGGTCGTGACACCCGCAGCTTGGGCTTCTCGATGCGTTGCTCAAACGCGGTCCTGTGCCGTTGCTGTATCCTGAAACAAATCATTCCATAACGGCCCATGAAACATGATACTCGAAAAGCTCGCCATGTGCGCGGACACCAAGAGCGACCAGCTGGCCCTTCTCGCCATAGCTCAGACAAGCCATGCCATATCCATTCCAGACCTCTCTGAAGACGTATTCCTCCTCATATTACGCAGCATATCTGCATGGGATGTCGTTTCCTGTCAGCGGGTTTCCCGCGCGTGGCGCACCGCCTTCTCCAAGGACGAGTATATCCGCTGTGTCTTGCAATCGTACCGACGAGCGCGGGAAGTCCGAGCCCTGTCGCCCGGCATGCTCAACTTTCATTCTTCGCCCAAGGCCACGTCCGCCAATTGGAAACAGATCTTGCTGTCCGTCGCATCACGTTACCACAACCTCGCCCAAGGCAAGGCCAGGAAGATCGACCGCTACCCCATGGCACCGCTTGAACAATTAGGCGACTTCTTCGCTGTGGGCCAATGGGACTACCACGAGAGTCAGCCCGGGGGTCGTCTGTACTACGAGACGGCCGCCATGCATTTGAGAATAGGGGTGAAGCCTTACCTCTTCAGACCGACCCTGTGGTCGTACGACGACGGTCTCCTGGTCTATGCCCCAGCGATATGCGAAGGATATGGACATTTCCCACAGGTATTGGCTTTGCTGGATGTGGCCATTGGCGAGAAATATCCGGTTCCTTTCAATGCTCGGGGCAAGATCATCCGCAACCTCCGGCTAAAAGATCGCACCTTGATCGTGGAGTGGGCCGAGAAGGACCCTTTCCACAATCTGAACGCGCTGGAGCAGGTCAACAGACATTTTGCCAACTGTTTCGATGTCCGCCAGGCTGACGACCACAGAGGCTGGGCCGTGACATGGCGTTCGGAATGGAAGATGCATTTCCTCGGTCTGCCTCCGAACTACCACGACCGATTCTTCTCCACGCATAATGCCACGCACTATGCCGTGTATTTCTGGCAGCCCAATCGAAGTATGTACACCGGCGATGAGGAGCTTCCAATCGAATCGCTCTCGGTGTGGGATATTTCCGCTCACTCGT
This sequence comes from Cladophialophora carrionii CBS 160.54, assembly GCF_000365165.1. NCBI lineage: Eukaryota > Fungi > Ascomycota > Eurotiomycetes > Chaetothyriales > Herpotrichiellaceae > Cladophialophora > Cladophialophora carrionii. The sequence continues at coordinate 2,307,918 of NW_008481829.1, forward strand.
GCTATCAACCGTCAATGGATCCCGCCGGGAAACGTCGTCCACCCGACGATGAAGGCCCTTATATTGTATCACGGTTCCCTTTCAATCAACTGGACTTCTTTGGCATTCGTCAACGTTCCACTGTGTCGCTGATGTCCTTACACCTCGACTCCGAGGCCCTGTCACTAACCGTGCGTGAGAATGTCGGTGTCGCAGGCCAAGGTTACTTCGATCCGGCGGAGCGCTTGTGGTGCGCAAAGACGACGTCGTTTCCTTTTGTCGGGGAGGGGCCCAGGCTGTACCGGGAATGGGATGGCAATCTTCCTCCCTATCGTGGGCACTGTAGCATGGAGAGCGCAGACGTCGAAGAGAGTGAGCGTTGGTTTCTGCCCGTCATGGACGTGGTCGATTCGCTGGCCGGTGTCAGGTTGAGCTTGGTCGAGACATGCTTCTCCGGCCAGAGTGTGGAGAACAAGCTCGTCGTCAGAGCGAAACTCGAGGAGGCTGAAGACGGCGGAGAAGGCACATGGGCAGCACTGGACGACGCGGTCGCCTCCGAAGTGTCCAGCATGGGCCGAATTGCCGGCGACGAACGCTGGCTTATAGGCCAGAATGAGCGTATGGAGATTGTGGTGCTGAAGTTCTGAATGCATTGGTACGAGTGTTACACTAGCTTGTGGGCTTTGCTGATTATAGACACTCATGCCACCGGGCATAATACCCATGGACCCGTCTCTTGTGCCTCCTCTTTCCTCTTGTCATCCTCTACCAGTGGTTAGGCGAGCAGAGGTCGGGGTACGGCAGTAAGTAGGACAGAATCTGACAATCACCGCGCCGTGTTTGACTGTAGTCTGAAAGTCATCTGAAAAATGAACATTGCTTACGCAAAGAGCTGAAAGACACAGCGCTCGCGAGGAGGTATTGCGGAAGGCATGTCCAGACGTCTGAGATTTTGGACAGTACAACTGCAACTGGTAGCCTAGAAGCAGGTGCAACTTCACCCCTAAGAAATTTGAGCAGGCGCCCCAGATTCACTGCTAGCCATTGATTCATAGGCCTTAGCCCCGCCCATTGCACCTTGCGCACTGCCTAAATCTACGCCTTTCATCGTCTTTCGATGGAGCGACAATTCGCCCTTCCCAAAACTCCAAACAACATGCGCCATGCCTGCAAGGCATTTCGAGGTAGCCTGTGGTGCCTGTGCCCACTGCGCGTCAAAGTATCCCGTAGTCCCTGCCTTGTTAAACCCAACTCCTGTGCTTGAACGCTTGAACGCTGACAACGGAATTCGAATAGATGTACAGTGAATAGCTAGCCACGTTAGCACTTAAGCCCATAGAGGTCGCGGCGAGCAACATACCTGATAAAAGAGGAAATCGATGTAGATGAATTTAGATTGCGGTATATCATTGGGAACACCAAAGGCATTGCTGTCAAGTGGATTGCTGACGGGGGAATTGTGTTGGCAAATTCGTGATGCCAGGCAGACCTTAATCGCCAGGGTGAAATGTTTGCTGGTAGGCGATTGTGCAGGCCGACAGTGATGCGGAGGTGATTGCCTCACCTCTAGCTGACCTTGTTAGGGGGCTGCTGATAGCCATCGAAGAATTTTGGTGTGTTAAATAGTTGTGGTGGTGACACGGAGGTTATTGCGTCAACGCAGCCAGTAATCATTTGAAGGCTTTCCAGCCAAGGAAGAATGTTGGTTGTGTCAAAGTCTGCAGCATTGAACTGGCCGGCAGATATATGCAGAGTGCCGGCGGTGACTTTGAGATACTTGCGTTACCGCCAGCTCAAGTGTTGTGAGCCTTGTTGGCGACAGAAATGGTGCCAGCTGTTTCAGAGGCAAAGAGGAAATTGATGGATCTGATGATAGTTGCGGTTTTTCGACCGTTGGCTGCCATGAGGTCTTTGGAAGCATTGGGTTGCGCCCGTAGCGATGGCGACGATGCTCTGTCAAGCATCAATGAGTGACAGCATGGTAGCTCGACAGATTGAGGGGTATAGTGATGGTTGTGAATGTCAATAATCGTTGCAGCATAGTCCTGGTACCAGTTTTCTGGTGAAGAAGCCCTCCCAAGCATCAGCGAGCGACGGGGTGGTAGTGTGATATGTTTGAGATATCAACGATTGTTGTAGATGGCAATAGATTGCAGTGACATATTCTTGGTGACAACGATATGGTGATCATGATGCCCTCCCAAGCATCGATCATCGCTTGATGGCAACTGGATTCACCCTGTGTTCTTCTACAGCACACCTAGTGGTGTGGCGATGGTGCTTGGGAGAGCACCATGTCGTCGGCTGGCAACGACAAGCTTCTCTCTGTGTGCTCCTAGGAGCAATGCCGTGGTGGTATGATGGTGGTGATGCCCTCCCAAGCATCAAGTGGCTGTAGTGGCCGCAGTATTGTCGACGTCCACCAGCGCCGAAATGAGTGTGGTTTTTGACGGAAGGTAAAGAGCGACAGTGGAGCGTAATGTTGTGATAGTGACTGCAGAGCGCATGGCTTGTAAAGCGAGCGGATGTTGTGAAGAATTGTGTAGCGAGTGTCGGTTGGCTGTAAAATACACCAACGGCTGAAATTGTAGCGAGTGTCGTGATGCTTTGTGACTCTGTCGTCGATTTGACGAAGTGAATATCGAGTCTGGCAAGCTCAGGACGAGTCGCACTGCCTTGGTATCTGGCAGGAAGATCGACACTGCTGCCGCTTTGTGCTCTGGTGTGATGCTCTTGTCGCTTTGAAAGACAGACTGCAGACTGGACGAGTTCAGAAGACCTGATTGTTCTGAGGGAACCCGCACCGAAGTGAAGGGGTGCAGCTTTGCGCATGCGAGGTTAACGTGAGTCCCTGCTTAGCTCACGACGTCTTGAACTCTGGCCGTTCCAATCCCCACCAATGTTGTACAAAGCACTCATGGCGATTCCAGGATGGCTGCCACACCAATCCCCACCAGTATCGTGCGTACTCATGGCGATTCCAGGATGGTTGGCTGGCCGTACCACTCCCCACCAGTATTGCATGTTGAATACTCATGGCGATTACAGGAGGGTTGTCAAACAAATCCAATCCCCACCAATGTTGTATGTTGCATACTCATGGCGATTGCAGGATGTTTGTTGACAGTCCAGTCTGCGACAGTCTGGGGGAAACCGCTGTTATCAGACATTGGCGTCGTGCTCGAGCTGAGTTGGCCGCGGTCCCGCTATCTAGTCCTAATACTCGGCCGTCCATCTCTGTGAGAGACGACGGGGGCGAGGAAAGGAGTAGAATCGGAAGGAGGAATGAGGAGAGGAGAGGGGAGGAGTGTCTGGTCGGACAGCAGACACGGGGGCGTCACTGGACCTCTCCCAATAGCTCCAGAGCTCGCTGGGGCATTGGGAGAAGGAGAAGTCTGACGCCGCCGCGTTGTACGTCCACCTCTTGCGGAGTTGGTTGAGGTGGTTCTTGAGCAAGAACCACCGTGACCTCCAAGAGACCTCCATCTTGAAGACGGAGATGCAGACGCCCATTGTGACTGATGGGACTCCTGAAAATAGAGAAGAGAGAAGGAGAGTGTTTCTGGTGGGCAGACGCCATCAGCAATTGCTCGTAGCAGGGTCCAGGAGTACAGGAGCACTAGACTTACGGAGTGTTGTGGCTGTTGTTGCTGCTGCGGTTATCGCTGTAATTGTTGCTATTGCTGTCGCTGGTGTCGCTCGCTTCTAGAGGTCATCAGAATCAGCAACAACCACGACGATCGTTGACCATGGCGTTGCTTACCAGTATGTCTACTTCGGCAGAGAGAAAGCAAGAAGAGAAGAAGAAAAAGAGCGAAAAATCTGTCGAGGGGAGAGGTCATTGCTGGCTGTGAGTCACAGACTGTCCGGAAGCACACTCCTGCATCATCGAAAGCAATCGAAAGCTGGTTGCCTTTCACAATCTTGAGGAGGGGGGACGGAATTGCATGTCAATGGCTAACCAGGTTGAAGACAGAGCCGGTGCGGCGGCAATATCGCTTCTTACGCGGTTTGAAATTGAAGAATTCCACTCCCAGCCTCTTCTCATGTTCCGCACCAATGCTGCTGCGCTGGCGATGGGGCACGCTGACGATGTGCCGCATCATTGCGATCCACCTCACTTACCTGCGATGCTCATCTGAACTCCCACCCATCTTGCACCAGTCTTGATGCACTCTCGCAATATCTATAGGTCTGCTTGGCGAGTTCCCTCAGAGCACTCCCCTTTCACCGTAGATGCCATATCTGAAGCGTAGGATGAACACCCATGTTGGTGGTGAGCTGCTTGAAGGGAGCGGCCCACTCCTGGTTGTGGTCGGAAATGTGATCCGCCGGACGTAGCTTGGCGTACGTCGGGACATGTGGCACTCGTGCAAAGCGGAACCGAGCAGCGCGTTGGCTTGAAAGAAACACGATTGGCAGCGTAGTTTCGTCCGTCGTCGACGAAGTTCGTCATTGTACGTAGATGTTCGACAAAGCGTGCTGAGGATTGGCTGAGGATGAAGGGTCAGGCCCCCAGAGCTCGTGCTAGACGGTGGACATGAGGAATTTGGAGAGCGCGAAAGGGAGGAAGTTGAAGCACCTTCAGAGGCAGGGGAGGAGCCCATTTATATAGGCCAGTTTGGTCCCCTGATGGCCCGCACATCACGATCGGCTCGTTTGACGTCTCAGAGCTCGCTTATCGGGTATATCTGAAGGAAGGTGTGGCGAGTAATGAGTACATCCGAGTGGTCTCGGTTGCTCCTTCCGAGCTTGACGATCCCCGTTTCAGCCTATGGGCGGGTGCCGGCTGACATCCGGGAAAGGCTACAATACAATAAAATAGGTCAAGCGCATCACACATCTTCACTGCTGTGTGCACTGGCGGCATGCATAGGAATAAGAGCAAGTTAGCAATTCTTTGATGAAGGTTGTACAGATAGAAGTGCTAAATGCTGTGCCACACTCTAAAATCATCATCTCTCAACTCCGTCCCACTCCGGCAGCTGACGAAATCCATACTCTTCCACCTGCACAGTATTCGCTGGGGGCCCTCCGATGCGGTAGAGCAGCCTTGCCAGACGCAGCCGGTTGACGATCCACGCAATGAGGAACAGCACATGTCCCAGGCCCGATCGCTTAACAGCATAGAAGATGGCATGCAGAGTCCAGATTCCCCATGCTGTTTGTGGATTCATGCTATGAGGCGCACCGGGGAACAATTTCTGAGCACGAGCAACGACGGGTCGCATTCTCGCCTCGTACTCGACGAAAGCAGCGGGAGGGTCTTGTGGGTTGCGTAGAAGAGCGCCGGCGAGGGTGTATGCACCGGTGAGCGCAAGTGTAGTGCCCATGCCAGAGATGGGGGAGGCGCAGTAACTTTTGGCACGTTAGCCGGAACATCTCCCACGAGTGGAGGAGCGAACACACCCAGCGTCGCCAAGCAGGACGACCCGACCTTTGGACCACTTGTCCATCTTCACCTGCGCTACGATGTCGTAGTAGAAGTCGGTCGTCTCCATCATTCCCTCGATGATGCGTGGACTCTCCCAGCCGGCATCCTGGAAATAATCCGCCATCAGCCTCTTCTGAGCGCCCACGTCTTCCCGCCCTTTTGATGCCACCTGAACTAGCCTCTCGTCTTCTTCGTTGATAACAGACATGAAGACAGTGGTCCTATCTTTCTGATCACTCGGTCTGGCCATAATCCCTCGCCGTCCAGGTGCGTGGTACCAGCGGCGCCACTCACTATCGGTGGGCCCCTTGGGGATGCTGAAGAACGCAGCATACATACCCAGCCGCCTTATCCTGTCCTTTTCCCCCTCGGCACCCCAAGCAAGACTGCGTGTCCCACTTTGAAGCCCATCTGCGCCGACAACCACGTCAAAAGTCTGCCTGTTCCCACTCTTCGCAAAGCGCACGTTCACCTGACTTCCCTCCTGCTCCAACGAATCGAGATAGTCTCCGAAGACATACTCGATTCCGACACCCCGCTCGCGTTGAACTTCCTCGCTAACGGATCGACTCCTTCTGTGGCAGATGTCTGCCAATGTGCCCCTCAAGATCTCAATGTCCGCAGTCGGTGTCGATACCTGGCCAGTCTTATCTGCTGTGCTGGAGGACCACACACGATTGGCGGCATCAACTAGCTGCACGCCGATCTCGCCTGTCGTAGAGGCCCGAATCACGTTCTCGAGGCCAAGCTTGCGGATGATGGTTACACCGGCGCCACGAATGTCAACGTTCTGGCCTTGTTTACGGATAGACGATGCTCGCTCGAGGATGGTGATGTGAGGTTTTGCAGAAGGCGGTAGGTCGGACAGAAGCAAGAACATGGCGAGCGTGGGCCCAGCAATGCTGCACCCTACAATCAGGATCTTGAGAGGTGCCATGGACGATACGCGTGGTTCTTTGAAGGAGGAGTGTTCAATACGTGTTGGCTGAGCGAGAAATACCTGGAGTGTCTGTGTGCGGACTTCGGGAGGCAATAACTTACGGTTGGATTGTGCGACGATTGTTGGGAAGAGTGGTACAACGACATTTATACAACATTGCGATCGACGGCGGCACGCCACGACACATTCTCAGTCAGTCCAACTTGAATGAGATTCCTGCCGTGCAAGACAGGGGCATCTGAATGTCATGATGTAGTGGGTTGACGGTGATGCTGGAGACGGCATCGAGCAGGACATTTCGAGGATTCGGCGCCGAAGGGAACGGAGCTTCGGATCTCAGACCGAGGTCCTTCCGCTTTCAAAGAACGGGTCAAGACATGACAACAACCACAACGCTGAAGCGCTGTGAGAGAACATGGCGATGTTCAATTCGAATTTTTGGCGCACGAATTTAGTTCAATGCAGAATGCAAAGCCGCAGAGTGGTGACAGGTACAATCTGTCGTTGAGACTGTCCGGTTGAGAATCATCCCAAGAGACGCAAGCACACAAACCTTCGTCAGTTTTAAGACCCCCCTTCAGCAGCACACTCAACCCACTGCACAAAGCGACACGCAGCTCCTCCAGAAGCGATTCACCGCGATGAACATCAGCACTCCTGCTCGTAGGTAGAGTACACAATGGTGACGACTGCGGCCGCATGCTCGGATGCGCGTGAAGTTCCCTTTGATCATGAAATACGTAGCCTCAAGAATGTTCGCGTGAAGACGATTGGGCCCGCTGAGAGCTGGAGCGCCATCGCATCAATCGGCTATCGACACCTCTTCAGACCAGACCCTTTTGACCATCCGTAGCAAGAGAACTCAGATGTGGTGTGGACTTCATTCGCAACGCTGGCCAAAGAGGGGGTGCCGAAGGGCGGAACATCCCGGAGGTCCTTCACCTGCACGATTACTCCGTACTCGGTACAGTTCTGCTGCTCAATCAGCCACTGGCGGTACGTCCACGCTCCTTGCTTGCGCCAAAGACTGGCTTTCTCCATTGCGAGTGCGGTGCTGGTAGACGAGACCCGTCGAACGTGAAGACAAACAGGCAGAGCTTTACTTCCTCAGCTACTGGTACAGATGAAAGGGAACCAGGCCCCACATGCCCATCTTGAGTAGACAGTAACTCTGTGTGTGTCGTGGGCAAAGCAGCTTGCAAGTCACGGAGCCGGAGTCGCAAGTCGCAGCTAAGCAAGGCCCGGGAAGGGACAGTGTACAGTGTACAGTATATCCTCGTCTGATCTTATCCTTCAATGTATTATTCGACTTGTTCGTCTGCCTGCAACACCATCTTTCCCGGCCCGAGAATATGGTATAATAATAATAAGGGTAGCCTCGTCCGCCGGTTGCTCCCAATCCGAATCCCGTTTCGGCTTACGGGCCCAATATAGGTACCAACGGCCAGACGGTCGCCTCGCTTAATCGTTCTTCCAGGCTTCAAACCCCGAGTGATTCCCTTATTGCCCCTGCGGATGCGACCAGATGCCTGATCTACTGGGTACCCTTGCAAAGCCACCGTGTGGACACTAGAGGTCAGGCACGGCCGATTTATCACCGGCATTGCAGGTGGATCGTGCAGCTCGTGTTTCCATCGTCCCCGAAGCCAAAGTTTGTCCCATATGGGGAAACTATGGATGTGGGCTTGGAGCTGGAGCTGGAGCTGTAGCTACGAGAGCTGGGAGCCACATAAGCTCTCCCCGCACAGAGTTGGAGAGGCGCTCACGCGTTTGCGGGCTGTTCCAGCGTTTTACTTTTACTCGCGTGGCAGATTTTCACATGCAACTGTCATTGTGTCATTCGAGCAGCATCACTCCAGGCTCTCACAAATGGTATTTTGTATAATCAGAATTTGCATACTCAGCATAGATATTACAATGCTGACCGAGAGATGCGACAGGTGCTCTGGCGTCTCTTTCCAGGGACTTGCCTTTCGTCGTGACCCAAGACTGTGTTCATTTCAGCCTAGCCTGCGGGTCCTATCGTCGCTATTGCCTTCTTCATACCACTAGCAGCCCGCTGCGGTCATCAAAGCATTTATGCCTTGGTCCTCTGGCCGTAAGCCTTGGTCGCGTAGTCACCGTTGTGGACAATGAGATCTTCAGGTCTGTAGTCGTGGCGACCGGAGAAGTAGCTCTCGAGGATGGCCTTGGTACCAGCTGCGTAGCGCTTCTGAGCATCGATCGAGGTACCAGACATGTGAGGAACCATAGCGTTGCCACCACCCCATGGGTTCTTGGCGTATCGGAGAGGATGATCCTTGGGAGCGGGTTGAGGGAACCAGACATCACCACCGTAGCCGTTGAGGTGACCGGACTTGAGAGCTTCCGCGACGTCTTCCTTGACAACAATGGCACCGCGGGCGGTGTTGACAAGCCATGAACCTATGAAGTTCCGTTAGTATGCCCTAGGCTGTAAACATAGCAGTCTGGTGCTTACCCTTCTTCATCTTGGAGATCAAATCCTTGTTGAACAGGCCTCGAGTCTTCTCGTGGAGAGGGCAGTTGATAGTGACGATGTCACACTGAGCCAACATCTCCTCGAGATCTTCGACGCGTCGGCAGCCAATCTCCTTCTCCTTCTCAGGGCTGAGAGGCTGGTAGTCGAAGTACAACAGTTCCTTGCAGTCGAAGGGCTTCAGGCGGCGGAGCACACGCTCGCCGATACGGCCAACAGCGACGGTACCGACGACCTTGCCCTCGAGATCGTACTCGTTCTTGGCCACGGCCGCAACGTTCCAGTCTCCTGACTCGATCTGTTCATGGGCTGGGACGAAGTTGCGGACAAGAGTCAGGATGGTCATGACGACGTGCTCGGCAACGGAGACGACATTGCTGCCAGTGACTTCAGCAACAGTGATGCCGCCATTGGTCTTGTTGGCAGCGTTCAGGTCAACATGGTCAGAGCCAATACCGGCAGTGACGGCAATCTTCAGTTTCTTAGCCTTGGCCAGGCGTTCGGCGGTGAGGTAACCTGGGTGGAAACTGGATCACATGAGTTAGTCCATGGGGCCAAGGTAGTTTCCTCTGGGTGAGTGTCTCTTACGGCGTGGTGATGATGACTTCAGCATCGACCAGCTCCTTGTCGAAGGTCGAGTTCTCTCCCTCCTTGTCTGAGGTGGTAACCAGCGTGTGTCCCTGGTCCTCAAGCCACTTCCTGATACCTAGCTCGTTCTCCGTCGTGCCGAGGAGGGCGGGCTGTTGTTTGGCATGCTCATGGCCCTGGCCGGTGTCAGTCTTTCCACGCGAGGGCAGGGTGAAGAATACGTACGTCATAGAGGACGAGGAGGACTTTGCCCTGACGTGAGGCACTTGCCGTCAGTGTGCGTTTGGCAATGGTTGAGGTCTGAAATGCGGGAATAGCACGGCGAGCAAGATGCGGGGAAGAAACGAGAGATGACGCAGGGCGCGATAAGGAACGCGCAGCAACACGGGCAAATACCATTGTGAAAAGGAAGATATGAGCTGAGTAGAGAGTCGAGGTGTCGAACAGGTAGACAGGTCGTCAGGAGATAAACAGGCGGTAAGTTGGTTTTGTAGGAAAATCTGAGTAGGGTGAGCTGGGTGCGTCTGCCGGCAGAGCTATCAGCCTGGAACGGTACCTTTCTCACTAGAAGCAACAAGTTTGAGTTAGCTCGGACCTGACGGACTAGCGGGGAAGGTGAGTATCATGAGCTCTGGGGCTTGCGTCAGGACGTTTGCCAGGACGGGATTCGACTGCGCCTGGAATCATGATGTGGGATGGGCATGGGCATGAGTGGTCGAGGTCGCACCAATGCAGGGCTCGCACCCCGAAGATGAGGGGGCCCTCGTGCATGGGCGGCAAAAATGGCAGGGAGGGGAAACGTCGGCCAGATGCTTAGCAGCAACCCACCGAGAGCACCAGTCTCCGCGTGAGCTGTCAGCATTGCAGCTTGGGGGGAACTGATGCCTCGAACAGCAATTTGCGTGCGGTCTGGAAGGACTTTGGCCGAAGCTTGCCGCCGCACCGGCTGGATTGAGGGCAGCCGCACTCGGGGACAAACATGCCCGGAAGGCGCCGCCTGGAACGCGCAGGGAGAGTGATACACAAAGAGAAGGAGGGGCACGTACCTTCAAAGCCTCAATTGATACAAATGAGGACTGGTGTATCGCAGTGCAATGCAGAAATGCTCACAATCCTACAAGATGGAGAATATCAAGAGACAAAATTCTAATTCCATCGGACGAACGCTTCCTCATTTATAACCTTGTTCCCCCATGATCACACGAAGATTTTTCTGTTGTTCAAGCAAGCTGTTAGGGTAGCAAGTCTTTCCACATCATCTCCCCCTCTTTTCTGCTGTTGCGGAGCTGTTCCAGTAAATGCCACTCTTTTCGCTCTCCTCTCACTGCCCCACCACTCATCTTCCGTGGTGACCCAATGCTCTATGCTCAAGAGTCTGAGCATCCAAGGCTCTCATGCAAGAGTGCCGACAGGGTTTCTGCCGTCTGACGGCACTTGTGTATGGGTATCGGGTTGACCCCAATCCTTGGATCGTGGGTGGTGGCTGTACATCGCAGATTGTGCATGAACTTCACTCGGTGCCGTTCCGAATCGGAACCATGTTCAATGTCAACATCCCGGGATTTCTCGCATCTGTCGTGATCATGCGCTCTAGAGAGCCTATCGCGACATAGGAGCAATTGAAAGCGAGACCTCGTGCTGGCCAGCATTGGAAAATGTATGCGGGCTGGGCCGCACCATGCAGGAATCCTACGGGCATTGCTCGGAAAATGAGTCTTCTCCGCTGGCATAGACAGGAGCGGAGCTTCGTCCATAGCTTCCTTCCCTGTCGCTTTACGGAAAGGCTGCGAGTTTGGTGCTCGATCCGGGTAGCAAACGAGTGTAAACAAATGTACTATTTTGGTAGAAAAAGGCGGAAGCTCGGCGGAGAGGGCAACATGTGGGGAGCTGGGGGGTTCGCTGTCAGTATCAGGTATGCATAAACAATTTACCTAGTCTTCCTACCCGCTCTCGCCCACTTTGTCCCGAATCAGCCATGGAGCTGGAGGCATACTGGGCGCGCAGGGTAGAGAGCGCAGTACAATGCAGTGCAGTGTAGTGGCCGGCGGTAGGCTGCACGAAACGCCAGAAGCCTCGCAGCACGCTCTAGCATCGATAACGCACAATGGCCGAGTTATCCCCACGTAAGGCTGGCTGCCCTGTAAGCGACGGGGGCACCATCTTGATGGCTTCGGTTATCCCTCCCCCAACTCCTTCCTGAAATTCTACGACACCCTTGACATTGACAGTTCAATATGTCTCATTGGCAAATTGCCATTCTTCAGACACCTTTCCGAGAGGCTGCATGAGATATCTGCAGTAACACAGGACTCGCACACCGGACGAGGTTCAGCGAGGTCTTCCTGCCTTCCATCCGTGGTCGTGTTGCCAAACCAGTGCTGGGCGGAGGTCATGAGGATGATCTCGAAGCTGCAAGGCTCCGCCATGGTGGTGTGTGAAGGTCGACGGCTATTCAGCCTCGAAATGCACCCCTGCATGGTCGAGCTCTGGTGATCGAGGACCGGATGTCCTGCCCCGATCACAGCGTCCTCCCGCAAATAGTGCCTCGATCATGCAGTACAGCCGCTGTCCGAACTGCCGGTCATTGGCGTCTCCAACTCTTTCCAAAGCCAATCAGATAGACTGTTCGGACTTTATTTTGACCTTCGCAGCTCTTACGTCCTCTCCTTCAGCAATTTGAACTGCTTCTTTGCTGGCAATAGTGTCCCCGAACCGATAGCGTTGCCTAATGGCAGTATGATCTGATTGCGAGGTCGATTCGTTCGGTCCGCAGTTGCCTATACGGCTGGCTGCAAGCGGACCGGCATAAGGTGAAATGTCTCTCCAAAATTTGTATAAGACCACATGGCCCGTCGATCGGATGTTGTCTTGTGGAGGAGAGCACTTACATTCAGCCTCCCGAGTCGTCCTCATGCGACCGTTTGTCAGATACGCCAATGTATATACGGACATATCGGTCTCTTTCGCTGAAAAGATCTCTACCATGAGAGTCTCCCCGTTACGTGTCCGGTAAGATGCACCTCAAGAGCAGCCAGTCCCTCTTCGATTACACATCTTATAGTCCTCAATTGCAAAACCACTCACGCTGCGCCTCTGGCTCGTGCAGCTAGGCACTTCTCGAACCTCGCATCTGCTGCGTCGAATGATGCTGGGTGTGGGACCGTGGAAGATTCCCATCGTTCACGCTCTTTCTGGGGGAAAACGGTGGCAGGTCGGTGGATGTGATGAAGCTTAAGCAGTCAGTCATGGCACCTGTTGATATGATCTCAAGTCGAGCAGTGGCATCTTGTTCGGTTCGGTTGGTCACAGAACATCTCATTTTCCAAGAGTTGATGTTACAGCACCAGCAGCGTCTTCATGGTCTGGTCTCATACACGCAATTCTTATGAAATGGTCGAGCGTGGACGTACTCCGTATACTGACTGTGTAACGAGCAGCGCAACCAGACACTCGTCGCGCTGGCGTTGTGTAGCCGAAAGAGGTTTAGCGCAGGCTTCCCCACCTGAGGGTTCTTCACAGGCGTGAGAGGAAAGAGCCTCTCAGCCTCTTTCACGACTTCATCTTCGTCTCGGTTCAAATTGTACCTCATGCTCGTGTACATAGTATTTCGATTATAGTTTGTTCCTCGGTACTCTCTCAAACTGACACCTTGCCGCTCATGTAGCTTTCGACACTCTTTACGAATGGCCTTAGTTCTTGTTCAACAATCTCCCACGCAAGTTGACCATAGGATAGCAGCTCACAGAGCTCCTGTTTATGTCATCGTGCATAACTTCTCCTGCTGCACGCTCTACATTGCCTCTTCAGGTCTCTTCGGCGCCTTCGACTCCTGTTGCCCAGACTCTTGCCCAGACTTGGTGCCCAGACTTCCTTTCGCAGCTTAAGTCGTACGTTCAAGAGACTCTCATATACCAGCAGTATATCGGTACAACGCCCTCTCGAATACAGCCTCCCAGCAAGACCTTGTCGCCGCCGCTGCCGATATCGCTGGCTGGAGCGGCGAAACTCCGTCATGATGCATACGTTTCCGCTCCACAATCGGCACACGGCACGCGAATGGTAGTCGAGGTGATTCAATGCCGACCTTCCCCATCGTCTCCCAGCCCGCGAGATGTTTTTTGTATGCTCACTTGCGACGACTTGCCGTACTGTCGAAATGAACAGCATCTAGTCGAGCATGGGCTGATTTGGAAATTTGTCTTCTTCCGTACTGTCACAGACTGCTGCGAGACACTCCTGCCATCCTTATTCGGCCCAACATGTCAACAGCAGCCCTCCGCCAGAGAGCCGCAGAATTAGGCCTGCATGACCAAACAAATCTCCTTGGGAAGAAACAACTCTTCATCGTGTTCTCTTCGCTGGCATCGGCACTCTTCATCTGCTATGCTGATCAAAATGGCATTGGTACCATTCTTCCGACAGTCGGACGAGATTTCAAAGCCACAGACACAGTCTCATGGGCAGGTACATCCTCTCTCATCTCCAATACCGTCACGCAAGTCATGTATGCGAGGATTTCCGACATCTATGGACGAAAGCCAGTGTTCCTGTTTTCTGTAGGCATGCTAGTATTGGCCGACATTCTCTGTGGAGTGGCGCCGGACGCGCCGAGCTTCTTCTTCTTCCGCGCCCTTGGTGGCATCGCAGGCGCTGGTATCAATTCTTTGACCATGATGATCATTTCTGACATCGTCACGCTGGAAGAGCGAGGAAAATGGCAGGGTTTCTTGGGCGCCGGTATTGGAGGTGGCAATGCAGTAGGTCCACTTCTCTCTGCTGCATTCGCTCTGCACCGGACATGGCGAGCGTTCTTCTGGTTCCTTGCCCCTTGTGGTGCCGTTGCAGGGGTGATTGGATGGTTCTACCTCCCTTCATCAATGCCGAAGGGAAATGCAAGGCAACAATTCCAGCTGATTGACTGGGGAGGAATTGCGACCGCTACGATTGCTATTGTGCTGATTCTCATCCCACTTTCTGGCGGTGGCTCATACTTCGAATGGTCCTCACCGCTGGTCGTTTCTATGCTTACCATTGGGGGTCTGTCTTTCTTGGCCTTCCTTGTCGTGGAATGGAAGGTTGCACGCCTGCCGATGATGCCACTGAGCATGTATACCAATCCACCTGTTGCGGCAATCCTGGCTCAGAACTTCTTTTTCGGAATGGTGTACTACTCGAATCTTTATTACATTCCACTCTATATCCAGAACGTTCGAGGATGGGATGCGACTATCTCCGCTGCTTTCCTCATTGTGATCAACGTCCCACAATCGATGGTCAGTACACTCTCTGGCATCTTCATCTCACGGTACAAGAGGTACGGGGTTGTGATTTGGACGGGATTTGCCATTTGGACGGTTGGGGCGGCACTGATTTGCAGTTTTACGCGGACGACGCATGCTGCTGCGGTTGCTGTCATGCTCTCAATATCTGGCATTGGAGCTGGCTGCGTCTTTCAACCTGTGCTGATAGCCTTGCAAGCACACTGTTCAAAAGCCCAACGAGCGGCTGTTGTATCCAACCGAAATTTCCTTCGAAGTTCGGGAGGCGCAGTCGGGCTCTCTATCTCGGCACAAGTCTTACAAAGCTCACTTCGAAAGCACCTCCCACCTCAACTCGCCAGCGTTGCGCACAACACCTACGCTCTCCCAACCTTGAGTGCTGCTGATGAGGACTTGGTGAGAACGGCGTACATGGCGGCCATCCGAACGGTGTTCATCGTCTCGGCCCCAATGATTGGCCTCTGTCTCGCGCTTTGTCTGTTGATCAAAGACCGTGGGCTGCAGCGCCCGGAAGAGCGAGAGCAGGCGAGAGTTGCGGAAGCGTCAACCGCTGCTGAAAAGGTGCAAGAGACGCAGACGCCGCAGCGGCAAGGGCAACAGCAGTCAGACAAGGAAGACAGCCCCGAGTTGGCAGTGCCAGTAGATGGAGAAGACCAGATTACAGACACAAGATCAGGGAAGTCACTGCAAGCTAATGATAGACAGAATTCGTAGACCAGCAATACTTTTGTTAATTATTCGTGCCCCCTTATCCATTCGTCGGGATCGGTTTTACTTTCATCCGATGACGTCGCCGCCCAACAACAGCCAACGCATTTTCAATGTGGCACATCTGAGTCTCGTTTCTGCTTGGGATAACTTGATGATATACCTAGTAGAAGCGCATCTACCGAGACTTCTCAACATGGCGACCTCTCGGCCACCCTTCCTGTACCCGAATTTTCTGCGCGCAGTACGTGCCTGCGAGCCAACGACCTACCGATCAATACGCACACCTCCCGCAGCAGCGGCCAAACCCCGTAGGAAAGCGAGAATACACACTTCGGTCCGGCGACGACAAGATGTTATTCCTCAGAGATACGGGCCGGCCGCTGCTACTCAGAACCTGCCACCACCGTCGAAACCTGGTGATGCACAGGCACCGCAACTGGAAGGGCCCAAGGACCAAACCAAGGACAAGGATGGCACCAAACAAGCTTCCCAGAGACCTCCCCCACCGCCTCCCAGAGAAGGACCGTCGGCCGAAGAAGTCGGACAAGACGAGCCGCTCGAGTCCAACTCCACGTCCGACTACGTCGACGAAGCGTCCATGACGAAGAAGAACCACCGGGTCAACATCGAGAAAGAAGAAGCCCTAGACAACAAGGAACTCGACCTCATCCTCTCGATCCCGTCCCCTTCTGAAGTCAAAGGTGGCGACACTCCACGCCATCCTCATCTCGAACCCTCGCCCTACGAACACCACTTCGACACCTATTCACTCGTGCAGCAACTCGCCGTGCCCAACGCGTACAATGTCCAACAAGCCACGACGTTGATGAAGGCCATCCGACTGATGCTGGCCCTCAATCTCGACGTCGCCAAGGAGGGCCTCGTGTCCAAGTCGGACATTGAGAACGAATCGTACCTATTCCGCGCCGCGTGCTCGGAGATGAAGACCACGCTGCAGACGACGCGGCATTCGGAAACGCTGAAGCAGCGGAGCCAACGAGCACAACTCCAGCATGAGTTCGACATATTGAACCAGAAGGTCACTCAAGATCTGCTGAGCCTGAAAGAAGAACTGAAGGGCCTGTTCAATGATCGCAAGCTCGGGCTCCAAGAAGACAAGCGCAAGATCGACAGCAAGATATCCGAGCTGAACTATGAAATCACGGTGCTGCTGAACAGTGAGGCTCGCAGTGAGGTCGAGGGGCTGCGCTGGGTGTTGACCCGTCGTGCAGCCCTAGCTATAGGTTTCTGTGCGTGTACGTTGCCTCCCAGACTGTTGCTGACCGCCCCATGCTAACGGCTTGTAGTCATGATCATCTCGGCTCTAAATTACTCGTCGATCAAGATGCGCGAGAAGGAAGAGGCGGAGAAGAAGCGCAAGGCCACGGAGAAGGCGCAGGAAGAACGAGAACGGGCCCTTGAGAGGGAGCAGGCCAGGTACACAACCCCGAGTCGGGCGCAGGGCACGCAGACTGAGGGTGTGGGGGCCTCCATCGAGTTCTCGGGTTGATGTGTTTCCGTCCTAACATACTGTGTGCATTGATTGCAACGCGAAGAGACGCGAGGCTGTAGATGACATGATGTGATACCATATAGACTTATCATTTGTGTGGCTCAGAGTAAGAGCGGGCCAGCGACTGGGGAGAAGGCGTCTGTGGCTCTGACAAAGGGCCAACGCCATCACAGTCTGATTCAACCAGCAGCACGAGCCAAGCAAGAATAATCTGGCATGAATCCATCCAATTTCAGGTGGCCTTTGAGTTGCATCCTCCTCCTCCACCATCTACCACTGAATCCATACCATCACAGCACAAGGAGATGTGACGTAAGAAACTTGGCGCGGCGTCAACCCACATCTCAGGACCGAGTAGCGACGGCTGTCCTGTCTAGCTTAATACCGCGAGTCCAGAAATGTACGGAGTACGGTCTTTCCATCCCAACACGCTGAAAAGCTTCACACGTCAAGGTTCGCCCAGTCGAAGCTCGGTTCGTCGGTCCCGGCCATTGGCTCTTTCTCTTTCGCGGTCCCGAGGGGTAGCTTCTGCTGAGGTACGGGATCCTTGGCCGCACGAGCGTCCGTCGCGTGTTCCATACCCGGAAGAGGATCGGCGTCGGCGCTCGCTTTCCTCGCTTCGGCGCGTTTTCGAAGTCTCTCGCGAGCGGCGGCAGCTCGGTCAGGAGCAAGCCTTGAGGTTCCGCTATTAGAGGGACCAGCGCTCGTAGTGTATGCGGGAACGGACGATGCCGTAGGACCGGCTTTTTGAGGAGCAGCACCGTCGGATGGCTTGACAGAGGTCACGATTCGGGCGGGCGAGGAGCACCTTCGGCGCACGTCCAATGTTGTTTGTGAGGCGCTTGGCACGGGCTTCAGCGCGAGGGACGGGCTCCTTCCCCGAGCTGGGGAGTTCTTCATGGCCTGTACCCGCACGGTTGTCTCGACTCTATCGACTTCCTCGCGGACGTGGCCGCGGTTTTTGGTCCTCAATGCTGGGGATATCTCCCTTGTTATCGAATTCTCGGCTTTGCTTGTCCTGGTCTGCGTCTGTGCCTGTTTCCGCGCCGCTGCCTCATTTTCACCCTCCTGGTCGTGGCTAAGTTCGACGCGTAGGTCTTTCGCAGCATGTGAAGGGTTGGATTTATCGCTCTTGAGCCGCTCGTTTTGTTGTCTGAGTTCCTCGATCATGGTCTTCAGCTCTTGGTTCTCGGCATCCTTCTTGAGGGCGTATTCCCGCATCTTCTTCCCGTAGCGGATTAGCCGCTTCATTTCCTTTTCCGTTTGGGCCATGTAGGATTCGAGAGCGCCGGGGAAGGGCCCGCATGGCGGGCATGTCACTGCCGTCTTGCCTGCAGATAGTTGCCCCGCATTCTCGACTGGTTCTTCCTGCGCCGCATTGGATGTTCCTGGTTGGGAGGACGATGGAGGGACGCATGCGGACCTCGAGGGGCGGACTGCTCGTGTCGTACCGTCGAATCCGGCATTGGAAGTGCTGTTAGCACCCACGACAGACTCTGATCGCCGAATCTCCGGGCTGACACTTTTGAACTTGACGTTGATGTCCTTCAAGTACTTTGCTCTTGGTGTCGCGAGGCCCGGCGTCCTGAGAATGCCCTTCGTGGGAGAGAGAATGGCATCTCCATTGCTGCCGTCCCTCTTGCGCTTTTGTGGCGGAGTGACTCGAGGAGCATCCGCCAGAATCATTTTGGACTTTGTCGGTGAGTGTGCATATATTGGTACCATATTTTCTTTGTTGTGATAGTCCGGAGACGAGTCGGGCGTAGCAAAGAAGATGCTGCGGAGGGCGCGATAGGCAAACAAGGGGGCTGGGGTTACTGGCCCTTCGAGGATGGTAGCGTCACCGGGCATTGTGGTCTGACTATGGGTGCGAAATCATACACAGTGTGATGCTTGTCGAGAACTGTACTGTCTTGGTGTTATTGCACAGCGTAGGAGGGTGAGGGCGAGGAATAATGACGAACTTTGGTCGCGTTGTTGGTGTTTTTCCATTTGTGGTCTAGTGCGGGCAGCCATTGGTAGGCGAATCTCGTCGTCGTTCTCTCCTCGAACTCACTTCACTTTCCCCTCACCTCGGATTCTTCACTCGGTGGGTAATGGCTTGAGGCACAACTGTGCAGGTGACTGTACACTCGTGGCATACCTTAAAGAAACCCATCATTGACGGCTTTTCCTCCCAGATGACATGTTCCCTCCCAAATATTGCCCGTCCCTGTTCGCTATACAGGAATGCATACGGCGTGAACCTTTATGTCCTCGACCCCAAACGAGTGAGATGAATTGTCAATTTCGGACAAGACCCTCTTCACAGGTAATGTCGTCGTCTCAATTCTGCCAGGGTATGCCTTCACTTCCTCCAGCGTCAACTCGTCTCGCCTGTTGGGGGATCAGAGGCTGCTGGATACCACTCGTCAGGTGCGGGTATGATGTTGGTGCATCCCGTGTCGTTGACATCCATTCCCGAACCTTCAACTCGGCCGCTGACATGGTGCGTTGGGGCCACCATAGGAGGTATACGCATAAGCTCTTTGGGATCAGTCGTGTTCGTCTATATGGCATCTCGGCCACCAGATCGAAGCGCACAACAAGAAGCTGAAGCGGCTGATCAGAACCTACAGCTTCAGCCGCTCCATTCGCTATCTCCAACGGGTACATCGCTACTGTCATGCAATATCAGTACAAATTCCAGATGCTCTGCCTTTTTGCATAAGACCAGCTTGCTCTTCTTCGATCCGGCATTCTCTGCTGATGCCGCCTAGTCTCGGGCTCTATCACCACGAGTCTCCTTCTCCGGGCTGACACCTCGCAACGTTTCTTCGTCACCAGTCTTCCTCCTTCCGAGATCTAGAGGCCCGCTAGCAGCACCTCCGTATGGCACTCCATCGATTAGGATTGCATCCTCACCAACCCCTTGCAGATACTGGTACCAGTAGTACCTAACACTAGTCAGCCGCTGCTCAGTATATTTTCTTCCAGCAACTTACGCTCCCACAAACAAAGCCCCTCCGATGATGTTTCCGAGGAGGGCAGGAATGATACCCTTCCAGATGTAAAGGCCAACGCTCACCCCTGGAGTGTTTTGCCAGATGCCCATCGGCACAAAAAACATGTTCGCAACGACGTGATCGAATCCGAGAGATACGAAAGCGAAGGTCGGCCACCAGATACCTGAAGCAAACGTCAACAGAGCTCGCGGAAACGGCCATACAAGTTTGTCATACCAACAATCTTACTGACGTATTCTCGTCCAGACATGCCCAGGTAGCAGGCCAAACAAACCAGCCAGTTTGCCCCAATACCCCTCAGAAAGACCTGATGCCAGTCGGGTGTGACCTGTTTGGTGGTCACGAACTTGATGACCTCGGTCTTGTACGCAGCAGAGTCGAAAATGCCGCCGTAGCCAGTGATGAGCGCGACGATGAACAGGGATCCCGCCAGGTTGCCCCAGAATGTGACCACCCAATGAATCAGCATCTTCAGTGGGCTGAGTCGACGTTGAAAGACGGCCATTGCGGTGAACTGTGGATGTGAGGTCAGCGCGCTGGAATGACCTTTTCTCTTGTGCCAACGTTGGAGCATACCATGAAGCTGCCGGTGCACAAATCAGCACCAGTGAGCACGATCAAGCACAGGCCGTATGGAAAAACCAATGCCGACAATGTTCGAATCAACCCCGGGGCGTTCTCCTGGTACCAAGGGGCCGCATTTGTGGACAGGGCAGTGGCACAGGCAAAAGCCAGCAGACAACCAGCCGACACCGAACTGAAGAATACCTTGTCCAGCCGCATGTTACCCTTAGCGACACCGGCTCGAGAGACTATCTCGGCCGTTTCTTGAGGACTGTAGCAGTTGTACATGTTGACGGCTGGCGAGTCTGACGAGTGTATCCGAAAACACGTGAATGAAAAAGGGCGCAAGAGGCGTGTCTTTTCTAAAAAAGACAGCCTGGAGGTCTTATGAGGTTTGAAGCCATGACCGTGTCAACCGTGGTCGACGCAACTCCGCAGGTCCATCAGGATTCCCGAACGGCTGGTACGAGTACATTTTGCGGATTGGCACATGCAAGCTCCTCCGCATCAGCGTCGACAAAACCCTCAACGGTCCATGTCCAGGAGCCAACCATTCGACACGACTGAAAGCTTCGAGCGATCACTGCTCGAACGGGTCACAATATTCCAGACAAGGCAATCAAGCAGTGCACCATCAGCGCCGTTTCGAGCAAAGTCAACACAAGCCCTTGCGCCCTGCGCGACTTGCGATGCCGTCGGACTCCATCAAGATAAGCACAAGGCTGGTTTCTGGACGACTCTGCATGAAGTGACGCTGTGGCTTGGAAGATCACATCAACGGCTTTGCAGGGTGTTTTGGCTTGGTACCTCGCTATCTGCACGCTACAACCCCGTAGACAGTCGTGCTATCATATTCATTGGCCTTTATCAACAGCGGAAAGGGTGACTGGAGCTTTGCCCGGTGTGTTGGCGTGAGGCTCTGGCTGGGCTGACGTCCCCGGAGACGTATAAGGACGCGCCAAGCGCTCAAGAATCCCATGTTTGATAAGAGCGCGAATCTCAGACCTCGAATATCTATGGACAGAATGCCATCCAGGCGGCATGTTATCGCCTCTAGGGTATGTGGTCTGGGGTGTGTTGACATGTGAGCTGACGTAGGAGTCAGGTTGGTAGCCCCGGTCGCTGAATGCAAATGTGCTGATTGGTGAGAACGAGGAGATCGACATATCAGAGATAAGCCCAATTTTGCGAGATCTGATCTTTTCCAAACTCATATTCTCCACCGCGGTAGACAGTGAGCTGCACTCCGTACATACAAACACTAGGACCTCGTCCCAGTAGTTCCCAGCAGAGGCACTGTGACAAGGTGGAAGCGAGGCGCCCTCGAACCGTATACAACATGTCATGCCCTGTGTGCAATCGTGGCAGTCTACTCCGTACTTCGATCACCATTCAATCCAGCGAAAACTCGTCCCTCAATCACCGTAGCTGTCCCCCGTACTCCGTCTAGAATCCAACACCACGTCAAAACATAACGTGGTATCCTCATAGTGCACACTGTACATTACTCGTACTGACTGCCATCTCGCAGTACTGCCCGCGCTCGAACTCACT
This sequence comes from Cladophialophora carrionii CBS 160.54, assembly GCF_000365165.1. NCBI lineage: Eukaryota > Fungi > Ascomycota > Eurotiomycetes > Chaetothyriales > Herpotrichiellaceae > Cladophialophora > Cladophialophora carrionii. Next base: position 2,329,982 of record NW_008481829.1, read on the forward strand.
CTTTACCACTGTGCGAGGAACCAGAACAGCCAGCCAGCCAGCCAGCCAGCCATGCCAACCAGCCTCGATCGACACATGCCCAAGAAGCGTACCGCAAACAGATAGTCTCTTTGTGATTGTGCGTGTATGTGCGCGTGTGCGGGCGTGCAGGGGTGCTTGTCTGCCGCGTGTGTACAAGACGCCCGCCAGCTATACCACACCACACCACGCATCGAATCGAATCGATTCGTCCAAGGTCTAATTATCTTCCCGCATAACGAACCGTATACTCGTACCAAAGGGCAAACACGATCAGGTAAATGCCTAGGCGCTCGTCCCAAGATTGGCTGGCAAGCCAATGCAAGAGCCGGACCCTCGCAACTCGTCAACCTTGTCAACTCTCCCAAGTCCAAACTCTCAATTCCTGTTCCTATTCGTACTCGTAGACTGTCGTGTCTTGATTGCGCGATGCAGCAACGTCAGTCTCCTCACGTTGTGCCGTCGTGAGGACGTTGCCGGCGCGTGTGTCCCACACAATGTCGATACCGATACCAACGTCAACATCCGTGTCAGTAGAGTCGGCACTGCCTGTCCCTGCCGTAGAGATAGCTGACTGAATAGACGATGTAGGTGTGTCTGTCGAGATGAGGCGCACCCATCAGTGATCGAGCTTCAATTTCGTGGGGTGGGCGGTCCAGCCCGGTCGGGGTTAGACGTGTGATCGATCCGTGCTCACGTACAGTGTCACCAGTGCATGGCTGTTAACTGTACAGTAGGTACAGTACCCTGTTGTCTTCTTCTCCACCGTTCTCCTCTCCTCTCCTCTCTGCTGTTCCCCCTCTACCGGGTGGACGGTGAGACAGTCCGATGGTCAGATGATCGAATGCCCAGGCAGCGAACATTGGGATGCCTCGGTGGCTGTATGCATGCATGGATATACGAGAAGACAAGCCCGGACAGTCGGGCAGCCTTACAAAGCATATCCCTCCGTGGTATCCCCGAACATATAGCTCAGCAGTGATGGCGAGGACATTGCACACGAAGGTCAAGTCCGCCCAGCGAGGATCAACACCGCTCATCGCTCATCGCTCGGTACTTTGTGCCAGAATCCGAATCCGTATCTGTATCACTCTCCTGCTGTTGCCTCTCCATGACCCTCTTCCACTCGTCCATCATGTCCTTCATGCCTCCTGGCGCGAGGCTAGCGTCCACGACGTCCTTGGGCAGTTTATGTGCCGAGTATTTCGTCGCCGAGAACTGGTATGCTTCTGGGTCGTCGCGGTTGACGAGGCGGAACTCGGGGACAAAGATTGTTTCGGAATCAGCATCAGCATCGACATCAGCATCTGCTTCGGATCCGGCGCTCGACTCGTCGTCTCCGTCGCCTTCTGTGCCCAAAGGCGCCTGCACTTCCTGCTCCAGCTCGTGTTCGTGCTTGTATTCCGAAAACGCTGGACACGTCGCCCGAGACTGGATCGTCAGTCTGACAAATTCTTCGCGACCATCGTCGCCATTTGCTCCCGGCTGCGTCTCTGTCCGTGGGAGCCCCTGTGACGACTCTTTCCCCTCCTCTACGGCCGGAACCTCCAAGGTCAACAGTTCCAACCACGAAAACAGGAGCGGATCGGTCCTCGGCGCCCACGGATTCACATCGATCAACCACACCTTCTCATGCGGCGGCGGGATATACACGTCTGCCACGAAGTTTTCGTCCGGAAACCCGGCCACCAGCCTATCCTCGACAAAGTCGCGAATGAGCCTGCCGAAGCGGTCGCGCAGATCAAACAGAAAGTCAAAATGGTTCATCTCGCGCTGCGAGATGGCAATCACACGCCGCTGGCGCACGAAGCACCGGAACTCCAGACTGGGGTTGAGGTTGAACGCCTTCCGTAGGACCAAGTGGTAGGGCACGTGGGGGAGGGCATCGTCCGCCAACTCGGGCAGGACACACCCGTCAAAGGCGTGCTCCAGGTCGTGGGTGATGAAGTCGCTGGACTTGAGGAGGAGGTAGACGTCGTTGGGGGTCCGACACTCCATGTCGTTGGTGGTGGCGATCCAGGTGGCGTCCTTGGGTGCCGACCAGTTCAGCTTGGGGACCACCTTGCCGCCTAGGTCTCGGATCGTGGTGGCGATGGCCGCGTGCACGTCCGCCCAGCTTTCAGAGGGGTCGAGCTCGGTGTCGGCACTTGCATCGTCGGAACCCTCGTCGTCGTAGCCTGAGTCTTCGGCGTCGCTGGTCGAGGACTTGTGTTCCGGGGGCAGGATGATCCCGTCGGCGCGGAGATAGTCCAGAAACGGTTGCGAGAGGGGGATCAGTCTTGCTTTGGGCGTCATGGATCGGAAACGGGGATACCACGAGTGGAAGGACGTGTTGAGGATATGTTGAGGGGTTACTGGTGGGAAGGGCAACGTCGTGATCGGCGACGTTTGTTCCCGCTTCTCTTGCTCTAGTAGGTTGGTCATGTCGAGAGTATTTGGTTGTCCTAGGAAATTGGTTTGAATGAGCTGATAGACCGCGAGAGGAAAGTTACTGCCTAGGTTCTCTGATTAAGTCTGAGACATCAGATGAACTGCGAGTCATGGTCGCCACGAGTCCCAGCCTTGCGCTGCTTGGCGTCACATGATTGGCAGCCTTGCTAGAAGCTTCTGGTGTCCGCGACTGGGAAGGTCATCCGAAGTGTCTGGTATGACGGCCCCCTGATAGTTGTTTCCCTGAGCCCCTCCTGTGTGACGCGTTGCAACGCGTGAGCGTTGTCTCCGCAATTGGCCCCTCCATAACTAGGTATAGCCACACGCCTCACAGTCGTCTCTGAATTCATTCCCGAATCGAGCCACATGCCTTTGACTCGAAAAGTCCGTGATCAATGCGAGCGTTCAACTGCTCCGCCACGGTCGGAACTTGCAGGCCACTCCGCGCGATCAGGCTCGGGAATCTGGGTAACTAAGCGACGTTGCGTTGCATGTCCTTCGTCGTTACGATCATCTCTGAACTTATCATTAATATACTCGTACTAAATGGCTCAGCTATCGAACACTGTGCTGTTGTCCTGATCGGCTTAGGTATCCTTGTTCATGATCATCACTAGCGACAAACCGTCTTGTTCACATTCAGCTTCATGGCATCATCCTCAGCCGCAACTTTGCGTCCCGCACCATTTGACGCACAAAGCTCATGATCTGTAATACCGTGGTATCGCCGTGGTGTTGTGGCTCCTGACGGGAGATTCATGCATCACAGTGGCTTTTGGAACACCTGGGGCACTCTCATCGTTCAACTCAGGCAATGCCGTGATTCTGCTCGGAACGGCCTGTCCCAGTGGCTTTCTCTGGCTGCGGCTGTTGAGCGACTGCTCTTCAATGATGCTCAACGGTGATTGAATGACAATATCCGGCTGTTGCCAGTCTCTCGATCCAGACCAGGAGTTTCTGTCGACGCCGTGGAGATGGTGGGTCTCCCCTGCCATTGGTGGCAGCTTGGGGGAATCTGCAAGGAGCGAGGTCGCCCTTTCACTTCGGGAACGGTCCATTGGCGCAAACACTCGAGACATCATCTGAATCTGGTGCGCTTGCCACTTGATCTTCTCCTCTTGCTTGCGGACAATCTCTTCTTGGTCTCGAATTTTCGTATAAAACGCCTCGAGGTCGTGGTTGAGCAGCATGATCAGGTTGATGTCGTCGCTGTTCCATCTCCGTCTTTTCGTGGACTTCTTAGGTGCTTTGCGCGACGAGGCCGGGTCTTTGTTTGTCTGGGAATGCTCGTCACTGGAACTGTGTTGGTGCCTGCTGTCGCTTGTGGCCGGTCGCTTGTTGTTTCCGCTTGAGCGTGATCCTGGCCGCCGTCCGGGAGTGAGAGACTGCTGCGCTTGAGAACCGCGTGGAGTCGTTTCGGCCATTGGGCTTTCCGGCGGGCCCTGTTTGTGGACGAGGGGATCCTTCAGCTTGGAGGGTTTCTGCACATATTGGAGCGTGTTCCGCTCGGGGCTGCGACCTCGACCTCCAATGCTTGGAGCGGGACTCATTGCACCGGCCCGAAAAGATGCTGTGACTGGATTGGAGTCGACGACCACGAAAATGTTGCTCTGGCTGAGAATCTGACAAGGGGGCTTCGAAGGAAGGGCAGCGGAGCTGGATGTCGACATCCGACGAACCTGATGGATAGGTCTCTTACGTGTACTCTGATGATGACTAGGAGCCGACCGCACAGATATACTACCAATGCTGGCGGAGCATGAATCCGGAACAGCAGGAAATCGATCAAGCTCATCCGAGATGTTGTTGGCAGGCATTGGCTTTGAGGCAGTATCCTGCTCAGTGTGGATGCTGGACTTCTCTGAGTGACTGCGTGAATCGGCAAGGTCACGCATTCTTCGTGCCCGCACCTTTTCAGCACGAGGCCCACTGAGGGTGCGACGTGTAAACTCGACAGAAGTTGCAGAGCTCTCACGGCGAAGCATTAGGCTTGCCTCGTCTCCGGAACTCCTCGTCCCGGTACTCTGCTGGTCTAGGGCTTCCGGTGGTAGTGCAGGTAGGGGTATGTTGGGTGGAGGACCCCTGTATCTGTGGACCGTAGTGCTGACAGAGCTTTCCATTGAGGTTTTTGGTGGAGCCGAGTCAATTTTGGCTTGCAAATCACCGTGCACTTGAGCCTCAATGCCTGCAAGGGTGTCGATGCTCATTATCGACCTCGCAGGACGTAAGCGTAGAGGAGGCGCAACGCTTTCCTGCTGCTGATTTTGTAGCTTCTGAGCGTCCGACCCTACACGGGCATTCCTTCTGGGGCTATGCGAGATTGACCAGGCTGACGTGGTTTGATCTGTGCCTTGCAAGCTCGTCAAACCGTCGAGAGTTGCACTCGACGGCTTCGCAATAGGCCCTGTGTGGTGCAAAATGACGGAGGAACGGGCCGGTCCAGCAATGACGCTTTCATTGCCGTTCTTTGTCTCTTGCTGCGAGCGTGGACGGCGATGTTGAGACTGCAATGAGACGCGCTTCACTGCCCTTCCAGGTGTCATCAAGTCCCAACCCTCGCAAAGAAGGCTCCTTCGCGATGCCAGCAACCAGTCGCTGTTGGAGCCAAAACTTCTCAGCATCTCCCTACATTCATCTGAAAATGATCTGTCTTTCAAGGGATCATGAAGCGAAGGGATGAGCGAGATCGTAAGATTGCCTCGCGCACCGTCGTTCTGGCGGTAGCTCCGCCCTTTGAGAACGGACAGGGACCTCCGATGAGCTGGACTCGACGTGACTCGCTTGCTGACAGCGGCGTCGCGTTGCCGGCCGGTGTTTGCGATGTGCGTGCGAATTCCAGCCGGCAATGAAATGATGGCTGCCGAGCCCCGCCCGGCGTCCCGCCGTTTTGTAGATGTGGCCTTCTTGTTCATGGAGCGTTTGCGCGGCCACACTTGCCTCCTGGGGCGAGGCAGCCGGCTCACGGTTGGTTTCACGAAGCGCCAACACTCAGCAGTGCGAGCCCAGACCGCACCGTTGTGCAGAGAGTCTAGACTGCTTTCAGTGATGCTTCTGTCGTTGTTCGGTCGCTTGGCCTCCTCGACAGGGTTAGGGCGCTGAAGGTGAGTCTGTTTCGGGAGAGCGCGTTGCTGCTCAAAGGACTTCTCGCGCTTGGAGAGCTGCTTGCCTCTAACCTCATCTGCTGTGAGATGGTCGTCCAAGAACGAGTCTTTGGCACGAAGGGGATGCGGCGGAGGTGTCGGTGGTTCTGCCCAGCCGTGCCTTCTTGCCCACCTTCTTGACTGGCGAAATTGCGGAATGCGCGATCGTGGGGTCGACACTGTGCTTGCAGGGTCGCCTTGTGAAACAACGCCGGTTCGCAGGAGTCCGCTACCCTCTTCCTCCATCTCGAAGGTGATGTCCGGCAATCCTGGAAGGTGCTTGTCGAGATATCCCATTGACGTAGGCATAGTCCTAGAACTCTGCGTCATCATCGGGTCCCCAATCTGGTGTTCCGCATTGGGTTGCGATATGGCAAGCTGATCAGCCTCGCAGCATGGGACGAGAGCATGAAGCTGTTGCGGGTACACGCAAGACCCTGATCTTCAAGGAACGTGGTACGGCAGAAAGCCAACGAAGGAGCACAGCTGCGGACGAACTGAATCGAAGATCACTGCGCAGTTGCAGAAGAGTCAGTGCGCGCTGGCCAGGGTCGGAGGGAAACATTCCTGACTTATGCCATCTCAGATGTCGCGTCTGCACGCTGTCAAGCATGGATGCTGCCATGGACTTTTCCCTTTCGGCGGACGACTCGCTCGAACAATACCCTCGACATGAGAGGGGGGTACCCGAAAGGGCGAAGCCTAGCAAGGGCTGCATACGCTGCATCGGGTGGAACTTGAAAATTGACATGGTGCATGTTTTGACAGGTTGGTGGTGCGCTGAGCTGGGTCTGAGTCGGCCAATTGCGGAGTAGAGGATATACGATACCCGCAATGTGGGCTGTGGGAGGCGGGGATCGAGAAGTAGAGTTTGCGGTAGCTGCAGAGAGATGTAGCCAAAAGATCGGAAGACATGTAAGCAAAAGATCGGAAGGGGAGGTTGCAAAGAGCTGTCGCAAATCTTCCCAGTTGCCGGTGCATACGGAGCTGGTGAGCTGGGAGCGCGAATGTTGAGCTGGTAGAGACCGTCGACCTGGTAGAACTGGTCAGAATCTGTTAGTCAAAGCAGGAGACCTCACCGACGCGCAGACGCAAGGGATGAATGAAAGTTGCGTCTGACTTGACTTTCGACTGGGAACCGCAGCTGCGGAGCTGCGTTCCTGCTGTGCTGCAATATTCCCAGCGACAGCATGGAGCCGTCTCACTCACGCTGCTCATCCAGTGGTCAATCGCACCCTGCTCAGCACGGAGGCCTCGACGGCGGACAAGGATCCATCTACCGAACTTCTCAGATTGTGCCTCACTAATTCGCAAGATGGCTTGCAGGGCCAAGGAAGGGTGTCGGCTCTACTCCGTGTTTCCGAAGGCGACTAACATCTAGGCGTGAACTTTGACAGCCTGTTTGTATGACCTGTCACAAAACCTTCTTTCGATGGATTGCATGCATCGATGACGCCCCGCTCAGATAAGCGAATAGACGGGGGTCAATTGGTAGGGAGGCTGCGCAAATGACCATGTGAATACGTAGTGCTCTCATACATTCACTGCGAGGATCGAAGGGAGGGCTGTGAACGTGCTCTGCCCCAGGCAAGGCGTCAAACGGCCCCAGAGACGCTGAAGTCACGGCACCAGAGCGGTCTCCTTAACGGTGATTGATACACCAAAGCCCTCTTTATGCCACCTCCTCGTGCATTCGGTTACCGAGGATCGCAATGTCCTTGTTATGCGTCGATAGTTAAACACTAATAAACCTTGAACATGGCATCCAGCGTGGGCACGCCCTAGATCGACTAATCTGCGGAGTTTGGCGGCCTAAAGGGATCGAACGAGCTCCCAATTCAGGAGCTAGTTGCCCCCTAAAGGGTTGAAGCGAGGGTGGCTTCGTGACCATCGGGTGCGGCTTCGCTACAACCCGCCACCGTCCGCCACCACACCTGTTTCAAGGACTCATCGCTTATCATCGTCATGGGCGCCCCTTGGACTTTCAGCCAATGGCCGCACGGCTCGGAAAGCTAACCGGCGTCCTTTCGACCCAGTGCCCCGTCAGCGTGGTTGCCCCAGCTTTGATGTGAACGACACGACTCGGCGACCTCGACGCGCGGTCGCTTCGGACATGCAACCGGCGACCAATTCTTGCGGGGACAGCGGGCTCCTCGATTGGCAAGCCCGTAGTCAAGCGACCACTTGGACGTACGTGAGTAGAGATGGGAAGTAATCGACCAATAGATAGCTTCCCTACAATTCGACCAAGACGGACTCCCCCACAAACTTCACGCGCACAAAAGTACTCGGACATGAACCTCGAGGGAGTCTTGCGTGATTTTGCAGATCACAGCTTCTGAGGAACCGACCCGCCCGAGTGGCCGCGCCGATCCCGGATCGGCATCAGGTCGAGCAGAGTCTCCAGACACCAGACATTATTAGAAACCCTAAGAAGACAGGGTTTCTGTCAGATTCAAGGTTCAAGACTGTCTCTCCGTCAAGGTCCCGAATGCCGTGAGCCTTGGCTTATTGGTCAGTAATTAGATTTCTTGTTGTGGAACGCTGGAGGCATATGGCGCGATCGGGCGAAAAGTCAAACGTCGTACACAGTAAACACAGGCCCCGCGTCGACAGTGGAGCTCAATACTCGAATACCTGTCGAGGCCTTTTCAAGTCATTATCTAAGAAGTCGGAAATAAGGCGGCACAGAGAAGTCATAGTGCTGGTGCACACGGTCGCCTGGTTTATTGAAAAGACTTTCGGTGGCATGGCGCGAGCAATTGTTCATTCATATTGATATCAGTCCCTGGACACCGTGGCGGCGGGGACTGACCCTAGCTGTCGCGTGGTTGACGACGCCGATCGCTGGTCGCCGATCGCGTTCGCGTTTGACGTGAGAGTCAACACTCAACCCCTGGGTAAAGACCAAACCCTGAAATGTTTCTCATAGTAATTTGGTGGATGTCCCAAGTACCCCAGTTTTGGCCTCAGGGTCTCCGTGGCAGGTGTCTGTCCCAAGCGAGACCGTGCCGGGACTGCTCGTGATGAAGATAGAGTTGGCTGGTTCCGCTGATCTCTCGAACTGTAGTCCGTGGTGCGAGTATATGCACGTACTCGAAGTGGTCAAATTGACTGCATCCCTGAACCGCTGTCAACCGGCAACCGTGGAGTACCTTCACAGTACTTGTAGATATACGAGCGTCTCGTATTCCTGTCGACTGTGTGGTCTCAAACTCAGCAGGTGGTGGCAAAAGTCAGCCTGTCCTGGACATAAGGGGGTCTCTCATCTCCACGTCCTCTGCGGCCTCACTTGCCTACCCCCTCCCCCTCCCCTCCCCTTCCGCCCTACCTTGACCTACTTAGCTGTTTGTCGGTAATGGACCCTCGCTGATAGTGGGGTGCCACCCGGCCGCTCGTGCTGATACTGTTGGCGGTGCCGGAGCTGTTGCTCTGCCCGAGCTTATTCCCGCCCCCCCCTCCCCGAGCTGATACCAAGTATGAGTACACCTCTAGTTGTTAAACACCGCAATGGGAAACATTCCAGGATTCAAGATCACCTCAGCGGGTCGGAATGGGGTTTCCTCACACAGTAGACTCCCGATTCCTCGACGGAAATTGACGAGTACATCAACGGCGTGCCTGAAGCTCAATCTCCGGAACTTGTCTCGGTGCTATGTTCCGACTATCGACAAGTTAGAGCTCTACTGTGTAAGCACATGTACCGCAGAAGGCAAAAGAGTCTGTGACGGCTCAGAATCAGCCAAGGTTCATCCCTCACTCGATGTCGCTACCATCGTCCAGTCCGAAGATTGTTACCTCAGCAAGGCTGTTTGTCTGGCGAATTCTACACACACAAAGGTGAGTGTTATTGGACAGCACTCACTCTAAAGTTTCGGCGTACGGAGTGCGTACGCACCTACTCCGTACTTCTGCAGGTGCGGCGTGCGCCTGCGGCTCCGGCAAAGTCCAGGTCACGGACCACACTCTCGAAAAGGACGTGCACTACGGAGTAATGCAGATATAGTCCTGGTTCATGCTGGCTATGAATGCACTACGGTAAGCTTTCTCAGCCGTGGCGTCGCATCCGCGAATACTGCGTTTTAGCCATACTGAGCAGTTCCGAGCCCAGTGCGAGCCTGTGATGTGTTCCTCGATGACGGCATGTACACGATAGACATTGTAAAGTCCGCATTCCCCTGGAGGAGGGAGAGTTGAGGCCCTGCCTGCCCGCTGGAAAGTGAGTTCAAGCGTGGCGGTTTTCACCGTAGTGTGCACTCATTTGTCAGGAGCTTGATTTACCGGAGTGCTTCCTTCGAATGGCAAAGCAAGAGCAATTACGGAATACACCGCTATTCAACAGGCACCGTGTGACTACTGTATTGGTGCGAAGAAATGCCATTCTGCCAGTCCGCATAATCCGGCTCCACGGTGTACTGTCGCACACCCCTCGAAGTTGCCGAGACCCGCGCTTTTCTTGGCTGAGGGAAATGAGACGACAAGCATCAGCTTCTCAGGGTCCCAGATGCGGATTCTACTTCATCATAGGCTCCTAGTCTTTTCAGCCCTGCCCTTCAGTCTTGCCGCTTCCAATCCACCATTAGGATGTGCCCGCAACGCCTAATATTGGATTTGGCTGTTTCCATTGGGAATGGCAGGCAGCCCGTCAGAGGCTCACTTCGAATACATGGCCTGGATCAAGGGTATGCCTGATGCATCTCAGATCACACAAGGATATGGAACGCGGCGGCACCCACCTATGGCTTCGGCTTCTACAATTGGCCCAGATTTAGAAGGAGGTCGCCGGAGCGTCCGAAGACACGACCTCAATACAACTCGCATTCGGACAAAACAGCTCTTAGATGCTTTGTCTTCGCCTGAAGAGTTGGCGTGAGTGGAGTCGAACATGTGTTTCAGGTGCAACAGGATGGTTTCGTCGCACAGGCAGGCCACAGTAGGGCCGCTAGAAGGATGGGACAGACGTTGAACGGCCTTACCTCAAGGTTTCTGGTTTCGGGCATGGCAATTACCTGCACGCTGTCAAATGACGCAGTCACAATCAACGGATCTGATGTAGCGAAGGCGTCTGGCGCAAGCAATATTTATGAATTCTTCTCGACACTTAATCAAGAAGGACAGCCCAAAATCGAGTCGGCTTTGCTGTAACAAGTAAATCATATCCCACCATCTTGCGCCCACTCCGTCATCTTCAAGTTGTCCATCATGCAGCGCCAGCTGCGTACACCCGCTCGGGTTCCTGAGCGGTCGACGCCATCATATTGCGGATACCCTGAGTTAGATCCACGCCGACTCTCTCCTTCGACAAGAGATCCACCAGGAGCGGGCTTGGCTTGCTGTCCCGATACGGCTGGGTTGCCGCCTGACTTTCCTTGTACTTTTGAACGTTTTCCAGGTACATGTCGAACAGATAAGACGAGTCGAGAGGGCCACCTTTGGCTTCTGGATGGAACTGTGTCGAGAAGATGGGACGAGATTCATGGATCAGTCCTGTGAAAAATGTCAGCATCGGCAACGCAGACTAGTGAGACTACTGACCTTCATTGGAGTTGTCGTTCAGGTTGAGGAAGTAGGGCTTCCACCCCTTTGGCAGCGTCGTGGCATCAACAGCATACCCGTGATTTTGACTGGTGATATGGCATTTTCCGGTTGTGAGATCCAAAGCCGGAATGTTGTGTGCCCTGTTACCATACTTCAACTTGATGGTCCTGGCTCCAGCGGCAAGAGCGACAAGTTGATGACCAAGGCAGATTCCAAAGATGGGAATCTGCGAAGTCTCCATCAGCTTTCGAAGGTTGTAGACAGTATCATGGCAGTGGGTCGGATCACCCGGGCCATTGGAAATGAAGACACCATCGAAGTGGTGGGCGACCTTGTGAATGGGGTAGTCGAATGGGAAGCAGGTGGCACTAGCACCCCGGCTGACAAGGCTGCGCAGAATGTTCTCCTTGACGCCGCAGTCGATGACGGCAACATGTGCAGTCGGTGAAGGAGCGCTAACATGGAATGGTGCCTTTGTGCTGACTTTCCGGACCAGATTGATCTGCTCAGGATCGATAAAGTCCTCATCCTGGTCTTGATCGTACTCGTCTCCGATAGTAATTCTAGCGAGACTAGAGCCTTGCTCTCGTAAGTAGGTGACAATGGCCCTGGTGTCGACGCCGGTGACGGCTGGGACCCCTTCTCTTGCACACCACTCGCTCAAGCTCTCCACGGCAGTCCAGTGGGAGTATTTCTCTGCAACATCAGCTACCACCACTCCTACGGCCTGGATGTTCGGGCTCTCGAAGTATTTCAGCAGGCCATGCTCGTCTCGCACATCAGAGGGGACACCGTAGTTGCCGATAAGAGGCTGGGTGAAGACCAAGATCTGGCCACGGTATGAAGGGTCGGTGAGGGACTCAGGGTAGCCCACGAGAGAGGTGGTGAAAACAGCCTCCCCTGAGACGTTGCTACGAGCACCGAAGGAGGTTCCGTGGAAGATGGGACCATTTCGAATGGTGAAGGTGGCCCGCTCGTGTGTCACAGGGGTGTTCTTGACCTTCTTGTGGAACGGCAGCTCCTGCTGTCGAGGAGTATTGTTCGACACCGTAGCCAGAGATCGAGCTCGTAGAGGGGGGGTGCCTCCAAAGGCGTTGGCCGCCTTGGGCACAAAGCTGCTCTGCTTCAACGTCCTGAAAAACATATTGCACAATTATGACTGTTGCTCTTGTTCCTCCACACCGCTAGTTGGCTTGGGCTTTCCACAAATGATCTGTTCCGGGGGTTAGAATCACGAAACTGGGAGAGGAAGGGCCGGTAGGTACCACTAATGTAATCCTATGGATCTCGCATGTTAGCAAAGGTACCTGTGACGTTGATTGTTGCGGTGACACAATAGGATGAGGTGCTTATCAGTGGGTTGGTGGGACGGGTCCTGGACGACTTACTTGAGAGGTGAAGATGCTTGGGAGGAAGCACATGAACGCGATGGCAACTCCTCTGCAGGCAAGGTAAACAGAAGTATTCAAAGCCTTATCAAGGCAGGTAGGTGGTGCAAAGTTCCTCTGCACGAAATTCTTTTTCTTCTGGAGCAAAGACGTAGTTCTGTGGAGATGGAGAGCAAAAGATTGGTGAGGCTTGTCGATTGGAGGGCCCCTCACAAAGAGCTTGGGCGCCGCATTCAGCCAATCGCCAACCACGGGAAAAATTCTCTGTCATGCAAAATTCTGCTGCGGGTGACGAACATACTGCAATTCGAGCCTCCAATCGAAGAACACCGATTGGGCGCAGAGACGCAATTATCTCTGGTAGATGCCAGTAATCTGGTCACGTGCGGAGCGCCTTCACCTTAGGACTTCGACCTCAGCTTGACCTCAGATCAATCTCACTTGTTGCTGAGCTAGAATTCATCAAATCGTCCATTATTCACGTTGCTCCGCCTTTGGACTATACAGCTCCAGCCATGGAGCGGTGCATCGCACAGTCTTTTGTATATGTCAACTTCGCAAGCGACCTCCATCGACTCTTTACAAAATCAAACCGCGCCGCATGCACACAAAGCCATAACTTTTTCTCTTGTGCTAGAGTCAAATCGAGAAACCGATTCTTCGTCGATCTCAGCCTCTAGCCTTCCACCACGAGCTTCGTGCCGGCCACAGTTGACGCTTCTCTGAACAATTAAGACCATCTCGTTGGAGTCCCTTGAGAACTCGACGCTGACAATTCTGGCTCAGTTTGCCATCCTGGCCCAGACCGGCCTTGCGCCTCATCCCGCTTCACCAGGTTCACACGCTGCGGCATCCATCACGCGTCTTCTGAAGCCTCCTTGCCATGCCTCTCCTGCCATGCCTTGACCTCCGCCATGAAAGTCTCCCACACACCCATCGATGGTGAGGCTTCCTCAGGATCATAACCCCGACCCAGGTTGATGTCCGTGGCAATGACAATCCACGCATCCTCCGTTCGGAGCAGCTGCTGCTTCTGCTCGTGGCTCATCTCTTCAAATGCATCCCGCTTCTGGATGCGCAAGGTATTGCTTGTCAAGGCCTCAGCGAATCGTTCTTCCAAGGCGTCGGTTTTGGCGCGTGCGAACGCCCACTCGGCTTCTAACTCGCGCATTCTGGTGATTGTCTCTGCGAAGTTCCACTTGAACAGGCTGACGTCCTGCGCAGCAGCCTCTTTTCCGAGTCTCAGCTCGGTATTCATATGCTGCAGGGCATAGTTCTGATTCTTAAGCTTCTCGACCTCATCTCGGTGTGCGCGCTGGATGATCGCAGCTGTGTCTCCCCAGACCTGACTCTCACACTGTTCTCTCCACCGTTGGCCGGCCCGATTGCACTGTGCGAGTTGACTTTGAAGCAACTTTACATGTTCCTCGGCGTCATGGAGGTTCAGGTCAATGTTGAAATTCTCCGCTTCGAGTTCACATTCTTGTTGTGCATCTCAGAGACAGTCTGCTGCAGATGAGCCACTTCCGCTGTGTGCATCCGCTCCACTTTGGCCAGTGTGGACTCGAGATTGGACAGCTCGAGTGCTGCAGCCTTGAGCTTCCTCTTTGTCTTCCCGACGTGCGCTCGGGATTGACGAAAGTACTCCTCTTTCCAGATGGCATATTCGTCTTCGGGCACTTCAGGCTGACGTCTTAAGACTTTGGGCAAATTCTCCATCCAATGCTCCACTTCGTTCTCGAAGACTTCGTAGTTGGCGGCGAGCCTCGCACATTTGTTGTTCAGAAGATCCATCTCAGTCTGGATTGAGCTTGCCTTCTCCTTCTCATCTTGGAGCTCCTTACTCAAATTCTGATTGACTTCGATGAATCGAGCTGATATGGCCTGCGCCGCCTCGACTTGGTTGCGGAGGTCTCTCGATTCGTTGTAGGTGCGCATGATCGGGTCGACGACGTCTTGAGGATCAGCAATCAGCTTGTTGGTGAAGTCATGCAATAGGGTCTGGTTATTGGCTTCAACCTCCGCCAGGCGAGCTTCCAACTCGGAGGTCAATTCGCCAGCAGCCTCCTTCGCCTGGAGGAGATGGTTGATCTGGCCTTCCAAACCTCTGATGTTGTCCCGAAGATGGCCATTCAGGTCGTGGGCCTGTGAAAGTTGTCCTTGGAGCCGCTGGGTGAGTTCATCAAAACGGTAGCCGTTCTGGTGAAGTTGACGGTTCAAGGAATCTCGCTCCTTGATGACCTCCTGCAGCATGCCTCGAACATATTGAGAGTCAGCCTTTGCCATTTTCGCCACTTCACAAACATGAGTGTATGAAGCCATGATTGCTGGGAGGTCGAAACCAGCAGCAGCATTGGCGACATGATGGGATTGATGTGGAACAGAAGTGGCTTTCTTTTCTTCCGCAAGCTGGCGTTTGGTGAAAGCCAATTCGTGCTGCAACTTCAGTATCCGCTGGGAAGCCTCATCTGCTTCAGCCTCGTATAAGCCACGTTGACGTTCAGCCTCCCGCAGCTTTTGCTTCGGTGACGTCGAGTCTCTCTTCACAGTCGACCGGCTGTGAACGGAGGCCCGAGCACAGGGATTGTTGATGTTGCAATGCTTCTCCAAGGTGGCGGTTTTCGAGGGCCTTTTCAGCAAGCTCATAATTTTGAAAGCCTGCTGCCCCAGGAATGTCGCAAATCGAAGCACGGGACATGTCCAGAGAGTCGTCATGATGTTCTCTTACTGTCAGCGAGTCACTGGCATCTCCACGGCTTGTGAGAGGATTTGAGTCAGCTGCGCCTGAAGCGGAGGTCTCTTCATTTTCTGAGAGGTGGCAAGACCCACGAAGGATGATGGAAGTATTGTTAGGATTGCTTTGCAATAAGGAGTCACCGGACTGGACGTCATACTCTTCTTCAACAACCGAAAATGCACTATGCAGAGCAGCAGCTACGCCGCCCAATCCTTGAGTCAACTCAATATCTTCAGCAGCAACTTGATGAAGAGATGCCAACTTATCAAGTGCAGCGGTCTTCCGGTACTTCCCAGCGCAAGACTTTCTCAGGACACCTTGCCAGAATTGCTCGGCACGAGAAGCAGAAATGGCAAGTAAACGATTCCAAACTTGTCGGTAGATGAATGCGCCATCAAGGTGGGCTGGAAGTCTATTCGGGATGAGTGCCGTTGTGGTCGACAAGTGTGATGATACTGACAGTAGCAGCTGAGACCTGGTGGTAAGCTGTGTCGTTGTGAAAAGGTAGGTGAAGGGTCTGTACAAGACCATTCTTGTCAAGCTGGGTCTGGGGACCAGTGCGCCCAAGTCCTGCACACTGGGAGCATCTCGCGCCTGGGGCAACGGCTTTTCGGGAACATCTTCAAGATACTTGTCTTGCTGCTTGGCACTGCGAGCCCTCATCTGATGTGAGCGTTAGTGTTGATAACGGTAAGGGTTGGACTATGACTTACTTGTCTTGCCATCTCAAGTAGGGAGCAACCAAGGCCGACCGCAAGTCCTCCGACAACTATGGCCGAGATTGATCGGGAGGGCATCCTGGCTGATCAACGCGCGATGTTCTTCTTGGTCTGAAGTGGGAATATGGTTTGGTGAGTTTGCAAAGATTCTGTTTGTTTGCAAGCGCCTCTCTTGCGGAGAAGATGGTGGCAAAGGGAATAGCAGTGGTCAGAGAAGGTCTTGAGTGGCGCCTTTTCCACGAAATAATCTTTCGTCAGAGTTCGGATGATAGAAAGGTAGGAAGAAATGGTAGGAAGATACGAGGGGGAGAGAGAGGTCAGCGACAAACGCGCAACTGCCCACGCAGTCATCTTAGTTGCTCGGAGAAATCGTCTTGGGATTCGTATTTGCGCGTATCGTTGCTGTGAGGGCGCTCAGGAGTGAAGGCAACGGGCCGGATTGATGTGTATGTCAATGGAACAGCCATCGTCAGTGAAACGGGAGGGTCTGGAGCGCACGAAGCTCAGCTCGGCGGCATCATTACGAGGTGCCGACAGTACGGCTTGAGGATCAAGAGGCGTCAACGATGTGTCTAACGTGGTTCAAAGCACTGCGGCAACCATTCTGAGAAAAAGGGGCGTCGTCACAGGCCGCACTGCTTGCACGTTGAAGAAGGCTCAGGCAAGGAAGCTGCACAAGTATATACGTATACATATGGCCAGCAGAAGAACCCCAGCCGCTGGCGTTCACCAGTCTCGATGCCAGGGTGCGCAAGAAAGTGGAGATCTATCCAGAATTACTCTGTAATCGCGCCCAAGATGAGGTCCCCTTGTTTGCCGCAATGGTGGGCATGAATCGTGTCTTTGTGGCCGGGCTGCGAAGAGCGAGACCTTTGTGTCGTATCACCCCGCTTGTCCATACTCATCTCCAAAGGATACAAAGTGGGACGAGGCAAATGCCCAAGAATATCAGACAAGAGAGTCATCCCGAAGATTGGAAGGTTCTTTCGAGCAGCTTCAGAACGACCACGGCGCTCGAATGGCATTGCTGGCCTCTGATAAATATATACCATGACAATATCACACGGGGTAAGAACAACCGTGGCTCACTCGAGGGATGTGCCGTTTTGACTCTGCACGAAAAGCACTTGCGGTAACTGGTTGGTCCTGTCCGTGACATGCTCCTAATTATCGGGTTCATGTTCGTTGATACAACAAAGACTTTCTGCCTGTGTCAGAGTAGCCTTTTACCGTGTTCGACATGGACACAGCACGAGTCCACTGCACAGTGGCTAGGTGGTCCAATGGAACAGGAACCGTGCAGCCTTGCATAGAGGTTCGCCTGAGCCTCGCCTGAGCCTCGCCTCTGCCAAGTTAGGTGTTCGCTTACGAGCCTTGCGAGGTACCATACCTAGGTACGTAAGCGACAGCGTGTGCCGAGTTCGCCGAGGAAGATGGCCGAGCCCCCTGTTCACGGTTGTGTTCGCTGTGCCCTGTGCCCCTTTTCTCCGCCTTACGAGGTACCGTCGACCCCCTGACTCTTGCTGTACTGTAATCTGAGCAGCAAGTGCCCCGTCGCGCGTAGCTAGCCACGCACCCACGCACACCATAATTAATCCCGTGTCGAAAAGTCCACAATGCAGTCCCGACTCTCGACCCTCGCTTCACGAGTGTCGCACGCACCGCTCCTGCCAGCGGGTGTCCAGTGGGGAACCCCTCGCTCGTTGCTACAGTACACGATATGCACGCATCGCGAGACGACGAAAGCCTTGAGAGCACCTTGACATACACGATCACGCTCACGATCACACTCAGCCGCGGGGCCCAACAGACGTAGCATACAATCTATACAGGACAGTCATTCTTTCATTCTTACGTTCATACGTACCTACGTACACCAGCCACGGCATTGGTGGTCATCGGCCAATCCATTACTCGCCGTATACTCCCTCCCCCGCGTACTCTACGGTACCAACGATACCGACATGGCCAACGCAAGCGACATCATCACATACATTGGCGTCCCGCTCGCCGTGCTGGGCGTGCTGCCCATCCTCTACACGTTCATGCTCTCGATCCTGACGCAGCGTCGCATCCGCTCGCTGCTCGTCCACCACGGGCACCGGCCGGTCTCGACGTCGCGGCCGCACGACGGGTTCACGCTGCGCAGCTCGCCCATGACGAGCATGGTCGAGGTGGAGCTGCCGCGGTATACGATTGCGCCGCTGGACCGGCACGAGAAGGAATACTGGGTCGGGACACACGAGGCGTGGGGGCCCAGCGACGAGGAACACAGCCACCACCACCACCACCTGCTCGACCGGGGCGATCGGGCCGAGAGCACACTGAGCATGATCGAAGAGGGCCGTGTGAGGGGGTACCTGAGAGGCGGGTCGTGGCGCGCGTTCCACTGGAGGAAACTGATCGTGGGGCGGAAGTTGTATCGGATCCAGTATGAGGACGAACTGAGAGAACCTCCCGCCGAGGTCGGGTTTGAGGAGCTGGTCGTCTTCCTGCTGGACTGGGGCGCCGTGCCGGACAGTATGGGCTGGGAGAAGTTGAGGAGTGGGGGACTGTGGACGCCGAGTGGGACGGTGTTGTTGAGGAGGATGGACTCCGCTGAAAGTGACGAGGGCGAAGAGAAGGCGAGGAGGCAGAGGGCAAGTGATTGGGTGCTGAGGACCAGTATGCCCGATGAGAGTGATGGCATTTTGAGCCTTACTGTACGCTGGCCCAGGGATGATGGAGCATCAGCACACGCCGGGACAGGGTCAGGCTCAGCCTCCGCCTCAGCGTCGGTGGCGGAGATGCGTGGAGCAGCGAGCTTGCCGCCGGGCTGGGGGAGGCTTAGGCAGCCGGCACTCCTGGAGGCTAACGACAAGAATGCAGAGAACGAGAAGGACCTACCCGCCCGGATAGAGGAGCTGAAGGCGACGCATAAACACAGCGTGGACAGCACCAGCTTTCGCTTCCACACCGAAGATAACCGCATCCAGAGACTCCTTTGGGAACACAACAACGTCGAGACAGGGTTCGTGTGCGAACCCTTCCGCTACTACGAGCAGTCGACAGCCGGACTTTGGTTCACTTGCGTGGCTTCAGCCCTCTTGTCTCACAAGCAGTCAGGCGGTCTCTGGGCATTCGAGATCCCCGCTGACATCAAGGCGTTTGTGCGCAAAGACAGCATCCCCTGTGGTGTGATGGTCATGCTGGGTCTGCTTCCGGAGCAAGATGCCCCCCAGTGGTCAAGCGAGAGCGACAACCCGAATGGGGCGGCCGAACGAGGACGGATTCAGCATCAAAAATTCATGGCGCGCATGGCTGCTGAACGGTTGGAGGCCACCATGCCGCCCGAACAGGCGAGGATTCACCGCGCAAATAGGCAGGCGAAAGACCTGCAAGAATTCCACAACGAGACGGTGGCGAGCAACGCGGCCAGACGTGAACGAGAAGAGAGGATGATCAATGACGCGATTGCCAGTCCGAGGATGAGCATCAAGAAGGTGGCAGAGACGTGTTTGGTATGGCTCATTGAAAAGGGCCAGGTTGGGAAGGAGTGGACTGTCGAGCAGGTCGCAGAGGCGGTCCTCTATCTGATCGTCGTCGAGCTGCAAGGCCAGAAGCAGGGTGATGAGGGCCACAATGAGGATCTGGGGGATGCCACGAGGATTGTCCGCATTCTGGATGAGTGGATGTCCTGGGCAACGGCTGGAGGAATGAAGAAGCAGCAATATCACATGCTCGAGGATGACAGGGACAAGCTGGCGCTCTGCTTGGCTGTTTCGCTGGTCGCCGTCGTTGCAGAATCTCTCAACTCGAGCAGCGCCGGCAGGGGCAGAGTTGGGCTGGATATGCTGGAATGTCTCCGGCTGTGGAGGAAAGTGAGGCTGGGGTGATGACTGTATGCAGAAGGATTCTCATGCGTCTTTCGTCGTAGAAAGTCAACTCCGACGTACCCAATATGATGCCGTCGTGCGTGTCTCAGTACGGAGTATCTCGTCTTTGTAGGCTCTTCGACTGAATGAGGTGCTTAGTCATCACCGGACGCCTGGCGAGCGGGGCGGTGGTGCTTGATCAAACACACCTCATTCCTCCCATGACCCTGTGTAGGATCTGTTCCTTGTCGTATCGAATCACCGAGTCCATCAATGTCGATATGGGGACGAAGACGCCGCAGAACGAGGGTCGTAGAGACAACGGTAAGTGATCGGATTTCTGTTCAACGTTCGTGCGACGTACACTGATTCCACCCAGGTGGCCCACCAAATTCAGATGGAACCTGTTGCACGGGCGGTGAACCTCGGGGCTCGCATACGTCTCGAGACGGGGATGGCTGTCTCGGAAACGGGGGAGGCGATGACGAGAGCGACGGCGACGGTGACGGCGAAGGCAAGGAAACGAACCTGGGACCGCTAGCCGCCACGTCACCAGCTGAAGTTGCCGACGCACCGAAGAAACGGAGGAAGCCCAAGAAGAAAAGGAAGAAGGGACCGACGCCTCTGCCTACCGAGCAATCGTCGCCACCGCGAGTCTTGCTGAGCAGTCTCTTCCCGTCCGGCGAGTGTCCCGAGGGCGAGCTGCAACATTACACCAAGGGCCCGACAGCAGCTGCTGAAGCACGCTACAACGCACGTCAGAGCTCGGTCGACGATGTCTTCCTCCAGAACTACCGCAAGGCCGCTGAGGTGCATCGCCAAACTCGACGATGGGTCCAGGAAAGCGTCAAGCCCGGGCAGACACTCCTGGACATTGCCGAGGGGATCGAGGATAGCGTGAGGGCCTTGCTCGGCCACACAGGACTGGAAACGGGAGACAGCCTCAAGGCCGGCATGGGCTTCCCCACCGGTCTCTGCCTCAACCATCAGGTCGCGCACTACACGCCCAATCCGGGTCAAAAGGACGTCGTGCTGCAGCACCAGGACGTCCTGACGGTCGACTTTGGCGTCCACATCAACGGCTGGATTGTCGATAGCGCCTTCACCATGGCGTTCGACCACACCTACGACAATCTTCTCGCAGCAGTGAAGGACGCCACGAACACAGGGGTCAAGGTGACGCATCACTCCCCGACATGATCCCCAACCCGCTGTCGGCGGGACACATGGCTAACGAGCGTACCAGGCCGCTGGGGTTGACGTGCGCATAAGCGACGTCAGCGCGGCGATCCAAGAAGTGATGGAGAGCTACGAGGTCGACATCCGCGGAAAGACCTTCCCCGTCAAACCAGTGCGCAATCTCTCTGCCCACGACATCAAGCAGTACCGCATCCACGGCGGAAAGTCCATCCCGTTCGTGAAAAACTCGGACCAGACCAAAATGGACGAGGGCGAGGTCTTTGCCATCGAGACGTTTGGCACAACAGGCCGCGGCTACGTGCACGATGATGTGGGCTTTGATCCTCCCGATGCAAGTTAGACGCTCTTTACATTATTGGCTAACGGCGCATCAGGTGGGCATCTACGGCTACGGGCTGAATCACGATTCCCCGTTGAATGTACCTCTACCGTTAGCCTCGGCCAGGCGTTTGCACAAGACGATCAGAGAGAATTTCAGCACGCTGGTCTTCTGCCGTCGCTATCTCGACAGGCTTGGGCTGGAGAGGTATCTCGCTGGCGTGAGTACCACAACAATAGCGACGCTAGCATCGAGGGAAGTCGTCCCATGCTGATTGATACCACGGCAGATGAATTCTCTTGTCTCCCACGGAATCGTAGAGGCCTATCTGCCGCTGGCGGATGTCGAAGGATCATACTCCGCCCAGTTCGAACACGTAGGTCCCTCACTGACATTTCAGGGCGCTCTTAGCACGGGGCTGACTGACCATGATCTTAGACTTTCCTCCTACGCGAGACGCACAAGGAAGTCTTCAGTCGCGGCGACGACTATTAAAGTTGGCACTCGACGAATATCCATTTGCGCGCGTAGGCTGCCCCGTCATGGCCGGTCGATCAGTGCTACCTCGTTCTGTTTCTGTTGGTTGGGATGGAGTCCTCTCCCTCTCTCGGACGCCCCTTGGTGCTGGTTTTTGTCCCCCCCGGGTTTTCCCAGCACCGTGACGCGAATGCGAAGGGGTTGTCGTAGATACTGTGTTTGAGACCGCGAATGGCGTGTGATAGCATGTGTGCCGTATTGAAAAAGAAACCACAAAAGCTCACTCCTCGATCATCCTCTTGTCTCTTGTCTTGCACTTGAACCTCGCCTTTTGCACAATCTTCCGGTCAATGCCTGAAACGCGGGGCCGTGTTCGGAAAGCCCCCGTCCATTGACATTCATGGATGACACTGCGGTTCGGCCCCTTTGGTGTCAACGGTGCCGTAGATACGGGGGAATACACCGCTCGCTTGCCCGCCTGTATATCATGCTCAAGCCTCCAGCTCACGGATTGACGTGGTGTCGGCAAGTCGACGGTACCCCTGACAGCGAAACACCGTCAGAACGGTGGTAGACCTACCTAAACTACGAGTACCTCGTACGTGGTGATGTAGGATTATTGCAGGGAAAGCCGCAGTAGTGCTACAAAGCTGATCCATGGACCGCTCCCTTTCTTCCGTATGCCTGCGCGAGTCACGGTGAGAAACCAGCCAGTCCGTAGTGGAGACTGTGCGGTTGACTATCACGGCCTCACGTGCGCACAAATCGCGATTCTTCACGAGAAAATAAAAAACAATTCCGCGCACAGACAAATCTGCCGTAAACACCCGCATACCACTGTCTCCATGAACAAATAATAAGATGGACTATACAAAAAAGACACTTCCCTGTGCATCAGCCGTGAATCGAACACGGGGCCCATCGATGGCAACGATGGATTTTACCACTAAACCACTGATGCCGGAGCACAGGCGAGAAGGAATTCTCTGTGCTGATTGTTAGGCTAAAACTGCGGACAGCAATTAATAACCGCGAATTTAAATTTTTTTGGCTATCCGTAAGCTTAGTGGTCCTTACAGTACTGTACGGGAGGCTAGCTGCGTCTCGGATCACGGCCAAGGCTTAAGCGGGGGGTTTGCGGGCACACGAGGCATTAATCGATGTCACTACTGCTATCGAGGACACAGTACTTCGGACTACGTATGTTTCTCTAATGGATTGTTTCTAGTGCAGATTTCCTGACTGCATGCGTGCGTGCGTGCGTGCGTGCGTGCGTGCTTGCCACCAAATGTACAAAGCATTCAGGTTCTGCTGCTCGGACGATTTGTCTACATAATCCCGCCGAACACTATTGGGAAGCGGGAACATCTCCGTATATACAATCGCGCGCGTCACAGCTTCCTATACATCTCCGTAACGCCAGGCGGAAGCAACCACCCACTGTTGCAAGTGTCTTCAACAAAGGAAAAGACAGCTTGCCGCTCGTTATGATCGCCCAAGAACCTTCTTCAAGACCTCTCCTAGCTTCTCCTCACAGTCATCCCGCAGCGCCATCGACCTCCACGCGACGAATCGATCGGGTCTGACGAGGATACATCCGTCCTCGTCAATTTCTCGCTTTCGTTCCCTGTAAGAGTGTGTTAGCACGGGTCTTCGATGCACAGTGTGGCAAAGAGCCTTACCAATCACGATAGACATCAATCCACTGGTGTCCCCAGCCGATAGTATGGGTGCTGATATCGATCCCAAGCTCCTTGCTTAGCTTCTGCGCAGCTACGATCCACTTTTCACCACCGATACCCGTGATCAGCGAAAACTGCCCGTGGCCAGCGAGATCAATCGTTGAGGTATGGTTCTTGACGGGCATGGTCTTGTTCAGCCATGCATGTGGCAGTCGGTGACCCGGGTAGGTGCTGACTTTGTGGTGCAGGATTGGGTCCTCCGGCCATTCGGGTTTCGGGGTGCCAGCCTTGATTTCATCATCCAGGTAGACGGCCGCCGAGTCGTATCTGTGGTTCATCTCCACGCCGAGGCCGTGGAACTCGTGAGCTGTGCCCTCGATGGCCGCGTTGACCCGTTTCCTCCGCTCTCGAGCTTCGGGCGACGCCAATTTCAAACTGTGGAAGATCTTCATCCTCTTCTCCACGGTTTCTTCCATCAAACCCATCTCCTTCCACACGGGGACATGGTCCCGAATGCCTTGGTTCGCACGGGTGACCACACCTAGACCAACGGGCTGTCGTTCATGGCTGAATGTCTCGAGGATCGAGGGCGCAGCCAGGCCTTGTTGGACGTACTTAATCTTCCACGCCAGGTTGAAGGCATCCTGCACACAGGTGTTCGATCCAAGACCGTTGAAGGGTGGGTGTCTATGTACGGCGTCTCCCAGACAGAAAATGTTGCCTTCAGAGTAGTATTCGGCGACAATCTCGTTAATGTACCACTTTGAAATATCGAGGATCTCCAGCGGAAGATCGTCTCGGCCGACGATTTCTTTGCATCTCTGCACATATTGTTCGTGAGTGGGCTCCTTCCACTCGGTGCCAGGCTTGGGGAAGAGGATAAACATCCACCTGTGGATGGAGCTTAGTGAGACATTCTTCTCGGACACGACGGTTGTTAACTTACTCATTCCATGGCTTCACCATCCTGATCAGACCACTCCAAGCGAAATCGGGATATTCCCGTTCAGGTTGGAATACCCAATGCAAGTTTCCTTTTCTGGCTTCGACGTAGTCACTCAGATCCACCTTGACCAAGACGTTGATGGCCAGACCCTGGCCGGGTTTCTTGATCAGAGGGATCTTCAATTCGCGGATGACTTGACTCCTGGCACCATCACATCCGAACAGATACTGCGAGCGAATAAAATACTCGCTCTGAGTCAGCTCATCACGCACTCGGCTGAGGATCTTGCCATCATCTTCCTTCTTGAAGTCGACGATGCTGGTTCGGAACCTGACGTCCCACCCTTGGGATGATGCTCGTTGGACCAAGATGGGCTCGAATATGGTCTGGGGAAGATCGACATGATGGCAAGGGGTTGCTGCTTCATACTCTCCGTGGCGCTTCGGATCATTGCCCCAAGAATAGATGCGGCCATACTCCTCGCCGGTCATGTCGTGGCACCAGCGGGTGTGGACCATGCAATCACCCTCCACTGCTTGGTCCAAACATGTCTGCTCTAGGTCGATGTCTCTGAGGCATTCAAAGGCGGCCGGGTTGGTGATATGTGCCCTGGGCGTTTGGGACGTGGTCGGTGCTGCAGAGATCATGATGCCTGTCATGGAGTAGGGTGGGTGCGATAGAAAGCATGCGAGCGAGCCACCTGCCGGCCCGGCCCCGACGATGAGGAATGGCGTTTCAACAATCATCGAATTGATCTCCGGAACACCATTGGTAACCACTGAGCCAGACATGTTGTGGAACGTGATGGGATATGGACTCAAAGTGCCCGGAGGATGAGACGTAGATAGAAGATGTCAATTAGAAAGAAAACTCTGACCTTGCCGTCGTCTTATTGTGGATATATACCAGTCTGATCAGGTCACCAAGTACCCTCGGGAAAACCCCCCATTTCCCCGGATCCACAGCATCGCCTGCTGCGGGAGTGGGGAGACTGTGCTGGCCATGGTCGGCCAATGATTGCACTACTCCATGGTTTCCGGCGATACTTGGGCATTTCCTGAGTGTCTGCGGAACTTAAGCGAGGCAGGATGATGCATGCTTGAGGTGTTTGCCGTCGTGGTTGACCGTTCGGCAGCGGGCCGGGAAAGGGTCGAGGGGCAAATCTACTGAGAGGATCGCATCAGAGGGTGCTCGCAAAGACTTTCGTAATCACCTCCGCGGACTGGATCCCAAGTGGCTGTTTAGATACTTGATGCTCGAACGAGTTAATTACCACTTGCTTGGTGGTGGACATTTGGCGGAAAGAACAGATTCCGGTCCCGGCGAACCTCGCTTTCCCGCCATCACCGCCCGGAATCGAATGACATCACTCTCACTCTCGCTTCACATTTACCTAGTACCTCACACCAACCTGAATGGTGCTCCGTTCCGCTCCAGCTCACGGCGCTGTACTTTGGTAGACTTCGACAACCGCCTTACGGTCAGTTGCTTGATAGCATTGGTCACCGATTGTCTCGAGTTCCTTCGACCAGCCGGACACAGTTGACCTCCTGAAGGTCACCTCCGTCAGTCCAGCCCTCTCGACCACCCACACCATCGCAACCATGATTCTTCGACCTCTCGTACGCTCCTCCTATTCCTTGCCCTCGATTTCCAGATCTATTCCAGCTCCGATATCTCGGACAGGACTGAGGCGCCCTGTTCTCGTGGCTTTCGGCTTGACAGCTTCCCTCCCTTTCCTCCAAACTTCCTCCCTCATTCGCCTCGACTCATCACCCTCTTCTCCTCCCGCAGCAGAGTTCAGCAGCTCGCCCTACTCACACTCACGCAACGCTAAGACACCCCTCACAAGAGATGGCAAGTCCATCAATCCCGCTGCCGTCAAGCAAATCAGTCTCGGCTCCATCTTAGGCTTGGGTGCGGGACTGGTCGTCTCGGCCTTCTCGACAAGCCTAACATTGTTGATTGGCTTGGGCATCGTGGCATGGCAGCTGGCTGCGCGCAGAGGTTATAACTTGATACCAGTGGATCGACTGCAGAGATATTTCACGAACATCAATTTGCGAAGTGCCATCAATGACAATCTGGCTTTTAAGATCAGCTTTGGGTTGATGTTTGCACTCTCGGCGTTTGGTGAGTTTTGAGGTCGGCGGCGGCAGAAACGGAGAAGTAAACCCTGGTCGGTGCTCATGTGGTAACACCATGGCGACTGCGCACGACTTCTGTGTGGTCTATCTACTGCAACAAGACAAGAGACGTCCGAATCACTCACGCTGCGCCACTTTTTAAAACCACTAGGCCACCTTCGCACTTCCACAATCACCCTCTATCCTGGATATCGGCAAGACGATCCAACTTGGTCACATAAAACCCATTGGCTCTGTGACGCGGTTTCCGCTTTCTACCATTTCCATCCCCTTCATTCGACCGTCTTTTAGGAGGTTGGGACAACTCATACTTATGAATCAAACAGTTGATGAGGCAGGACACGGTTTGAAGGAAGGGGAAACTACTGGGGTGGATGACCGTTCTGGTAGCGCCTTTCAAGAGCTGAGTCTGTCCGATGTCCTGGGGTACATCGATTATCTTGGAGCCCCAGATGAATCCATCTCAGCTGATCCTTCGATGCCGGAAGGAGTCTGACTGTGGCGGTGGCTCCCTGTAATTGTGCATAAACGGCCAGCTGCCCATTGGCAATCTGCACCCGTACTGTCTGGCGATGCCTCTAACTCGTAGCCTTTGCCAGCACCATCACCAGCACCTCCCCACGCGTTGCTTCTTAGACGTGAGAGGTTTGTTGAGGGAAAAAACACAGACTGAAATTTCTCGACGACATCGTCAACAAGGATCGTTATTCCACACCACAATTGGGGAGGTTAGACGCAGGGCTTCGTACATCTCCAGCATGGACGCACTGTGTCGTTTCTAGTGTAGACCAATCTCCTGACAGGCATGAAGGAGCTGCCCGTAAACAAAATCTACTACTAGAAAGCCTCCTCTGCATTTTGGTGATTCCGGCCTGGACCTGAACTTTGTGATCTGGTCCTGTATGATTTGACTTCAGTGGCTTAGATGTGGGGAGATCTGTATACGCAAAAAAGATCAAAAATTGGGCGCAATCCAGGGTTCGAACCTGGGGCCTCTCGCATTTATGCTTAGAGTAAGCCCTACTGTGTGGAGGTTAGTTGTGCTCATTACAGGACATGATTCTGGGGGATACTGACAGCGAGAATCATACCACTAGACCAATTGCGCATGGAAACCATGTAGAGTTGGTGTTGTTGTATTTGGGTTAACTTTTGGGTGTTCAAATATCCATATAAAAGAAATGAGCTGGGTTGACTAAGGTCTGTACTACGCCTAACGTTACAAGGTAATACCTAAAAGTATATACTTTACCTAATACGGTGTAGCGGATTATTGTAGCAAGCACGATTAATACGAGAACATACTAGCCGTCCGCTTAGTGTAGTAGCTTGATGGCCAGTAGGAGAAGAGAAGGGTGCACCTCTACACGGCTCGGGAACAATAGAAGGCTCCGCGAGGCTAATAGAAGGGTGTTGTTAGGGACGGCCTAAGGCGATAGGCAGAGGGTAACAGTTAAGGGTCTCAATAGTATTAGGTATCCCTAGACCTCTAGGTCATACAGGACTCGAAGCATGAGAGGAGGATGGGACTCTCATGCGAGAGGCGCGAGAGTTGTATGCGTCCTCTTGGCAGGCTTAGTAAGCTCTAGTAGCTGTTCCTGACAGGTGTAGTTAAATTAGCTAGAACGGTGTAGTTAAATTAGCTAGATTATATCTACTCTATATACTCCGTACAGGCCTTGATTAGTAAAGAACATTCTTTTAGGCATTACCTTGTATTCATTTAGCGTTAAAATAATATACCTAGTAGTGAACTAGAGTAAGGCTTTATTACCAACGGGGGTTGCCTCTCTGCGGCGGCTTGCTCTGCTCTTCTTACGCTCTACCACCCAACATCTTAAAGGAGTGACACGATGCCTGTAGTTGAGTAGAGTGTATTGCCTGTCTGTGTATGAACTATCGAAAGTAAAGACAAAACAATAAGGGAAAGGAGCACAGCCTTGCGCTAAACCTCCACTAATTAGAACGCTCCGTTATTTCGCAAAACAATGTTTTGCGAAAGGGTCCTGGAGTTTAGCGTCAAACGGTGTAGGGGCCATGCGTCGTCGACGCTTCCGTACACAGTCTACAGGCGTTCGAAAGGGCCCTTCTGGCCTCAGCACTCCCAGTCGGCTCGCTCTATTTGGTTCGACGACAAGTCATGTGCTTAGCCCTTACTTTGGTGATGCCGTGGGGATGGGCGACAGCTGGATGCATGTGGGCGTGCCATGCTTTCTGTACTGTGACTCGGCAAAGACCATCAACATTCAGCAAGCCCGAGCGCGAACGACTTCCGTGTCAATACTTTGGGCAGCTACACGCCCGAAGACACCCAATAGTGCCAAAGCCAACACCGCAAAAGACCTCTATAATTAGGTTGGTCTTGTGTCCTTGTAGTCAGTGGCGGCTACTCTAGATAACCTCTGCAACCTTGTCGAAGGAAGGCCATCTTGTCAGAATCCGCACAATGCTTGCAACAACGAACGTCCCCCTAACTATCCCTCTCCTCGCCTACATCGTGTATGAAACAGACCAAAGACCGGCAACAACGGCATCTGCGCTGATCATCCCCGTGTGTGCAAGCACGACGTTGAAGTTCCCCGCAGTCTAACTGGGAGCCTTTCGAGGTCCAACAATCGGAGGGCACGGAGGCACGCCAGGAATGGGACTCTGCACATCGTCCATTTCCCCGCGGAAGACAATGGAGGGGGCTTTGCTCATTCCATTGGGTCGTCGGATATCGTGCAACACTCGAGATTCCATTCTGGGAACGCTTATTATCCCCGCCCTTGACGCGTACTACGTAGAGTGCACGGTGCGTAGATGGGGCGGTAGATAGGGTTGCGAGCTTGTAAGCCATACAAACGTATCACAGGATAACTATAAATGCGCCTTCCTTTCCAATTTCGACCGCCGGGAGTCTCAAATTCTGTGGAACCGTGTCGGACATTGTGGGCGTATCCCAACCAACTCGCTGCACACGGCCTCTCCATCTTAAAGTACTCTTGGGACTAACTTTAGTATCGCGTCGTGTCCAAGGAGGCCTACACGGTCAAGCCTACGGTCCTTGGATGCTAGGATATATGCGAGGTATGCGGGGCTGACGCGGAAGGCGGGCGGCA
This sequence comes from Cladophialophora carrionii CBS 160.54, assembly GCF_000365165.1. Lineage (NCBI taxonomy): Eukaryota > Fungi > Ascomycota > Eurotiomycetes > Chaetothyriales > Herpotrichiellaceae > Cladophialophora > Cladophialophora carrionii. The sequence continues at coordinate 2,359,678 of NW_008481829.1, forward strand.
TACGAACAGACATTTTAGGAGCGGCCTAATTGGGAGCATCCCAGGAGCATACCTATTTTCTTTACTCCACCTGCTGGTCCAGCGAGCAACATAGCAACGGCAACATCCTTATCATCAGGGTGATAATTGGAGAACCCCCTCTGAACGTCCACACCATGAAGGCCGTCCGCCTAGTCAACTACCACCAACCGCTCGAACTCCATGACGCTCCAGAACCCAAGATCACCAGTCCACTGGATGTGATTGTCAAGATCGGCGCCGCCGGCGTCTGCCGCACCGACCTCCACGTCCTCGAAGGCCAGTGGGCGGCCAAATCGAACGTCAAATTGCCCTACACGATCGGCCACGAGAACGCCGGCTGGGTGCACGCGGTAGGCGACGCCGTGACAGGGCTGAAAGTGGGCGACAAAGTCATCCTCCACCCGCTGGTGACGTGCGGACTGTGCCGCGCCTGTCGCTCGGGAGACGACGTGCACTGCGAGGCGAGTTCCTTCCCGGGAATCGACACGGACGGCGGATATGCCGAATATCTGAAGACTGGAGCCCGTAGCGTCATCAAGCTGGACGAGACGCTCGAGCCCGTGGCCGTGGCGGCGCTGGCGGACGCGGGGCTCACTGCGTACCATGCGTGCGCCAAGGCCGCGAGGGCGCTCAGGCCGGGCAATTTCGTCGTGATGATCGGCGCGGGCGGACTGGGACACATCGGCGTGCAGGTCATGAAGGCGATCAGTGCCGCGACAGTGATTGTGGTGGATCGGAATGAAGGAGCGTTGCGGCTGGCGAGGGAGCTGGGTGCCGATCACGTGGTGTTGGCTCGTGATGGAGGTGGCGATGGTGGGTCAGGCGACGTGGTTGTGGACGAAGTGGTGAGCTTGACGGCAGGCAAGGGGGCAGAGGCGGTGATTGATTTCGTGGCCGAGGACGGTTCGACCGCCAGGGGCGTCAAGTTGCTCCGAAGGGCTGGGAATTATTATGTTGTTGGGTATGGCGAGAATATCAATGTGCCGACGATTGATATCATCTCTACGGAGATCAACTTCATCGGAAACTTGGTCGGGTCGTACAATGATTTGGCGGAGCTGATGGTGTTGGCTGCGCAGGGGAAGGTCGTGCTCCACACGTCGGTCTATAAGTTGGAAGAGTTCCAGAGGGCGATCGATGATCTGTCGGCCGGCAAGGTGCGTGGGCGGGCTATTCTTGTTCCATAAGGGGCGAGCCAGCGAGGGTGCCAGGGAGCTGATCAAGACCGGGGCTGGTACTGGAATTTTGACGAAGCACAGCGATCAACTCAAAGAGCTGTAGGAGAGTTGGACAGGTGAATCTGTGGTACTGTAGGTTCAGTTGCTATATCGAAAGCGCATCAGACTGGCTGCGCAAAAACCTGGGCAGAAGATGGCGGTCCAGCGTCTTCAGCCGCCGTTGCTCGTAGTGCAATGCCCAGAACCAGCGAAGAAGTAAATCATCAACAATACCGCCGTGGACGACTGCTGGAGAAATGGGACTCACGTTGAGCGGATGGTGAAGAACAAAGAGACTGCAACACCGGCTGGGGAGCTCAATTGGGCATGCAAGCACAGATGACTCGCATCGAACTGCGACCGCGATGCTGTTGACAGCCAGCAAGGATTGACAAGAGGTGTGCGGTAGTGGTGTTAGGGCTGAACGTATTCGGATGTCGACCGCCTGCTCGACGGAGCTGACTGGTGTTCCTGATCCCGAAAGCCTGCGAGGTTGAGGAAATTCAAGTCTGAATCCCAGATAAACACTGAACACCTGCTCTCTTAGACGTGAAGGCGCACCCGAAGCTGCCAGGTAATCACGTCAACTGCCGTATTGGCAAGAGTCGCTGTGCCCCCGATCAGAGCAGTTCGAAGCGCCTGAAGCGCAGCATCGCCGCTCTAGCAGGTCAGTGAATGTAACCTAAGCGAGCGTCGGCGTTATTAGTGATCCTGTATATGTTGTGCAGACCATGTAAGGCCCAGAAAGGGGAAAATCCACGACCATCAAGGATGCCAATACCCCCATTGGAGGCTTGTGAAAGCGGCGCAGCATCGTTCGCTGCGGACGAATGAAAGGCCCTGGGTCAACCCTGCTGACCGAAGGTTGCCCTCGTCAAAGCAGAAAAGCTCCAAGCCAGACTGGACAATCCCAGCCGCAATTCCGCAGGGTATTGGTGCCAGGAAATAAGATCTGTTGGAGTCAAGCACGCCGACGGGTGCAAAGTGACCATGCATACGCTAGCTACAAGATAGCTCCTTGGAGCACCAAAAATAGGTTTCAGGATGCTGCTGATGGCAATGGGGTAACGTGAAGGAAAACAGAATAGACACGAGGGAATGAACAAGACATTGGTGATCATCAAAGACGCGGAAGTGGCAAGGCTGAGCAACGGATGACCAGCTTGCAGCCAGCCAATCAGCAGCTCGATTGGGCTCAGCCTTGCGTCAATGTTGACATTGCCGCGGGGAATTGGGACCGCTGTCAAATCTGGAGTCGACAACCATACTTAGGTAGGATTGTACACAATTATCTGGCCCCTCTCCCGTCTCCCTACAATGGATCGAAATACCACGTCTACGAAGCCATCCCTTCCCCGTCCATCCTCTGTCGCCTCCAGCAACGCAGCATCCACAAACAAGAACCGCCAGTATGCCCATCTACACGCGCAGCTGGCTCAGTTGAACGCGCACCTTGCGGATACCGAAAACCTGTTGAGGATGACAGCCGTGCAGGCTCAAGACATGCGGTTTCTGGGAGGCTACGTGGGCGCACTGTTCATGGGCAGCGCCAAGGTTCTAGGGGAAGAAAGTGTGCAAGGAAGGGGAAACCAAGCCGCCGAAGACAAAGAGAGCTGAAGGCGTCTACCGGGTTGAAGTGGTGCCGGCTATCGAACCATTCATGGCTACAGTATATACAAGGCGCGGTGGCTTGGTCGCCTTGGGTTGTGTGCGCTGCCCAGCCTGACCGACTCGCTATAGGCAAGTGTGGGTTCGTCTGTCGACGTGTGTTCACTCAAGGCGGACTATGGAGCGAGAGAGCCACTCCCTCCATGCTGTCATTGTTCGAACGACACAGCCGAGATGCATTTAGCGAACGCAGACTTCAGCAGTGGCGACAGTTCAGGCGCATCGCCCTATCATCCCGTCCAACAGCACGTCTCACCCAGTAGTTCAGAACGGCTCTTACTACCCATGGCCTGATGTGTCACTGATTGATGCAAGACCACAACAACCAATAATCCAGGTCCAAGGGCTCGCAGACCACCGCTGTATGTGCAGATTCAGAATCAACAGGCCAACCCGCTGCGGTACCCGAATCTGACTGACTGCGCTCTCGCCCTAGTGGCCCAAACAAGCTGAAGTGCCCGGATCTTTGGTTCTCGGATAGCCCACGGAAATCAATCACCGCACGCAGTATACCTCTGCCCGATCAAGCAGGACGATGATGTAGCGGCAGGCTGTTATAGATGGACACGGTGGCCCTGTCCGCATGTGCTTGTCAGAACGTGACTCGACGATCATTCCGTTACGTTCTCTGCGTGAAGTTGTGCCAGTATGGGGTGTGGGTCGGACTCCAACGTCGCGGACAATCTCGCAGCACGTCTCCTGCCAGCCACCCAGCGCATGAACTCAGAGTAGCTTTGTGGCAAGACATTGACGGTCGCCGGTGTCAGAAAAGTATAGAAGAATGTACCAGTTGACTTTCTCTCTTGGTCTTGATGTTCGACGGGGCGCACATGCGTTCGTACCATGACCTGAATACGCGTACCACCATTGGGATCGGGCTCGGTATACGACACCCCAGCAGAGACGTAGAGTACAGAACCGACAGGCACCGCTTCCTCGAATGTACTGGGATCGAGGTTCAGGAAACGAGGGCGGGTATGCGAGAATGATGCTGCGCAGGTGAACGCCAGCTCGAAGGTCTGTCTAAGCAGATATCCTCCAAAAATCATAAAATGGTGGCGGTTTCTATTTTGTGGTTGCATGATCTGTGTTGAATGAATGGTGGTCTTGGACATAGCCAGGACGTTGGCGGGCTGCTGCTTTGGATTCCTGGAATCCGCGTACGCGAGTGAATCCGTCCACATCTTGTGGATCAAAGCTGACTCTTCGGCATCAGGGGGTTTAGCCATGATGTCTGAAGATTTGATGGTCTTTTTATGCCTGTAATTCTCCTCACCCTTGGCATACAGCGCTTTTTCGGCTGGTGTGCTGACTTGGAGCGGAGCAATGTTGACAGGCCTCTTGGTTTGCGGATCCAGGGCCACCATCGTGAAAGCACAAGTCATGAAAATGTCTTCGGGCGCAACTTGGTGACCAGGTTCTGGAGCTTTGGCGATTTGGAGAGTAACTTCCATGCTGCTCCTCCCGGTTGCAAATGTCACTTGTCCGCTCAGTTCGAGGTCGCAAATCTCCCTGATTGGATTTTTGATCGTAATTCTGTCAACGGCCGCGGTCACATTGCTCACCCCTTCACCCGTGTGCTTGTACGCGACTACGCCAGCCAATGCATCCAAGTCCATGAGCAAGGTACCGGTACGAATCTGACCAGTGTAGTTTGCGTAGGTGTCGAGAAGCCAGGGATCTTTCTGCACACATCAATTGTTGGCAAGTGGAAAAGTAGCATAGGTATTCATTGTACTGACAGAGAGCGGCAGAACAAGGCTAACGTAGGAGTCAGACATCTTCTTGGGAGTCAAGTCGGGCTTGACGCTTTGCACTTGTGATAACTCGGGGTTCTTCTCCGCCTCTTTCCTTTCCTTGAGAGCTTGAATCCAAGGCGTCCGCACTCGCATTTCCGTAAGTTCCTTGTATACTCCATCAGTGCAGGCGGACGTGGTAGCGTGAAACTGCCGTAGTGCAGGCTGTCTTCCGGCTGCCAGGCTCCGACTTGATACTTGAGCGAGCCTTGCTCGTAGCACCCGAGATACGAGATGTCGAACCATTGTCCCAGACTGAAATGAAATATCAAGTGATGGATTGTTCACGGTAAGAGATCATGATCGTATCGGCATACCACCGTCCATTTTTGAGAGACAAAAGGAAGGAGGATCGTCACCGGTGCCGGCAAAGTACCTCATCCGTGTTGTCGAAAAGTCCTCAAGCCCATGAGAGTTCCTGGAATACCCGATATGAGGAAAGATGAGATGAGGTTGGCCGGGGCGCAGTCGGATAAATGTAATTCCGGTCCGAAGGCGTGCGTATTTACCACCACGCGCCTTCACTGACCAGCATTCTTTCATGGCTACAGCTCGATGCTCGCTCCTTCGAAATGCTGAAGTATGACATCGACTTGGGAGACAGGCTGTTTACTCATCGCAGATCACATGTTAGGTTGCTAACGAAGGTCACCACCACGATCTTATGCAAGAATGCTGATCACCGTGCCATCCTGTCTGATGAAATGCTTGAACCCTGCCGTCTATGGCTTCCGAGAGCAAGATCGTTCCGTCTGTCTCTTCAACTCCATTTTGCTGATGATTTAGATCTTACACCAATCAAGTCACAGGATGTCGACTCAATCGTTACAGATCTCATTGAGAATGCTGAGGTAAGCCTAGCAGTGGCCTGAGCGGTTCTAATCCTTACCCATCCACTACAGTTGTGGACGCAGCTTGGTTATGAGGCATTTCAGGTAGAATGCCAGAGGCCTGAACGCCGTGGGGGCGAGGGCTTTCTGCAGGTGGACTTCGACCTTCAGGTACGGCACCATTCTCATGTGGACTAACACTAATGGGATTTTAGAGTCACGGTGACATTGATACCCAGTCATGGTGTCCAACGGGAGCTGTCTCCTGGGCTCTGCAGTCCGTGCGACTACACCTTCACTTTGCCGGAAAAAGCTGCATGGATACGGACCCCAGAGGCTGGACATCAAAGATAATGCAGGACCGTGTCCTTTGCCACCAGCAACGTTTTGGCAACGGTGACCATGTTGGCGAACCTCAATGTAGCAGTGTGACGGAGGACAAGTCGGCAGAAAATCAGCTCCAAGCAGGCCTAACTGGGCGTTCCACAGCCGGGCAATCCCAGGCAAGTCAACAGGTTTCCTCAAGGCAGCGAAATTCCAAACAGACGCTATTGGACAAGGATGTGTTCTCTGCATTCCTCGACGCGGCCCTGCGCTGCAGCATGTGCCCCAAGCCTATTCGCCTGGCGGCCGGTCTCAAGTGCTTGACCGGTCAGGACAGTTATCATCTTTGCGATCTTGCGCCCACTTCATTTGCACTAGACTACGTTCAAAGGCTGCAAGACCAGGCCCTGTTCATTCCAAGTATATCCAGGCTGTTAGACAATTTTGTCAACACTGCGCCATCACCGGGATCAGGCAGCGACTTCTCTCGCTCTGAACCTGGCAGCGGCATGGGAGGGAGGCACTCGCCACAAGGGCTCCAGGCGCACCTATGGGATCTTCTCAGAAATAGGGTGCGGAACCAGGAGTCTGCTCGCAGGCTGCGTCCCTTGAAGTCTTCCGAGGGTGACCGGGTACCTAATTACATGCTGGACTTTCCCCGTGCTTTTAGCCGAACATGGTGCGTTGAATCTAGAGATGAAGCTTGCCGACAATCCGAATCTGCGCCATGTGAGGCCACGGGTGAGGGGGGCCTGTTCGGTTTGCGCCTCGATCTCGACTACCAGGCTGATGGCTCCTGGAAAGCTATCCCGGTGGTAACAGCGAAAGCTCTCAATGAGGCCGATAGGAGGCCCAGCGAAGGCTGCCGTAACAGAAGCGATGGGCCAAGCATGACTGGATTCTGCGGCTACCCTGTCGAAGAACGGGCAGGCGCAGGTTCCCCACAGCACGAAAGCAGAAAGTACTCGAAAAGCGTGTCACCGATGAGTGATGTGTCAATGCTCCTCCCATGCGAAAGACCTATGAAAGATGGCGGCATAGTTGGGCATCCTCAAGCCATTGGTGGGTCGAGCTGGCTTACTCAGAATGTCATCCGCATGCATCCGCTGAGGCAGCAACAGCACCGACACGACGAATTGCACGAACAAACTTCGGCTCGGAACAGGCACAGCTTATATGAGGGGTCCGACTCTGAGTGGTGGTCAGATACGAGCGATGCAAGCGACCTGCCCCTCGAAGAGTCCTGTGGGCGGTATACAAAGTCACATCTTGACAACGCCCGCATATTTTCTCTCTGCTCCAGCGAAACTGAAAGTGTGCACGACTATCTGGACCTACGATACGACTCTGGAGAGAAGCAGTTGATAGGCTGCAGACCATCGATGTCAACACGGCAGTCTCGGGAAGGTTCGAGCGGCTCTTTGGCGGAAGTGATCGGGAACGACCATCTGTTGTGGCATATGTGGAAGCGGCGTGCAAGTGTGGCACCTCGGGGCGAAGAAGATATCACCGACATGAAGACATTGTTCGCAACAGACCCAGACATGAAGCTGTTCAATTCGAGATGGGACCTGGACCCGAGTGATATCAGCTCCAGCAGCAACGAAGATCCGATGCTGCAAGAAGCCACATACAACGTATCTCCTCGAGACAAAGCCAATTCACCCTTGACACCTAACTCGGAAAGACGGCCATACTTTGCGACTACACGACCCCCATCATCCTCGGGATATGTTGGGCGATCCGCTGCTGATCCGAAACGACGGTCAAGTCTCATCAAAAGATTTACCTGGGGTGGCCGACAGCATACGCCTCAGGCACCGGGGCTGGATGGGTCCAAGCTCGAGCAGAGGACGATGGAGGTCAAGAGGAGGAAAACTCTGGATGATTATGAGATGATGGACAAAGAGGCTAGTAACGACGATTCCAGCGACATGCTCTTCTAGACGAAGGTGACATGTCTCGTTCTTATGGCGTCCCGGACAACCAGCCACACGTCGCCTGAGGGAGTTATTTTGAGCGACTTTGTTTCAAGGTTTTTTTCAACAGTATGGGGACAATTCAGCGTGTGTGGACAAAATAAATGGGACCTCAGCCTCAGAATGAAAGTATCAGACGAAAGAGTCGGAGTCTAGGAATGCCGGTGAAGGAGCTGCTTGTACTACCATTAATGGCGACCAGGCAAAAGTTTCTCAAGTCTGTACACAGTTCACGTAGTATACCCTAATCACGAGAACACTGTAAGGGAGGAGATCTACGCTTTTACCCTGACTTTCGCTTGAGTTGACCGGCAATCTGGGCACAAAATGTGTGCATCTGATGGAACATCTTCTCGGTAATGCTCCTCGACCCCGGGACTCGTGCGAGTGGAGAGCTTCAGAGGCACCATTACAGCCCGGGCAAGGACTCCGGGGGCGCCTAGGCCCCGGCTGGTTAGGCACCCCCACTAATATTTTCCAGACGACATCATCGGCTGTCAATTCCTCAACAGTTCATGCCATGCCACGCACCGCACCCAGCAGTCGATCCAGGCACAATTTGCACACGAGCTGCAGCATCACTCCGCATGATACAACGTTACCTCACCTGGAATCCTCCATATTGGGCCTCCCCTAATGACCTCTAAGCACCGCTAACTGGTTGACCCCTCCCTGAAAGCCTGAGATTTCTTGCACGCGGTGGCAGCTGCCCCTCACTTTCGTTTCTGCTGTCATTCATGCCAAAACCAGTTTCAAGAAAGCTGGCTGCTCCTCCGTCTGGTCAGAGTCAGGTACAAGAAGCCCAGGATTTGACCTTATGGCAACACAGTCTTAGTTGGATACCTGGCACTCAGCAATACAAAGCTCAAAGCAAATTGAAGTCCCAGTTGGGCATCCCTGTCTTCTACTCTATCTCAGGTGTGGTCCTTGTCCTTGTGCTGCTCACTCAGTTCTTCGGCGCACGAGACCTCCAGCCGCGTTCATTCACGCCTGCTCCTTCGCCCGAGCCGACACGGAATCCTCTCGATCCCTTTGGCGACAGTGTCTACCGACAAGAGGCATACTTTGATCTCCTCGAGCCGGGCACTCAGTGCAGGCCGAAGTCGCCGTTCTCCTCAGACCTTCCTGTTACACACGCCTTAACCAATATGGCGCTGGAAGCCGAGGCCAAGCGCATGGTGGCGCAGTTCGAATACTCTGCAGAAGATGTGAACAGAGGCGTGCAAGAGTTCGTCCGGGAGATGGAGGAGGGTTTGGAAAAGCAGGGGACATCCATAAGTCAGATCCCAACATACGTCACATCCGTTCCTAACGGCACCGAGAAGGTAGGAAGAAAGGCCATACTGCGACTGAGCTAATACGTGTAGGGTGTCTATCTGGCCGTCGACCTGGGCGGCACCAACTTCCGGGTATGCTCCATCACGCTGCACGGGAATCAGTCGTTCTCGTTACAGCAGTCGAAAGTCCCCGTACCTCGCGCCCTGATGGAAGCCAAAACCTCCCACGAACTCTTCTCGTTTCTGGCCAAACAAATCGAGGCTTTTCTCAAGACACACCACCTGGACCATTTCGAGAAACACAAGGCGAAGCCGGGTGAGGTGGATTTCTTCGACCTGGGCTTTACTTTCAGCTTTCCTGTCAACCAAGTCGGCATCAACAAGGGCAAGCTGATGCGTTGGACAAAGGGCTTCAACATTGATGAAGCCTTGGGACAGGACGTCTGTGAGCTGCTACAAAAAGAGATAGATTCTCTTGGCCTTCCTGTGCGGGTTGCAGCTCTGGTCAATGACACGGTCGGTACCCTCATGGCAAGATCATATACTTCTCCCGGCAAGACCAGTACGCTGATTGGTGCCATCTTCGGCACTGGAACCAATGGTGCATATGTTGAGAAGTTGGACAGGGTGAAGAAGATGAAAGAGATCGACGACGCCGCGGGGGGTGCAGCAAACTACGACGCATCGACCGGGCTCATGGTCATCAACACAGAATGGGGCAGTTTCGACAATCCTCTCAAAGTCCTTCCCAATACTCAGTATGACATTGACCTCGACAAGGAGTCGGTGAACCCGGGCATCCAGATGTTCGAGAAGCGCGTCTCCGGCATGTTCCTGGGTGAGATCCTGCGGCGGGCTCTGTTGAGTCTATATCAACATCCAGACGCCGGAGTGGCGCTGTTCAAAGACGAATCGTCGCATACCAACGATATTAGGAGTACCACAACGGTTGCTGACGACAGTCCTCTATTTAAGCAGTGGGGGATTGACACGTCCTTCCTGTCTATTGTCGAGGAAGACCAGTCGGATCATCTGCGCATTACCAAGCAGGTGCTGGAGAAAGAGCTGAAAGTCGAGGCTGCTTCCACCGAGGATTGTGTGGCAGTGAAGATGCTGGTGCATGCGATCGGTAAGCGCGCAGCGAGACTGGCTGCAGTTGCACTCGGCGGCGTCGTGCTGTCGACCAACAAATTACAAGAAGATGAGACCGTGGATATCGGCGTGGATGGCAGTTTGGTCGAATACTACCCTGGCTTCGAGGAGTACATCCGAGAAGCATTCAGGGAGATCGAGGGCATCGGTGAGGAGGAGAAGCGGATAAGGATTGGGCTGGCGAAGGATGGCAGTGGTCTGGGAGCTGCTCTCATCGCCCTGGTCGCTCACAACGCAGAGCAGCCATTGTAGTGAATGGCATGGCATTTAGCTAGCGGGGGCATGAGTGCCTGTACAGCCGACCTTGGCATCCTGCAGGGGTCCCTTTGACAAGCAATTACAATGTTAGCATCTTCGTAATGAATGCCAGGTTTCGCACACTTAATTGTCAACATTATTCTTTTCAGGCACTCGGCGCTCATTTTCTGTGGTGGATTTTACTGGAGGTGGACGATGACTGCGCCTGAATTTCACCTGGATTTCAAATGTCCCTAAACTCAGCCAAATTTATGACCAACTTCACTGTGTACGGCTCAACCCTCGCTACGAGTCAAGCTGGATAAAGTCGACGCTGTGAATTCGGCCTTACCACTTTGTGCAGATCATACAAAGAACCAGCAGTGACGAGATTTTAAATCATAGAACAAGCCGACATGAGTGGCGACATACAGAGTTGGGCACTGCCGCGGCTTCAGCTTTTGCTGCCACTGGATGATGGGTCACTAAAAGAAGTGATCGCATATTCTTCGACATTGTCGAAGGATGCTGCCGCTGAACATCTGAAGAACCTACTGGGCGACTCTCCGCAAGCTCTGGAATTTATTTCATCGTTCAATGCGCGACGTGGCAACGGGAAGCCTTCCTCATCAGCTGCCGCGGAAACTGGTGTGCCCAAGCCACAAAAGAAGGCCACTAAGAAAGCGAAGGCGCCTCTTCATGCTCCAGGCCCAGCGCGCCGTCCGGAAGGCTACGGTGACATCGCGGGCGGTTACACCAAGCACTACAACACCGACGAAGACTTTGGCTTTCCCAGCAGGCGGCCCGCTTCGCGAGATCAGAATGTTGCGCCGATGTCCTCAACCCCGGAGGTACACCAAGTCCGTCAACCCAGCACAGGCGGACTGCCCTCTCGCTCTTCCGCCACCTCTCGAGATGCTTCCCCCGCACAAAAACCGCAAAAGCTCCCTCCATCGGCGGCAGGGAACCTAATCTCTGATTTCGGCTTTGCGAATGTGAAGTCGAAGCAAGCCAAGAGGCCCGCGCATGGCGGACACTCGCAGCCGCAGTCTGGCACTTCCACGCCGCATAGAAACAGCGCTACGACGACCACGTCAAATGTGGCAGACCTGACAGCGGCTATTGCGGCCCTCGAACTCTCTACGAACCCGACACTATCGAAAGAGAGGAGGAAATGTTCCTGCAATGCTTCGATACACCCACTCTTTGCAACTGCACCGAACTGTCTCAACTGTGGCAAGATCATCTGCGCGCTTGAAGGGCTACAGCCATGCTCATTCTGTGATTCACCAATATTGACCAAGGAGCAGGTCAACGGCATGATCAAGGCGCTCAAGGAAGAACGTGGCATTGAGAAAATGGCTGTTCACAATGCAGGTCAATCTCAATCTGGACGCGGTACGCCGATATTCGGAGGCTCAACGCCGGACAGCGCCTCGGGAGACGAAGCATCGTCTGCGGCAGCGCGGGCACGAGCCCATCGAGACAAGCTATTAGCATTTCAGCGCGAAAATGCTCAACGGACTCGTGTGCACGACGAAGCAGCCGATTATGATACTACGCTCACTCCCGGAACGACGCAGTGGATGAGCCCTGTCCAGCGTGCTGCGGCACTGAAGAAGCAGCAGAAATACCTGCGGGAGCTAGAGGAGGCAAATCGGCCAGAGTGGGAGAAGAAGCGGACGGTGATGAGCATGAGCGTCAAGAATGGGAAGCTGGTGAAGACTTATGGGCAAGAGAAGGCGGCTCCTCTTGTGGCAGAGCAGGACGATCAGGACGAAGACGATAACATGGAAGATCAGCATTTGAGTTTGAACACGGATGGGCGGAAGGGCGCATTCAGCAACAATCCCCTATTGACAACTGGAAAGCTGATCCGGCCGGTGTGGAAGGCGGCGGAAGGGGTTGACACGGACAAAGGGAAAGGCCGGGCGGCGGAGAGAACGAGCGTCTGGCGGAGAGTGCAGGATGATAACGAGGACAATGAGCAGTGGATTCTAGATGGCGGATTGCGCGGCTATGGAACGGAGACGAGGCTGATGGAGGACGGGTCGCAACAAGAGTGCGGCTGAGGATCAGCAGGTAGGATAAGGAACATAACAGAACATCAGACGTCAGATGTCAGATGTCAGTGATCGGACATCAGTTATCAGACATCAGATGGGTGGCGACAGACAGCCAACATACTCGTAGTACACAAAGGTAGCCTCGCCAGCCTTGTCAGCCTCGTGCTCATGCTGCAGGAACAACGGAGCCTTGCCTGTTCCTGGCTCCGGTTCCTGGACGCTAACCGCTTTCGTCAGGTTGTGCCCAAACTTCTTCCCACGCGGCGGGCGGCGCCAAAGCATCGATGAGAGACAGCTGGTTCGAGCACACCGACGCCGAAGCGACAACTGGCAGGCGGCAACCATTGTTGCTCATCACGTTCTCCCTTGACGCTAGACCACTGCAACTGGCTTGGCGGCCCCGCTGATTGTCCTGCTCTGCGATTGACAGTCCCTGTCCCTTTGTCCTACGTCTCGTCTCACTCGCCCTTCCCCTCGCCTCATGACGATGCCAACGATTGCCAGGACCCAGCGATAACCCGGAATACGAGACCAGCCGCGTCCGAACGTTACGAAGCAAGAATCAAGTCTGGGTGGAAGTCCATAATCTGATAACTGCATGGTGGACGGGCACCGCCGCACCTTCTCCCTTTCTCTACCACAATCCCACCGACGATGCTGTGGATGCGCCGGCCGCAATCTCACCGCATAAGCCTCCTACCCGATGCTGGCCATTGATACTTCTTCTGCCCTTGGGTTCAGAGATACCAATCTGTCCCAAATCATGGAGCCCGATCTCGCTCTCATCATCAGCCCTCCCTCGCGCACCATGCTGCGTCCCGAAGACGCCTCCCGTCCGGGCCGACCATTTCGAAACGAAGAAAGTGACCGAACTCGGGCAGCCAGCGAGAACACTAGATTGAATGGAGAAAGAGGAGGCTCCGCTTCAAACTTGGATGACTCACTTCCTCAGGCCGATGGACGATCAATTGCCCAGCTCACTACGAGTCATGAGCCACTTCTACTGTCACTCGAGGACACAACCGAGCTTTTCAGGAGGAAAGTCGCCGATGCCAGACAAGACACGGAACATGCGCTGGCTGGGAGTGAGGCGGTCAGTGAGGCTGTCAAGCCCAAGCTCACCTTGGATCTGGGCCACTCCAACATTGCCAGATTACCAGAGAGCGTGGTCGATCTGATTAAGGCCGAGGTGGAAAGGCTCTCTTTGTCGCACAACCAGATCTGGCACATCCCTCTGCGATTCTCCGAATGCTCGCACCTGAGATACCTCAATATACGATCGAACGTCTTCAGGGAGATCCCGCGCGGAGTGTACAAGCTCAATCAACTGGAAATTCTGGACATTAGTCGGAACAAGGTCCGCAAGATACCTGGCGATATCAAGAATCTCAAGTCTTTGAGAGTCTTCTCGATAGTACACAACCGGGTGGAGGATTTGCCGACCGAGCTATGCGAAATGACCAAACTCCAGATATTGAAGATCGCCGAGAATCCCTTACGCTTCAAGTTGAAGAAGATTGTGGAAGCGAAGGAATCCGAAGTATCATTCTCGGAAATGACAGACCACGAGCGGGAGACGGCCATCACGCGCGAGATCAAACGCTATCTCAGAGAAGCGCATCCCGTCATCACACCCGTTGATGTCGAGGCTTCTCTGCAAGTCGATGAGAGTCCCATGGAGACGACACCGAAGCCTCTCAAAAGATCTCTGAGCAGTAGATTTCCTGTCATACCCAGCACTAACAGTGTCGAGCCTCCATCCGAAGGCAACAAGTCATCGCCGATCCAGACGATTGCCAACCCACCGCCTGTACCCACACGATCGCACTTCCGCATGGCGTCTGGGGCACAAAACATCGCGCTTCGACGGCCGGGGATAGGTCCTTTGATTAGTCAGAATAACGAAAGAAATCGAAGCAACAGCGAGAGCGTCTTGCAAGCATCTGCTGCCGCTCGACAGAAAAGGATGGGCATGCTCCGAAAGGAAAAGCCGGATTTGGACAGTATTGATGAACTCAAGGTCAATCGAAACAGTCACCTCCGAGGATTCAGTCACGGCTCTGTTCTGAAAAAGAACGGCGCATTGTCTTCCCCGGGTGGGAATGGCTCGTCGAGTCCCAGCAGTCCGCGCGATCCTAGAAGACATAGGCTCGCGTTTGTGAAACGACTGTCAAGTCTCCCTGAGCACAAGGTCGAGCCCGAATGGAACAACCCGGTCATCGAAGGTGCCAAAGGGATCCTGTATGCCCTGTACCAGATCCACCCACAAATCTCCGGTCTCATTGCCGCCATCCGAGGCAAGGATGTACGGAGGAGCACGCTGGAATTTACCTTTTTCAATGCGTCGACCCATGTCGACCGACTCAATGAAGCTCTCGAACAAGCCGACATACTGGACACTGCAGATCAAGATGCAGTTGCGAAGATTGAGGACACGGTGCGCAGAGATTGTGCTACTTGTATCATGGCCTATACCCACGTAACCGCACAGCTGCAAGATAACGTCAAGAAAATCGTCGCCGGGACCGATGCTCGCTACGTCCGGACGCTCATGCTTCTACTGTACGGGAGCATGATTGAAGTCAGAAACGCGATTGAGAGCTTCGGGGCAGAGGTCAGAGTCACACAAGGTCTCGGTCATAGAAGACAGATGTCAAGTGGAAATGCGCATCCCATCCAGACAATCCCCGAGGAGTATTCCACTCCTTCGCAGCCGGTGAGATCTTCTGTGACTCCGTCCCGAGACAGACACTTGACTTCCAGACAAGCCGGGAGATTGCGGAGTGACACGGCCATTCAACATCCAGTGGTTGACAACAACCCGGCTTCTCAGCCGAATCCTGTGCAACCTGCACTTCCGACGCCGATTCACTTGACTGGGACTACTTTGAACGGAGGGGCTCTGACTGGCACGTCGTCGACCTTTTCCAACAGTGGCACCCTGAACTCAGGCTCAAGTTCTGGGCTAAGATCACGATCGAGTTCGCGGACCGCAGGCATGATCAACGGACTGGATTCGTCTTCTGTGGCGAGCACTCCTCGATCGGCCGAAGTATTCAGTCTGTCGCCTGCAAATTCCTATATCCCGCGGGTGAATCCCTCTACCGGTCTGACTGACTCGCAAGAGGAAGCCATTTTCGAACAGATTTTCCTCGCTCTAACGAGGGCGTATGATGCCGCTTTACGTACTATACCCGTCGCCAAAGCACAGTTCCTGCGCTGTCTCGAGGCAGCCGAGGAGAATCGGCAGCCCAAGGCGGTGCACGATCTCTGGTCGACCCTAGTCTATCGCTGCAAATTGTGCATCAACGTCAGCGAAGCCCTACAGATTAGACTGGTCAACATGCGTCTCAAGGATCCCAGTTCTAGTGCAGCTGCTACGGGCAGTGGCCGGAATGATCCTTCGCTGTGGCTGTTATGCAAGAATTTCCTCATGAGCTTTATCGAGCTTTTGACGGAAATGCGAATGGCCAAGTCCTTGAGACTCCTGTCGCAGGAGCTGATCACCATGCTCAGGCCTGTGCAGAAGGCCAGCCGTGAGGCAGGGCGCATGATAGAGACGAGTCCGTGGAGGTATTTGACGGACAGTGCGGCTGCAGCAATGCCGCCGCCGAGTGTCTTTGGCGCATCGAACTCGAATCAACCACCAAGCGGCGTGGTGACCGGCAATGGATATAATGGCGTCAACGGCTCGAACATCGGTAATGTCCCGGTCTATCCGCCCCATTCGGCAGCCTCCACGATCTCGAACTATCCCCTTCAGAGCCCGTTCCCGCCACCGCTTGTCCCTGTCCCACCGGTGCCCGGGCCGGCTAGTGGGAACGCACTCAGCACAGCGACAAAAATGCTCAACGGTATGGTCATCCCTTCTGCGTCGTCCACAACCGTTGCCAGCGGTGCAGGCGTCAACGGGATCAGCCCCGTGTCCGTTCCGCTCCCAGCAACGCCCCTCTCCGCGGCACTTGGCCCGGCTGCTCAGGCTACACTACCTACCACCAACGCCGCTGGAGGCAGTTCATCAGCCGTGCCTACACCGACCACTGCATCCTTCTTCTCCTCCGCATTGCCCACGCCCACGACAGCGACAATGATTCCGAGTACGCCGGCCTCGGCGTACGGAGATAGTTTTTTCAAAGGAGACGTCTTTCAACGCGCGGATAGTCTACTGAGTATGCAAAGTCAGGTGGGGTTGGGTGGGTTCATGAGGCGGGGATAAGTAAGGCAGGCGTTCGATGATGAGAGCATCCAAAATCAAGCTGGACTTTAGGGAAAAGATTCACTATATTGCAACTCGCCCGGATTGGGTATCAGGTCGGGCGGGAGTGAACGTTGAGCGAAGAAGAAACGAAAGAAAGGAGAAAATCCTTATCGTAGACCAATGCTGGATGACATGACCCGGTTCTTACGCAGTACGCCAGCTAGACATGATGTACCATCACTATATTCCTATAAGGTATCCTATACCACACGACAATGGAATGTACTATTGCAGAGATTGGTGCTGAAACTGTACTATCGCAGAGATTGGTGGCCGATGGTGATCGCTGAGATTACCGCCCACATTACGATTGATACAGACACATTTGCATTTATGAATTACCTAGGTAGTCCTCGCCACGACGCTGGACCTGGACCTAGAGCTGGACTTGGACATGACTTGATCAGAAACATCAACCGGCGCACTCTGTACCTAGCTAGCATGGACGATGCTCTGAGCCAGTGATTTCAGCTTTGGCAGGGGAAAGAGAATAGCTATACGCCGTACGCCGTAATTCCTCGACATTGAGATATATATACACCAGGAGTGAGAGGTGAGGAGCGAGGAGCGAGAAGTGAGGAGCGAGGAGCGAGAAGTGAGGAGCGAGGAGCGAGAAGTGAGGAGCGAGGAGCGAGAAGTGAGGAGCGAGAAGCGAGAGGTAAGAAGCGAAAAGGTAAAGGTGCTAGCTGTACTTCTAACTGTACTGTACTATATCCCGCGTCCTTTATAAGGTACGCACATGTACACAGGCGCAGCAGCAGCAGCAGCAGCAGCGGCTGACCAGGAGCAACCAAGCGACTAATGGAGGGACTGAGTCCTGATAGTAATGAATAACGTAACTACTGTACTTATATTAGCTAGAAAAGGGCTCGTCAGGGGATGGACTGACGGATGAACAAATACAGAGACAGACAGACAGACAGACAGATAGATAGATAGACAAATAGACAGATAGACAACTAATATATAGATAATGAAATAGACGGATAGAGATATTAAGTAGATGACGACTACATTGGTGGTGTATATAGAACAGTACTCCGTATAGTTTATACTTACCACACCGTACACTCGATCCTTTAACTGGTTGCCTTCTTCTTCTCTGTCATCACCTTCGCATTCACTATGCCGTGGGTATAGCAACCTATGTACAGGTACTGCCATACTGTACTGTGCTGTGCTGTGCAGTCCCATGCCTGCGTGGACACTCTAGTCTGCTTCACTCCACTCCCCTCCACTCCCCTTCAATCCACTCCACACTTGGTCGAACGCGTGAGGCGTACCCAGGCTGTGTACTCGTAGCAATGGCTGCCCCGATCTCCCACGGTGGACTACTACACTGTAACCTTTTCGAATTACGGTCCTTGTCGTCTCCCGTTTGCCTTTCCGTCACGGAGGACCGACGTCGAGATCCTCGGTATATTCGTCTGGCAGGAGACACCCCAGACACTGGTAAAGGTTCACAGGGCCGACTTGGCCAGGAGCCGCATTACACTATGTCCGTGCACACACCCAAGATCGTGCATCGTGCGAGCATTTCCTGTCTGTAGTATGTCGTGGGAGGAAGGTGTGGTGTGTGATAGTCGAGCCCGCCAAGGACCATCCTGCCCACTAATTTTCAAGACCTCAAGACGTCTCGGTAGATTCATCCCTCTCACCACTATGGCTGGTGGCGTGGGGCGCAGTCACAGCTCTCACATTTGCCTTCTTCGTATGCCCAATGTGTTCTTTCGTGGGATGAGCTGACGAGGCGTCGCGGGTCTCTCGAGATCCTCCCACAGGGAGTAACATGTTGGACTCGGCGTAGTGTCAAGCCCGTAGCCCGCATCGTCTGACTTCCTGGTGATTAGTGGGGTGACGCACGTTCCCATGTGTGGTGATCTTCACGCATTCACGGCTCGGATGTCAGGCCGGACATCAGAAGGACTTCGATACCACGCCACAGATCTTAGCTTGAAAGACGCCTTTGGGTCTGCGACTGGTCTAGAGCTGTCTGTTGGAGGATCAAGGACTACTTCCGAACAAGCGCCCTCTGAGGTAGTGGATGCGCCGTGTGGACAATCGCCGCGCCTCGACAGGCGTGTGCCTGCTGTAGTCGAGCAGGCCGAGGCCGCCCGAATGCGGCGTCACTGCTCGTTCAAGGGGCTCGCAGTTTTGGCCAAGGACTTTCGTCAAATCGAAGTGCCAGCAACACGATCGAGCTCTTGCTCGCACAATGAGAACTCGCTACGCCGTTGCAGGTCGGGGAAGGAAAAAGTCAGGGTAGGTTCAGCGACTGTCCCCAGAAGGGGCGATTCTGTCGGTGTCGGTTGAGATCGCACAAAGCTGACCAAGGCCTCGTACTCCTTCTGCACGGTCTTGTACCTTTCGTCCAAATGGATGTAGTTTGCCTGGAGGGCGAAGAATCTCTTCTCGAGTTGAGCGACATAGCGTTTCTGGCGATCCCGGTGTGCGCGTTGAGCAGCACGGTTTTGAGCCCGCCGACGCTGGAGGGATTGTTAATTGATGGGATCGGTGGACGACATGCCGTCGGCATACTTCTCCTGAAATGTCCCCCACCATCTCCGGCAAAGGCGGTCCATGATCAGAGGGGGCCTTGATTCCTATCTTTGCAAGCGGTGGTCGAGTCACCGTTGTGTTCATACTATCAGGGCAGGCGGCAAGACTTGTTGGATTGCTCTTCTCGTGATGTGACTCGACCTGCGAAGCGAGCATCAGCCTGGCGAGTTGCTGGTAGAGGAAAATAGGGAAATTACCACACCCATCAGAATCGTCTCCATTGTGTCCGGGTCGAAAAGCCCAAGGTCTTCATATGTGAGCCGGTTCGAGGTGCCGCTGCGCGGATCGTTGATGCGGCCCAAGACAGGATCCGCATTGCCACTCAGGTGGTTGTGGTCTAACTCACAAGGGAAGACGGGCCAAGAGTCGTATGTCTCGATCTGAAGGGGATTGTGACAGTCCATCGTGCTGGTTGCAGACGGCAGCCAAGGATCTGGAGGTGAACCGAATGCGCAAGAATATATCTTTGCTAGCGAGCCGCCGGGTTCCCATGTTGACAAAGGGTGGAGAGTTTCCACAATAGGATTCTGGATGCGTCTCCATACAGTCAGTGCCTCCATGGTCGGGACAACCTTTGCTGTCAAACATCAGATGATCGAGACCAAGAAACAAACCTCGCTCTCTTTGGGCAACGCCGCCCTTCGCCGAGCAGTCCAATCATACCTCGTAGCCCTGGACGTGAAAGACGAGCTGCAGGGCCGGACTGACGAGGACGATGCTGCAGTGGTCCTTGCATCGCTTAGTCACCTGAGTAGTCACTTTGGTAACATTGGCACAGGAGACGGCGCTTGAAAGTGCGGGATCTTGAGCCGAACCCACGAGGCTTCGAATGGAGTGCAAACTTCTCTCACTTGAGCCCAGCCATGGCCCAAAAGAGAAGGTAAACGTTGCCCGTTGCGGTAGTGGGCGCTCGCAGCCACGCTCGCGTACGCCGGCACAGGGGAGGGATATACTGGATATGATCGCTACGGAATGCGTACCGTCCTGATAAGGTCTTGTATGCAGTGGAAGCCCATTGCTTCCGCCGAGCACGTAATAAGACGGCCCAATGGCACCCGGTTGTGTTATGCCTGGACTCGGCGTATGACTGGAGCCTGGACCGGTGATGTGGTCTCGAACATAGCAAGCAGGCTCACGGCAATTATTCGCACATGATACGGCAGTGTCTGCGCCGCGTCACCTTGGAAAGTGTCGACTCGAAGCACCGGCGTCGACATCGTGCAACACAGGCTCCCTTTGAGCGGGAGATAGAGGTAGCGTCGAGAGAGACCGGGCAGAACTCGGGAGACCGGTGAAAAGACAGATGTGCGCGGTAGTCTGGAGGGTGATATGAGCACTTGACAGTACACGCGGTCGCGGCGGGCAGTTGTAGGCGTCGGAGGGTGTGAGAGAGCGCAGCATCGCAGTTTCATCCAGTCGTGGACCACTCAGTGAACTTTGGGATCACTTTCAAGGGTTCAGTCGCTCAAGCCTTGGTGTGGACCGGTCCTCACGTCGACGACTGACACAAGCTGAACCCGGTACGAGTTACACAGACCACGAACCCGGCATGGGGTGCTGAGGCATGCATTTGGGTGGCGGTATGCCAAAACCACGTGGAACACGGCATGCTACAGTACCTCGTACCCCGTATGCTGTCCCAGAACCCTGCGTCGCTGCCATCAACGTCAGTCGCCGCACCGCAGGGTCTCGATGCACGTGGTCTCCCCTGTCGCATCCTAGAGTATGTGGCAGTGATCGTCTGCGGTCTCGGATCCGTGAAACACCAGCCACTGTCGCACCGACACCATCATACTGCCGAGCTGATACTCTGTGCGATACGTGTTGGGTGACAGCAGTTGCGGCGAATCGTCCGATTGCCTGAGTTTCCTGCGCCCAACCTGTGCAGCTCACGTATGCAGAAGGTCACCTCAAATACGTTGTAGCAGTCGACTATTCAGACTCTGCAGTCACCAGTAACGACTCATATCGGACATTAGAAACGCGGTTCAGGTCAACTCCATGTATGCAGTCGCTCAAGGTAGCGAGGCACGAGACACTGCTTGATGTACAGAGTGATTGTCACTTCACTATGGGTCGCTCCGCCAATCTGGGCTTGCCTCTCATGATTACCGGCTTGCCGCCACTGCTGCCCTCGTTGCCATTCCACGGCAACGTCTTGTTGTCTGCCTCCACCTCACCCGTCCGGCTCCTGATCTGAGAAGCAGAAATCTAGCATAGTTGATTATTCATTTTCGGTCCCATCGTGTTCGTGCCTGAAAAGTGTATCTTCCCAATGTATGCAATACAAAAATTCCTCTCCAACCTAAGCACAAGGGAGAGACACGACAAGCCACGACGTGGCCTTCCGTCCCTTTCCATGCCTCAGCGATCGCGCCACTTTGGTGGCGCAGCATTTCATGTGCAAAGAAGAAGCCCTTTCTCCTGCAATGCGGTATGTACTGAAAGAGCAAAAGTCGAATGTTTCAACATCTCCGTTCAACCGTGTGCCAGCCTTCAACGAGTCGTCTCGGATACTTTTTGCTGAAGTGACGGACAGTCGCTGCCCATCTCGTCGTAAGAATTCTGAACCAGTCATTAAAATATATGTGGAATAGGGCAAGAACCCAATCGTATATCCGATACTGTGCGGGAACGCCGAGTGCTCGTCGTGTTGTTCGCCAGCGTGCTGCAAACTCGACGGACCGGTGCCGCGGGGTCAGGACGTGCGCTTGCGTGTCGCTACCGCATGCTCAGCATTTGTCGAGGCGCGAAGCTGCTTGTACTGCTATGAGCCGATGGCTCCGAATCGATGTTGGCGCTGCCGCTGTCACCACTCCCGGCGCTAGCACTGGCACTCCCAGTCAGACTCTTGACCGGCGGTTTTGGTGGTGGGAAGGGTTTGCTCACCCCAGCCTGTTCCATCTGATGCGTAGGCATCATGTTAGCTTGACTCGGAGGATACCTTGGCACCGGCGCTGGCATCCCTCCTGGTGGCGAGGGTCTGCCGTTAGGGCGGGGCCCCGACTGCACGTAGGGATCGTTTGGTGGCGATGGCCGATTCGGTACCCGTCCGGCTGGCCCGAACGGATTGCCAGGCGAGCGACTTGTCCGTCTACTAGGCGGACCAGGGTACGGCCCTCCATTGATCCCACCCAGTTCCTGCAGACGGCTGGCTGTCAGGGAATTGGCACGCGACTCATCCGCCATCTCTTTGCGATCTACCGAGCCATACCGATTGGAGGAAAATCCCATCATTGGATTGTTCAGAATATTCTCCCCTAGCATAGGCATATCAGACAGGAGCTGAGCGCTGGTTCGATGCCTGCTGAGATTGGGGCGTCCATAGGAGCCCGGCCGCATGCCACCCCCGTTCCCAAAGGCGTCTTTTCGAAGCTGGTTCTGGCTAGTCGCCCGCTTGGTCCGCCTGGACGTGACGCTCATCATGTCAAAGTTGTCAGGGTCAATCGGCGGCATAGGAGGTCCCCGGGATTGCATCGGATCAAAGTAATCGTCGTCATCATCGTCATCATCGAAGTCTTGATGCCGATTGGGTGGAGGCCTCCTACCACCAACGCTGCCACCACGATTTCTCATTGCCATATCTTGCTGCCTCAACTGGAGCTCCTTCTCCCGTAGCATGAGTTCTCGCTCCCGAAGCGCGGCCGGAGGAACACCTCCATTTTCTGGTAGATTCGCAGCCACATCACCGTCTGGCAGTTCATCGTAAAGTACTACGTGACTGAATTCGTCCAGGTTGGTTTCATCATACGACGGTCGGCGCTGCATTTGGCTAGGCCCCCGAGGTGGGTAGCTGTTTGGTGGTCCGCGGAAGCCATTGACGGGAGGCGGTCCGCGTCTGCCTGGCGGACCCATTGGATGGCCCATGGGTGGTCCACGCAAGGGCCTGGGAGCGCCATTGGAAAACCCGTTTGTTTGTCGAGGCGGAGGAGGATTCGCAAGGGACATGGTTCGTGGGGGTGGTTGCATGGTTGATGGAGATTGTGGCATGCCTGCCGGAGCTGATGAGGCGAGAGGGCGGTCTTTGTTGACGGTATTGACGTGTCGTAGCATGGCATACAGGGTCGCGAGCCGGGGGGCTTTGAGGCCTGCAGCCTTCGCCAGTTCCAACGGGGAGCCCAGGTAGGTCTCGACTTCCATTGGGCGCCTTGCGGTAAAATCCTGGTACATCGTGCTGGGGTCTTGACTCGAGGACCTGAGCATAGACTGAATTGTAGTGTCTTTAAAATCGCTCGGGAATGTGCAGTCTTGTCCGCCAGCGATTTCAATCAACTCGGCAACAACATCTGATATGAGCTCTTGGACGCCGGGTAACCGAATCAGGTCTGCTAGGACAGGAGTCTCGAAGAGGACGCTTGCCGGATGGAAGGCAATGGGCCTGGGTAGATGTTAGCTTCTCTGAACTTGCACGGTGTTGCGGAGGTGGTGCGAACCCAATCATCCTCTCAAACTGCTGTTGTTTGATATTCGAAGACACTTTGCAGTCGACCTGAGCCGTTGTCAGAGTCATGGCTAGGGCTTCTGACATGTCCCTTTGAATCGACTCTGGTATCGCAGAATTCTTGCTTGCCGGGCCGACCCAGATTTCTGTAGACCCGCTGTGCTCAAACTCGCTCGACCCAAGCTGCGTCAGATCGGCGCCGGAGACAAGAGAAAGGACGACATTCGTCGGGAATCGATCCTCGAGCTGTTTCTCTACCCCCAATGTGTTTGTGGTATTGACGAGGATACACGTATGCTGGGGAGTGACGACCGATTGTATTATGTCGGCGAGATTGTAGACGTCGGGAAGGGCTTTAACACAGAGGAGCACGTAGTCAAAGGCGGCTTGCTGGCTTGCGGCGTCTTCGGGGCTCTGGACAACTGTCAAGGAGTCAGTTACGTTCTTCGAGCAGGATTTGTGCAACATACCAAATCTAGGTTTAAATCGTTCGTTTCCATAGAGTTGAGACCTGGACAAGTCAGCGGCGCGCTGCAGGGTGCGGGAAGTCCTGTCACTCACTTGAACGAGACACCATATTGGGCGACGGTCTGGTAGTTGGCTTTCCAGACCAGGGTCACGTCGCAAGCGTTGGTGGCCTGCAGTCGCCATGACAGGAAGGCAGAAACTGCATTCCCACCCACTATGCAGCACCGTCTTAGCTCCCGATTCATCTCCGGTGGGTTCGGCGGCAAAGAGAAGGAGACAAAGAAGGGAGAGAGCAGAAACCGAATCGTGGTCCGCTGGTAGCTGCTGGGCGCAGGGAAGGGCAGGGGAGGCAAATGTGATGCTCACCTGAAAGGATCCGTAGTCGCGGCGGAGAAGGTGCCATTGCGTCTCAGGGCACTGAGGAGACTGGTTCAAAAATATTAGGCCCAGGCGGCCTGAGAAGGCACGTCCCAGTTGTGCGAGGTGGTCGCGACTGAAGCTGGTGGAATTATATGTACTGCCTTTCCAAACAGAATGATCGTATTTTCAATACAAACAGCAACTTTTAATCCGGTGTGTCGTGGTACAGATGAGCGAGTGATAAGAGAAGCGGTCGGCGATTAGATCGACGGCGACATCGAGTCGGAACGAGGGACGTTGAAGTGAAGTAGATGCGGTAGGAGATTTAATTGAGGGTGACGGTGGTGAGGGATGTTTCAACACCAGCGAAAGCTGCAGGCGTCGTTTCTGGGCCGAGGACAGGGGAGAATCACTGTCGCTTCAGGGGCGATGCCATCAGATGTGCATGCTGTGATGCTCGAGCTGAAATAAAAGAACGTTGTTGAAAGAAGGCCAAGAGTTAGTGGTACAGCAGAGAGGTGAGGTGTTGGTGAGGGAGCGAGTGACGGTGTCGATGGTCGCGGTGCAGCAAAAGCAGGATGGCTGTGATTGAAAGGGAGACTCGGACTTGCGTGCAGGGGATCCGTTTAGCGGGCGATGGGCAGAGTAGAGTGCGTTAGGTGATGTGCAATTCGAAACGGCCCCAACGATAGGCCAGGAACCCGCTGAAAAATGATCCAAAGACGCTCCTCAGGTGGCCCCGTCCCCAGCTGAACCACTTGTGAGACGCCATTCAGGCACAGCGCTGCTTAACTCGTCGTGCTGGCTCGCTTGGTCTAGGACTCCGGCGGATCATTCGAGCCCGCCCACGCCGATTTCACAATAAAGAAGCCGGTCGCACGGAGTACCGCTCAACTACTATTGCCACCACTGCCAATCAAAGCTTTGGAGTTCTTGCTGCTGGCAAGCTATAGACAGGCTAAGCAAAGACTCAGCTCATAACCCAACGGCTTGTGTCCCAGTTGGTGCAAAGCTCCCCATCATCACCACCGCATCTTCCCGTAATTGCGCCTGACCAAGCACGGATATCACAATGGAGTCGGGCCTGCATAAAATTTTGGGAGACCATTACTGCGTTGCCTAAAACTCGAGACGGCGCGGGGAATCTCTCTAAACCTACCAGGTACCCTCAGGGACGCTATATCCGCACGTTCCTGTTCCTTCTCACAAGCCTTCTCGAACAGAACCGACTCGGCACGGGAGTTTTTCTCTCATGGACGCCGCTATGGCCTGATCAGGGCCAACCCAGTCGGCCGGAGACGGAAGAAGCCCGTGGCCCTCTCGTGCCTTGTTTGGTGATGCAGGCCACGTAGATGGTCGCCATGGTGTAGTCTCGCTACCCAGATATTGCACAAGTCTTACCGGAAACGACTTTTGCTAGCCAACTGTCTGTCACCGCCACACCTTTCTGTCGTGGCCGTTTTGTACCCACGTATCCACTTCCGCTTCTTCCGGCGCAAAGCTGCACGACCAGATCCATCACTACGAGGTACCCAGTACTCCTGCAAAGATGGTATTTCGCTAGCTTAGACGGAGTACGGAGTATGGAGACTGATATCGGCTACAGAACTAATCCAGAACGATCAACGATCTATCTCCCGGCCGACGGTCCTTTGACAAGTCTCGCGACAGCGACCTTCCTCGTGCGGTATCATAACTCCGTGTCCAGTGCAACCTGATACCTGTCTACTCCGTACGCCTTGCCCCAGTAATCAGAGGCCTCGCGCTCTCCAGAGCTGTCCAGGCCGAAGAAGCGACGAGAACCAGATCAAGACGTGGCTTGGGCAAGGGCGGCGATGTTTTCCTCGTCGTCAACAAGATGCGAACACGCGCATACGAAGTGGGTCTCAGACCCCCTGGTTGCACAACCCGCCAGTCTGAGACTTGCATGCATGGTAACTGTGGTTCGCCTCCAAGCAGTTTATTTCCGGTCTGCAGCCTGTTGTTTCATCTGTCTTCTCGACCTGCGTTGACGATCTCGACGGCAGAATACAGCGGCTGGATTCTACCGATGTTCGTTCGCCACATGCCGGCTACCACATGCACCACTTTCTTCGCTTGCACTTTCAGACACGAGTGACATCCAGGAACAAGCACTTCTGCCATAATTTGCAAACTAGCGGAATTGATAACGCCATTGGGCCACTCGCGTCATGCTCTTCTGTGGATACGCTGATGGGCACATTCCAAAAAAGGCTGACTGATATCATCATTGATGCGTAGCGGTGGAGCTCGCGTCCGCTTTGATGCGTGGGAAATGGAGCCTCGGGGCTTCCAAGATCCGACACGATATCGAGTCGCGAGCAAAAATGAAGGCCGCACATGAGTTCGAGAAGCCTGATGTTCAGTCTCTTGTAGCAGCGACTGGAAATTCTACCAAGCGATTCCCCCGACATATACCATAAGAACCTCGACTCCCATTTCACTGAAACAGAGAGTCGGCACCTTTCTGCCCAAACAGGGCGGGTGTTGAGTCGCTTGAAGATCATCTCGGGATTGGCGCCCTCCGCATCAAGGGTATCAACAAGCGAGATAGTCTTATCCGGCTGGCTCGGAGGTTGCTGTGGCTAGTGCGCCTAAAAAAGAACTGGGCGCCAAATGGCAATTTGAGATGTCAGGGAACATTCCCTGAACGCACAGCGGCTGCTAATCTTCACAGGCCCTGGTGGCTCGGCGCTCCACAAAGCTACGATATCCCTCCTGCAGATCATTTTGTGCCCTGAGCGGTTTGTCCTTGGCAGAGAAATTGAAGACACGTTTCGGTGCCGAGAGCGCTTCCAGCATGGGCAAGGATACCTTGTAATTGATTAGGAGATTTCCACAACCATAATCGTACGAAATACTGGGTACCCGTGAGAATGAACGACGGAGCGCCGGAGAAGAACACCTTTCTCGGCGCAGCTGCTCTCTGACGTGAAGCCCCAGCTATATTCCGTGATTCCACGCGCAATTTGTACCCCACAGCGACATTTTCATGCAATTCCTCTGGAATCTGTTTTCTGCGGGGATGTACTCCGTAGAGAGGAGGAGGTATCCAAGCCGACATAGCATAAGACGGTCGGAAATCTGTGAATCCCTAATGCATGTCAGAGCAGTTGGACCACGCTTCAGGTTTACTTCTCGGGCTCTGTTATACCCGCAGTACTTGGATGTGTTGTGGTTGAAGGGTGCTTCTATCATCGACCACTTCTCATGTGCCACGCTAGTACAATCTTCTGCACGAGGTTGGATCTGTCCTGTCGACGTGTTTGCTTGCATGTCAATCAGCTGGCATCGCTTTCGGACGATGTGTGAAATTTCTATCTTTTCAACGCTACTCGACATTGTCACGGCTGCGACAGCTCGTTTGCGACACCTTCGACTTTGCGCAGCCAACAGAGAGTCTCGTTGCCCAAAAGACCCAATACTCCGTCTGAATTGGAACAACGGTCTCCGTGTAACACAGCATCTCGATCCTTGGGCCCCAACTTCTTGTGAGGCTCGACTTGGATGTTTGCGAGGACGACTCAAATGAAAACTGCATGGTTTGGCATGGAGGCTTGCTTCGTTGGAACTTCGTTGCGAAACAACTCTTCTACTCGCGAGTCGGACAAGAGAAATCTCTTTAACAGTACATCTGATCAGGGTCACCGTAAAGTAATAAGTTGGGTATTCCAATAGCTTCTCTAGCTACGAATCTTCTGGCTACAGTCTCACACTCACTGGCCTTTAGCCATTGTTTACTGCGCAGACTCCATGGCAACAGGCTTGTATGCGAAGCGGGCCGACCCACGCCACAATGGAGGTGCGTCGAGACATGATACAGCACTTGTTTTTACACAAAACGAGACAGCAGGTTCGTCAACGATTAGCCTCCTTTACGAAGTATCACTGTGTAAAATGTATTCGCCGTTCGAGGTCGTGTTAGCGGTATGGCACCGAGAGGAACGAATGGCCCCAGTGTAGAATCATCGTCGAATCAGACTGCGGTTCGAGAGTACGTCAAGAAATCACGGACGATTGCAGTGGCCGCAAGGAGAAGAGCATGCTACGAAGGACAGATGTACCCCACTGTACATGCGAGTTGAGGCAGTGTTGTTCTTGGGAACAGTTTGTCATGATGAGTGTGATCACCGAGCTGGCTAATGATTGCCACAGCCAGGAGCTTTTTATGCAGCCAAGGGGTGTAGACATGACTCAGCCGCATAGCTGACCACCTTGAGCAATTATCCCTTGCGAGACGTACAATATCGTAGGGACGAGAGGAAAGTCAGTGTTCGGCAGTCGCTGTGCGGGATTAGTCCTTGGGGTCTAGGTTCTTAGACTGAGCTCAACGCATCAGCGTGAACGTCCAAACCGTAGGTCCGGTAAGAATGCGAACCTCGCTGTGCACCTTTCGTGATGATAGCCGCTCCCCCCGCTACTGGTTTTAAAAAGGGAAACGGCTGTCTCGACGCCGCTGCATAACGGTAATGCACTCGGGTCCTGGGGAAGGACGAGATGCTAGGTTGCGCAATGTCGGCCTATCTGGACGCGAGATCTCGTGGAGTTTCGCTGGCGCGGCGTCTGCTTGGTCAGCTCGAGCTCCGGAGAAGTGCTGAGAGGGGCTGGAGGGACCGTTGGCTGTCTGAGCGTCCCGCCTAGCATTGGTGCTCGCGCTGAGCTCGTTGGTTGATTCGCTCCCGGCAGGCTCGGGAGAGCCGGAACTGTAACTCGTACAAAGTACGAACACGCAGCCGCAGGCCAAAAAAATGGAAGCGGCCTGAGATGAGAGAAATTCCTGAACAATGCGCACACTCGAGCCTGACTGAAATGGCCTGTTGACAGGATACTGGAGTAAGCGGGTTGCACGCTGACTTGATCGGCTGGAATCATTATACATGTTAAATCCCATCGTGGTTTGAATGTTCAACCGCTTGCTAGAACCCCCCCCCTTTTCCAGTTTCCTAGTAGTCCGTATTCACGGACGCCTTACACGTTTGGTCCGCGCGGTGCAACTCGGAGTTTAGAAGAAGCAGCATCGACTCTTCGCGGAGTCGCGGCGCCCTTTTGAAACGAAGCACGCCTTCCGCTCCTGCGCTCCAGGGGATTCACTCGCATTGCATCTTATTGTCCTTTCGTTTATTCAATCTCCAGCTCTTTTCGGTCATCTATTTCATCGACATACAGCAGACGGTCGCTTTTTTTTTTCACGACGACGGAGGAAGAGGGCCGAGTGAAACGCTGCCGATCAGCAACCCCTGCCGTGCATTTTCCAGCATTGAAACCCTGCGAACATACGGCGTCCAGCCGCCCTCATCCGCAGCCCGTCCTCACCCGTACACGTCTGCTCGCACTTGACCACTCTTTGGCTCGATCACCACCGACGACATTCTTCACGTTCTTGCCTCGAGCGCGGCGTTGTCGTTGTCGCCCTCAGTCATCCCGCCTTCAATGATGCGCGTTTTCCCAATTTGCTGACGTGAGCCGACCCTTCCGGGACAACTGGGTGCCATCCCCAGCCTGAAAACGCAGGGAGTCGAACCCTCGTCTCGACCTGTGTCGACGACTTTTGTCACCATCTAAGAATCAGCAGACGGGGTGCGACTTCGCAAGCTCCCACCTCCTTGTCGATTCCCCAACCCGAAACTTCCCACTCCTCTCCCTGGTGAGGATTCGGACCCTTAGGTGGGAACCGCATCCGCACCTGCGCCATGGCGCGAATACACTTCACGAGCGGCGAGAGCAATACCAATGTCTCCAAACCGGTCAAGAGGATGCGCTGGGCTACCACCCGGAAACCCGGTCAGAGCGGAGTGAAGAAAAGGTTATCTCTAATCCAGAGGGTACCCAAGGTGCACGTATCGTCCTACGAAGAGAAGCCCACGGAGCCCAAGAACAATGGCCTCATCACCGATGAGAGCCCTATGGGCGAGCAACAGCTGCAAGAAGGTTCGAAGGGACGCAAGATTTATGTCAATCAACCACTCCCACCCGAAGCTATATCAGAAGACGGCCACATCATAGCTCAATACTCGAGGAATAAGATCAGGACCGCGAAGTATACTGCCCTGAGTTTCGTGCCGAAGAACTTGTGGTTTCAATTCCATAATATCGCTAATATCTACTTTTTGTTCGTTGTCATTCTCAGTGTAAGTTGCCCCCCAACTGGGTGCGCGAGCCCGATCTGACGCTGGCAGATTTTCTCGATTTTCGGCGCTTCCAATCCCGGCCTTGGATCTGTACCCTTGATCTTTATCCTGACGGTCACTGCCATCAAAGATGCGGTCGAGGATTGGCGCCGCACGGTGCTGGACACCGAACTGAACAACTCGCCTGTCTATCGACTGGTGGACTGGGAAAATGTCAACTCCTCAGATGACGATATCTCTGTGTGGAGGCGATTCAAGAAGGCTTGCACGAGGTTTGTCATCTCAACATATCGTGGGGTGAAGGGTCTCCGGAAGAGTCGTCCCAAACGTTCGGAAAAGGATGCGGTTGGCGACCACCCGGGCTTGCAAAGGAGCAATTCAATCGCGACACGGGGCACGGTCCGGAGCTCCCACTATTCAGAACCTGAATCCTTCCACTCATCTCAGAGCCAGACCGGCGACGACATCGCCATGACCCCCGTCCCGTCTCCAGGCTACCGATCCAGCTTGTCACCTGACGCCAACGGAGGCCCTCCAAGTAGCGCGCTGTCGTACGAGACTGCAGACGAGCCTCGCGCCGCTGGAGATAATGCGCCCTCCATGCTCCGGACGCAAGACCCCGCGAAGCGGGCGAGCGTTCCGCCGCCCAGAAAGGACTATGGCAGCATCATCAACCCACACAAGGACGTTCCGGACAAGGCTCGCTTCAAGAAAGACTACTGGAAGAATGTCAAGGTTGGCGACTTTGTCCGTATCTACAACGACGAACCCATACCTGCCGACCTTGCGGTCTTATCCACCTCTGATCCCGATGGCGCATGTTATGTCGAGACCAAGAACCTGGATGGCGAGACCAACTTGAAGGTCCGGCAAGCCATCCAAGCTGGGCGCAAAGTCAAACATGCCAAAGACTGCGAATACGCCGAATTTGTCGTCGACAGCGAAGGGCCCAATCCGAACCTGTATTCATACAACGGCGTCATTCGGTGGCTACAACGAGACCCAAGCGATCCCACGGGTCCCACACGTGAGATGGCTGAGCCCGTTACCATCAACAACTTGCTTTTGCGTGGTTGTAGCTTGAAGAATACTGAATGGATTCTCGGGATAGTCGTCTTTACAGGAGGAGAGACCAAAATCATGCTCAACTCAGGCATTACGCCCAGCAAACGTGCCCGCATGGCCAGGGATCTGAATTGGAACGTCATCTATAACTTCATCATCCTGTTTTTCATGTGCCTGGTTGCCGGTATTGTCGAAGGAGTCACATGGGCTGATGGAGGCAAATCTCTGGACTTCTTCGAATTCGGCTCGATCGGCGGCAATCCGGCAATGAATGGTTTCATTACCTTCTGGGCTGCTGTGATTCTTTTCCAGAACTTGGTGCCCATCTCGCTCTACATCACGCTGGAAATCGTCCGGTCCATCCAGGCGTTCTTCATCTGGTCCGATGTACACATGTACTACGAGAAGCTCGATTACCCCTGTACTCCGAAGAGTTGGAATATTTCCGATGACCTCGGACAAATCGAGTACATCTTCTCTGACAAGACCGGCACTTTGACTCAGAACGTGATGGAATTCAAGAAGTGTACCGTCAATGGGGTCCCTTACGGCGAAGCCTACACCGAGGCTGAAGCAGGGATGCGGCGAAGGCAAGGAATAGATGTCGAGGCCGAAGCCGCCCGGGTACATCAAGAGCTTGCCGAGTCGCGGGTCGAAACGTTGAGATTACTCCGGAAGACGTACAACAACCCGTATCTCCACGACGACGAGCTTACATTTATCGCGCCCAACTTTGTGGCAGATCTCAACGGTCAGTCAGGCGAAGCGCAGCAGGCTGCTGTCGAGCATTTTATGATTGCTTTGGCTCTCTGCCACACAGTTATAACCGAAACAACCCCTGGTGATCCGCCCAAGATCGAATTCAAAGCCCAATCTCCTGACGAAGCTGCACTTGTCGCCACGGCTCGAGACATGGGGTTCACTGTGCTTGGCCGTTCCAACGAGGACCTCCACGTCAATGTGCTGGGTGAGGATAGAACCTACCGCATCCTTAATACGCTCGAGTTCAATTCTACACGGAAGCGGATGAGTGCCATTGTGCGGATGCCCGATGGAAGGATCAAGCTGTTCTGCAAAGGTGCGGACAGTATGATCTATTCTCGTCTGGCTCGTGGCCAGCAGCAGGAACTCCGCAAGGCAACCGCCGAGAACCTGGAAATGTTTGCCCGTGAGGGTCTCCGAACGCTCTGTGTGGCAGAAAGAGACCTCGATGAAGATACCTACCGAGAGTGGAACAAAGATCACGACTTTGCCGCCCAGGCATTGACTGACCGAGAGGACCGTCTTGAGGAGGTGGCCGACAGGATTGAAAGAGACCTCACGCTTCTCGGCGGCACTGCTATCGAGGACCGACTCCAAGATGGCGTGCCGGACACGATCGCTCTCCTTGGGCAGGCTGGTATCAAGCTCTGGGTCCTGACGGGCGACAAGGTCGAGACTGCCATCAACATCGGATTCTCCTGCAACCTACTCTCCAATGACATGGACTTGATTCTGTTCGATATCCCGGAGGCCTCTGCGCAGGAGGCTGGCAAGCTATTGGACCAACACCTCGCGACGTTCGGTCTGACCGGCTCGGACGAGGAGCTAGCAGCAGCGCGACTGGTGCACGAACCACCGCCGCCCACCCATGCCTTGATCATTGATGGCGAGTCCTTGAAGTTGGTCCTATCCGACGCCTTGAGGCAGCGCTTCTTGATTTTGTGTAAGCAGTGCAGGTCGGTCCTCTGCTGCCGTGTCAGCCCAGCGCAAAAAGCCGCCGTCGTACAGCTGGTCAAGAATGGCCTCGATATTATGGCATTGTCTGTTGGCGACGGTGCCAACGACGTTGCCATGATTCAGGAGGCAGATGTTGGCGTTGGTATCGCAGGTGAAGAAGGACGACAAGCAGTAATGTCCTCCGACTACGCCATCGGACAATTCCGGTTCCTTCAGCGCCTGGTCCTCGTTCACGGTCGCTGGTCTTATCGCCGTCTCGCCGAGAGCATCGCCAACTTCTTCTACAAGGTAAGCGCAATGCTTGTTTGTGTGGTGACGGTGTGCTGACCGACGGTCCAGAATTTGGTCTGGACCGTTGCACTATTCTGGTCTCAGATATACACCAACTTCGATATCACCTATCTCTTCGACTACACCTACATTTTACTCGTGAACTTGGCGTTCACATCTGTACCTGTCGCTCTTATGGGTTTTCTGGACCAAGATGTGAGTGACAAAGTATCGCTTGCCGTGCCTCAACTATACCGCCGCGGCATGGAACGGAAAGAGTGGACGCAGACCAAATTCTGGTAAGCCAATTAGATATCTTCCGGAAGATGTTCCTAACCACGGTCTAGGCTGTACATGGCTGACGGCCTCTACCAATCCGCCATTTGCTTCTTCATGGGGTATCTCTTGTTCCAGCCCGCCACTTTCGAGAGCGAGAACGGAAGAGGCGTCGCTGATCGAGAGCGCATGGGCGTCTACGTTGCTTGTGTCACTATCTGCGTGATCAACTCCTACATCCTCCTCAACACCTACAAGTGGGACTGGCTCACGGTGTTGATCACCGTCATCAGCTCCCTACTGATCTTCGCGTGGACCGGCATCTACTCTTCATTCGAGGCGTCGTTCCAATTCTACAAGGCCGGATCGCAGGTGTATGGACAATTGACGTTCTGGGCCTTGACGCTTCTGACCTTCACCATCTGTCTGTTACCGCGCTTCTGCATCAAATACCTCCAGAAGAACTACATGCCGTACGATATCGACATTGTCCGCGAGCAGGTCAGACAGGGCAAGTTCAAGTACTTGGATGAGTACGATGCCTATGTGCCACCGAAGATCGTGGATGTCTCTGGCACCTCCTCGGAACAGCCCGAGGAGGCCCCTCCCGCAGCCAACGGGCAGCAGAACCATGCACGGTACGGGAGTATGGCCGAATCTCAGCGGCCGATCTATGCGCCCTCCGAAGCACCAACACGAGATCCCCGGCATCCCCATAGCCAGACCGGGAGCGACGGCACAGATAGAACCAAGCCCTCGTTCGACATTATCGGGCCTCATGGAGAGCCAGCCACACCTGACAAGCTAAGGAAGAGGCGACCTTCTCTTGAGCGTGTTCGCTCCTCATTCGAGAGACAGAGGCAATCTTTTGACAAGCTCAGGCCGAGCTTCGAGGGCAGCAGAGACTTCACTAGTGCGGCCATGCTGCAGAGGATGGAGTCTCAATACTCACAGCCAGGGCTGTCGGAGGTCAACACGCGGGTGATCCCAGAAGAGCATTCCTGAGGATCCCAAGCCAAGGCAACAGTATCTCACGACTTCATGCCTTTTGATATAGTTATGACGACGGCGGGCGTTGTGCGCGTTCCACGGTTGCCCAAGGCTATCCCACCAGCGTGGGAGGTGAAGTATTTAGCGAAGCTTTGGCGCTGTATATAATCTAAGTTAGAATACCACAGAATTGGAGGCCTTCATTAGGTGTAGTAGCATGTCGAAATATGCTCCTCCAGGTTGAGCGAAATGTGAGATTCGTCCCCTCCACCTCACTTCTGACAATGCTTGACATTTTCCTCACTTGATCGATCCCCCTGAGTACTCTCTCGTTTCAATCCACTATTAGTGATTGTCTCTCGCGCTGACTCGAGGCCGTTGTGTGAACCATAGAGCATCCCGAGGCGTTGGTGAGGCACCGACGCGCCTGCAAAGGCCAAAGGCTAAGGCAAGCACTTTCACGCACGCGACTTTTCATTGACGCGCCGTGCGCGCTCGAAGTTTCAACTGAGACGACGTGCAACAGCGACTCAAGTAATTGTTTACAATGTCCTTTCTCTGAGATCAAGTTGTCTCTCTGCCAAATTGACACATTGCCATGTGGCGCGGCTGGGACCACTATGAAAGATCCAACATCTCCCTCGTGCGTACCTTTACACATCAGCAACCGCTCAACTTCACCATTCCGGCCTGCCCGTCGCCATGGCGGAGTTTATAACAATCTTAGAGTCTGTTCAGCCCAATACTGACATAGCCAACGTGGAGCCATTCGCTGATATGAGTCCTACTATAGAGAGTTCAAAAGTCTTCCGCCAGAACAGCACATCTTCTGTCCCCGAGCCAATGATGACGATACCGATCGATACGAAGACGAGCGAGATCCGAGTGGGAATGCAACAGCCACAGTCGACCCCTCTCGTCTCGCAAAGATTGAGGAGGCCAAGAAACGGAGGAAGGGGTTTGTATCGGCGCTGCAACTCCTGGCATACGATGGCAAAGAGAGCGAACAGTATCAGAGCTACATTTGGGCCCGCCTGGACGAAGCCCTGGGGAAATGCGATGTCTGCATCCGCGAATACTACATTGCAAAGATCAATCTCCAAGAGCAGTTACGACAAGAGTACGAGGACAGTGACATCGCCAATTTCTTCTCCCTCATCAATAGAAGAGATGTCGCGCGCATTGTACGGGGCCTCGATGCAGCAGACGAGACTCTACGAGATACTCCCGAACAGAAGAGAGGCACGTCTTCGCTTGACAAGAGACATTTGCACGCCTTGTTTGAGGCGCTGGTGTGCCAGGCATTCCTAGAAGACGAGGACAAGCTCAAAAATCACTTTGACGGGCCGTTCAAGATGGTCCAGACCAGAAAGCCGCTTAAGATGCGGGAGATCCTACCTGCCGCCGCGCAGTTCCTTTTCTCCCCGGAGACCATTCGTACGTATTGGGCCAGACTAATCTGGAAGCGACTCGAGAAGCCTCCTTCCGAGCTTGAATGGGACTGGGCGGTAAAAGACTACTTGCAGAAGAAGCTGCAGCATGTCTCCAACGACAGCGATGTCATGAAACTATGGAGTGCGCTCGACCTCATCGTCAGCAAGCTTGATGCACACATGATAACCCACAAGTTGTTCGACTTGAATCCGAATCTGGCCACGACAGCATTGAACCACCTGGCCAAGAAAACTTCAGCCGTGCCCTACATCCTTGCCACGCTCAAGCAAATCTTGGAGAAGGCCCCCGAGGCATTTTGGGACAAAATGGGCCCCATCTCTTCCCAAACCATCATCGAGCAGATCTTCGCGAGCCCGTCCTACAACAAGTTCCTTCAGGACTCGACGGCAGCATCTGATGGTTCGGGGCAGGACGTGCTGTCGTGGATTAGCTCGCTGCTGGATTCCCTTAAGCCGGCCAATCGACCTTTTGCTGCACAGACTCTTCTCCACCAGTTGTTTGAAAGAATAGAAACCAGTTCCATGAGCCTCTCAGCAAGACGGGCATGCTTTGATCAGGCAGTCAAAGTGCTGCGGAAGACCCTCACCAGCTTCTCTGGCGATGAAGAGGACCCCCAACACACTGTCGAGCGGTTAGTCTACATTGATACGCTGAACTTGGTTGGGCATCGCTTGGACACGATCTTGAAACCTCGGGATACCGGCCTCGCTCAGGCATGGCAGCAAGAGACGAGGAACGAGATCGTCGATGTTGTCAGAAACGCGGTCGCCCTCGAGTGTAAGTGCCTGAAGCTCGACTTTGAAAACCTCAGTCGTAGTGAGCCTCGGCGGCAAGACTCTAGCGCCTATACGCCGGAGATCTGGAATGCAGTCATCGACAATCTACGTGAAGACGACCAGAAGTTGTCCACGGCCGCCCTACTCGGGATCATGTCCCTCCCTGGCCTCGAGCAATTCCGAATCAGACAGGGCGACAAAATGGCGAAAGAGAAACAGTCGTACAATTCAATCTTCGAAAAAGTCAACGCAATGGTTGGTAGGATTCTCGAGCGCATCTCAGGATTTAATTCGCCTCATCTCGATGCACTTTTCAAACAACAGGAGACGGCGATGTCCTTGGTGGCTGCTCTGTTCTCTCCTGATCAAGGAATCTACGAGGCAGCCATTACCATGATCAAGAACATTAGCGGGGAGTTTGGTAGGAAAGAGGCACTTTCTCATCTGATCGCCTCGTTTACCGGAACGACCATTTACGGCATTTGCTGGCTGTTTAGACGCGTTGCAAATTACAAGACGTTCGCTTCCGTCCCGAGGATGCTAAAGACCGGCATGGAAATTCTTGATGTGCTTTGCAACCCTACGGATGGTCATCTGCGGCGGATGACTCTCTCCCCGCGAGATGTTCTGGCCGTACAGAGATACTGGTCCTACCAATGGGTCGCTCTAAAGACGATTTACGGTTACACGGAACGTTGGTCAATCGAAGTCCACAGCAAAGAGACCATGAAAGAGGTCTGCCGAGACGCCATGCAATACGCCGAAGAACTCTTCAATCAATACGACCTCTTCGCCAGCATCGTGGAGAATTCGAAACCAGAGAAAGCCGATGAAGTGCGGAAAACACTGTTGGATTCGAGCTGCTCAAATGAGAAGAACATGGGCTCACCCTTGAGTACTCTCGACACAATGTGCAAATGGCTCAGGCTCAGGGACGACTACTTGGCTGATACGCTCGTGACACTGATATGCAACATGCTCGGTCAGCTCAAGCGGCATAGCGCGGTCAACAACAACAGCGAGGGACTGACTTACGTCGAGGAAGTCGCCACGGGAACCTCTATCAGAACCATGCTCTCGGCTTCTCAGAAGGCTAGGTTGGTGCGGGCATTGGAGAATTACTTCGACCGCCAGATCGAGAAACCCGTCAAGAAGCAGGCCACGTTGAACCTGGACAGATGGACAGATTCAGCTGCCGCTTCAGGATCGACAACACCGGTATCAAGAGAACGTAGCGTCGAGGACTTCGGAGACGACGGCATAGACGACGATGACTTGGTTGAGATCACCAATAAGGCCCTGGGCACCTCAAAGACAACCATCACGGCCCACGACAAGAACAATATCAAGTCTCTCCTATCGAAAAAACCTCCCGTGAAGCCGAAGCCTACACCAATGTCCATGGTTGAGATTCAGGCGAGGAAGGCACAAGAAGCGAAGTCTTTCATCGAGAATCGCAAGCGGGAAGAGGCTGCCCG
This sequence comes from Cladophialophora carrionii CBS 160.54, assembly GCF_000365165.1. Classification (NCBI taxonomy): domain Eukaryota; kingdom Fungi; phylum Ascomycota; class Eurotiomycetes; order Chaetothyriales; family Herpotrichiellaceae; genus Cladophialophora; species Cladophialophora carrionii. The sequence goes on from NW_008481829.1 coordinate 2,398,509, forward strand.
GAAGCTAAGAGACAAAGAAGCTGCCGCCAGACTGAGAGGCAAAACAGGAATTGGTGCGCAGACAGCTGGCCAAGGTTCTGGTCTGGCGGGTCTCGGGGTCGTTGGCAAAGACCACTCGGCGGGCCCGAACAGTCTGATGGTCTCCAGCGAATCTGAAGCCGATTCCGATTCAGAGGACGAGCTGTTTGGGATCAAGAGCAAGGGGCCTGCGATCCCTGGCCAGGCTGTACCAAGAAGACCACTCGCCGCCGGCCCTGTACGGAAAATCAAACAACAGCGAACCCACAAGGACATCCGTGCTCGACTTATGCCAGATCTCAGTGAGTTACACCGAACCATGCTCGGGTGGGACTTCTTTGCAGACACCGACACTCCACCAAATTCGGTGACAGACGATTACACTTTGGTGACGGATACATTCCGGACTCCGCAAGATTATCAAAAGACCTTCGAGCCGTTACTAGTACTGGAAGCCTGGCAGAGTTTCCGTTCCGCACGTGAAGAACGCGAAGAAGGAAATTCTAGGGCATTCGAAGTCAAAGTAGCGAATTCTTTAATCGTCGACAGCTTCTTCGAAATCAACTCCCTAATGTCCTTTGCGGAAGGGAAAGACCTTGGCGTCGGAGTCTCCGACGTGGTGCTGCTGTCGAAGTCAACTAAACCGATCCAGGAACCTGGGGAGCCGCATTGTCTGGCTCGGGTGAAAGAGATTACACGGAAACGGGGCGAAGTCCAGGTAGTCTATCGCGTCAATGCTGCCAATAATCCTCTTCGATCGTACCTAAACGACAAGGCCGTCGTCTACGGCGTACAAATCCAGTCTCTGACACCTTTGGAGAGGGAATACGGCGCCTTGATGGCATTACAATACTACGACCTCTGTGACGAGATCATCCGGGCAAAACCTTCGCCGATATTGGACTATGCGGACGAGGTGCTGCGGCCGATCAAGAAGACGTACAATGTGAACCTGGCTCAGGCTAAGGCCGTGAAGTCTGCTCTTGACAATGACGCCTTCACCTTGATCCAGGGTCCACCTGGGTCCGGCAAGACCAAGACTATTTGCGCGCTGGTCGGCGCCATGTTGACAGGGTTTGTCAAGAAGCAGAGTACCGGTCCTAAGCTGAACACCACTCAAGGTGCACCACGACCGCCGCCAGCCAGCAAGAAATTGCTCGTTTGCGCCCCCAGCAATGCGGCCGTCGATGAACTGGTGATGCGGTTCAAGGGCGGTGTCACAATGTTGGATGGTTCGTTCGAGAGGGTGTCCGTTGTCCGCTTGGGTCGTAGTGAGGCCATTAACAACAACGTGAAAGACGTCACCCTCGAGGAGCTCGTCAATGCTAAACTTGCTTCCGCGGGCCCCAAGGCCCCTGGCGAAGACATCCATTCATTGATGATGGAGCATAAACAGGTCTCTGAAGAACTGAGAAACTTGCGCGACAGCGTCAGTGAACGTCGAGGCAAAGGTGAAACGTCGTTGTTGAAGGAGGAGCAGCTCATGGACGCTCTCATACGCAAGCAGAGAGGGTTGGGCGGCAAGATTGATGACATGAGAGAAAAGCAAAACACGGCATCGCGAGACATGGATCTCACACGGAAACGGGTACAACAGGAGATCCTCGACGGAGCCCATGTTCTCTGCGCCACCTTGAGCGGGAGCGGTCACGAGCTATTTCAGGGTCTCAACGTCGAGTTCGAAACGGTCATCATCGACGAGGCTGCGCAATCTATTGAGCTGTCGGCCTTGATCCCCCTTAAATACGGCTGTTCAAAATGTATCCTTGTCGGTGACCCGAAGCAATTGCCTCCGACGGTGTTGTCCCGCAAGGCTGCCAAATTCCAGTACGAGCAGAGTCTATTCGCTCGCATGGAGAACAATCACAAGAAGGACGTGCATCTTTTGGACACGCAGTATCGTATGCACCCCGAGATCAGCCTATTCCCGAGCAAGACCTTCTACGACTCTCGGTTGAAGGATGGTGAAGGCATGGCGAAGCTCCGAAGACGACCGTGGCATCACAGCGACCTTTTTGCGCCGTACCGATTCTTTGACGTCCAGGGCATGAGCCAAGCAGCAACGAAGGGCCATTCGCTGGTCAACCCTGCCGAAATCCTGGTGGCGATGCAGATCTATAAGAGGTTGACAACGGACGTTCGCAAGTACGACTTTGCTGGGAAGATCGGCATCATCACCCCGTACAAAGGGCAGCTGAGAGAATTGAAGCGGCGTTTCCAGAACGAATATGGAGAGGGCATCTTTTCCAAGATTGAGTTCAACACCACCGACGCCTTTCAGGGTCGGGAAAGCGAAATTATCATCTTCTCGTGCGTCAGAGCTTCGACCCAGGGTATTGGTTTCTTGAACGACATTCGGCGTATGAACGTCGGTCTGACTCGTGCGAAATGCTCGCTATGGGTATTGGGCAATTCTCAGGCGTTGATGCAGGGAGAGTTCTGGCGTGCCTTGGTTACTGATGCCAAAGACAGGCACCTCTACACAGATGGGGATATTGCTAAGCTGTTCAATCGACAATTGCTGACCGACGACATGATGAAGGATGATATAGAGATGATGGACCCCAGTGAGTCGATGCCTGAGACCGTCAAAGGTTCAACTCATTCGGAGGAGTCTTTTACCGCCACTGCTGCTTCCAAGGATCCCTCTCCGACGTCTGTGAAAGGCGTCCGAGACGCCGCTCGATCAGCTGGTACACCGAATCAAGACACGCCTTTGCCTTCTAGACCGGGCAGCGCTCTGTCGCGGCAGTCCTCGACAGCTTCGATCGCACGCTCTGAAGCCAGGCGACGCGATTCGGCCCAGTCGACCACCAGACGAGAGTCAGGGAGAGAGGAATCAAGCCGTGTGCAGCATCCCCCGCCAAGCAGACCGCAACTCGAACCTCGGACGCAATCTGCCTCTACAGCGGCTGATACGAGTGACTACAGTCCCTCCGGTGGTGCCAACGGGCTCAATGATCTTCGCAATTGCGCGATCTGTGGATCATACAAGCATGTCAGTGCTGCTTGTGACAACGAAGCAGCCTTGACCGATCAGTACGGCAAGTGCCGTCGATGTCATGGCACCGGACACACGCTGACCAATTGTATTGATCCTCGCTGCCTGTCCTGCGGCGAGGTCGGCCACACCACGGACCGGTGCACAGCTCCACTTGGCCGACGACTGAGCAAGGCACAGCAGGAAAAGGTCCGACAAGAGGAAGTCCGGTATGGAAGCATGCGGGATAAAGCGCGCCAGCGACGAGCAGACAAGGAGCATGAAGCCCACACTATCCCGACCATCAAAAATACCGTCCCAAGTCTCGACCGAGCCGATGGAAATAAACGCAAACGAGACACGTCAAGTAGCTCATCCGACAGAGCGAAGGTACCAAAACCCAACCAAGAAAGCAGGTCTACAGGATCTGAATTGACCAGCGGGAATCGGCGACCCGTCAGCACCCCGACGGGTCCTCGAGGCGGACCTGGCCCGGGCCAACCTCCTCCAGGATCATCTGGGTTGCCGCCACGACACCCAGGACGCCCTGGTATGCCAAACGGCGGGGCGCCAATGGTGAGAAAGAAGAAGGTGAACGCTGAGGATATGTTTGTGAAACGAAAATAGAGCTCCAGCCATGATGAGCATTGAGCACAGCACGCGCTGCGAGATTTTATGTGTCTCTTGTTTCCTCTTTCGGCTGGATATGAAAGGGAAAGAACACGCTTTTACAGACCGGTTACGTGTCGACTTTATGTGACAGTGCACGGAACATCGGTGAGATGCCGGCGTGGCGATCGGAGTCAAGGGAGCGTGGCATTGCACGGCATAGCATAGCATAGCATAGCATAGCATAGCATAGCATAGCACAGCGACAGGCGTCCAGACACGAGATGGTGATGGAAACGTGGACCGAAAACGGTCAGATGATAGAATTTACTGTCAACCACGCGATGAGTCGAACAGATCGCGGGTAGATGGCTCCTCCAAGTCTCTGTTCTACTCCGTGTGGTATGTGGATCCAGATCTGATAACAGGAAATGGGTGCTGCTCACGGTAAACAGTCGCTGAGATGACTAGGCTTGATTGATCGGGAGACGACCTCGTCGCCCCTCCTCCCCCCGTCTGCCATGGGACGCAGCAACAGTAGCACGACCTCAACGGCAGGTCCATGATTCTGAGTGTGCTCAACCTCCCAATACGTCAGGGAGGGAGAGCACCACCTGCGACCCCTCCTCTCCTACCATGTTCACAGCACATTCACCTTATAGTTCCCGGCCTCGTCCAGCACGTGTTGCGCCTCTTCCCAGGCCTTTCGTACGATTTCCGCGCGCTTCTCGCTGCGCACTTTGATGTCACATCTGTAGCGGGGGAGAACATAGATCAGCACGGGGCTGTTTCTAGCATGGTGACGTGGATGTACTGTGCAGAGCGGAAGTGAATGAATGCTTTAACATACCTGAACGGCAAGGGCCGCGAAGCGATCGACTGCGTGATGGCGTCGGGCTCGACGTGGATGTCCCGGCCTTGGTCGTCCTTTGCCTTTGCGATGCGAAAGGCCCACAGGAGGCGCGCCATCGACAGCATCAGGGTACTCTCGGCGACGTGGATGCCCGGGCAGATGCGCCTCCCGGCGCCGAAGGACCAGTGGTCGCGGTCGTGGATGTCGCTGGCCTGTGCGGCCTGGCTCATCGACACGTCCGGGTTGTGGCGGGACGGGTCGAAGACGCGCGGGTTGGGGAACAGACTCGGGTCGTTGTTGGCCGACCAGATGGAGAGCACGATGGTCGCGCCTCGGGGGATCACGTAGCCGTCGATCTCGTCGCCTTCGCGGGCCGCGTGCGGGACGGCGCCCGTCGTGGCTGTTGGCATCCCTTAGGAGTGGTAGAGTTAGTACAGATACTCCGGCACAGTAAGTATATCACTTGCAAGACGTGGCAATGAGGGAACGAGAAAGGCCTAGTTTCCGGGGATGTCGACGAAGGGCAGGAAGGACGATTTTCTTTTCAACCGGTGCACCTGTTACTTACATCGCAACGTCTCTTTCATGATCTGGCGAAGATATCGCAGCTTGTCCACGTCGTTGGCGTCGGGCATGCGATCCGGGCCGACGACTTCTTCGAGCTCGGTCTGCGCTTTCGTCTGACAGTCGGGGTAGAGCGTCATTGCCTGGACGGGGTCAGTCAGGGTTGGCCAGCTCGCCGGACCAGTGGATCGACTGTGGCTGCCGAGAGGGTAAAGATACCTTGATGAAAGATGCTAGCTGGTTGCTCTGCGTGTCCGTGGCCCCCTCCATGGCAATTCCAGCAATGTAGGCGGCGGCACGGTCGGTCAAGATGGCGCCGTCTGGCTTTCCTTTCCAGGATTCTTGGGCACGAGCTATATCGGCGGCGAAACCTGGACAGAACGGTGAGCGGTTTGTGTGATAAACAGCGAGGAGTTAGAACGTACATGGCAGGGCATTCTCGTCGTTCATGTTCCTCCGCGCGTCGTCCAAGAGCTGGTGGAATTGGATCTTCTCGCGCCGAAACACCTCCCTCGCGTCGCGGTACATGGGGAACATGAACGAGGGCAACCACTTCACGATCGGCCTCAACTGCGGGTACCAATCGAAGAGCTGGCTCTTGTGCACCATGGACAGGAAGCCGTGCGCGTTCTTGAGCAATTCCTGCATCACGGGATTCTGCGGGTCGGTCACGCGGAACCCGTAGGTCATGCTGGTGGCCGCGCTGAATGTCATGCGGGTGATCAGGGCCTCGAAGGCCTCGGGACGACTAAGGAGATCGAAGCACAGCTGTTTCGTCTCCAGGTCCTGGTAAGGGGCATACCGGACCGCTTTGGTGCTGTTCAGGAACCCATGGTACAACTTGCGCTCCACTTTCCAGAGGTCGTCGTAGCCGCGGAGGATGATCCGGGATTGCTCAAAGACGCCCTGCATGAAGAGTGACGGGCGGTCGGCGTAGTTGGCGCTGCGTTTGTCCACGAGCCGTTTGATCATCGAACCGCTCGCGAGGACGATGACCGTCTGGGAGCCTAGTTTGAGGGAGAAAATGGGGCCATCTTCACCGGGCGCACAACGTCAACGCGGGGACATGGCCTCGAAGTTAAGAACCTGGACTCACATTCTTGCGCCCATTTGAGATGCTGTACATGAATGTCTTTCTTTGGCAGTTGGTGTAGATTCCCGATCAGCGGCAGAGTAGGCGGGCCTGGGGGACGTTTATTAGTCTGGAGTTTCGAAAGAGCAGGCCAAGACAAGAGTTCAGACCTGGTGGCAGGTTTCGACCTCGCCGTCCGATCGAAAAGAGCCGCACAAGGAGCACGCATGCTAATGCTGTTGCGAGGAGCAGGCCGGCATTCATCATGGTGACAAACAAGGCGTGTACTTCCCGAGTTCTGGTGGGACGGGATTGACAATGGATGTGAGCATTGAACGGCGCATCTTCTCAATATAACGTACTGTAGATGCATTGCACAATTCTGAAACGGCGACACCGCCACCGAGTGCCTCCAACACGGACATGGTACAATGTCTACATGTAGTATCCGTGGATGAATTGCCTCCAGGGGTGGTGCATGAAAGGCTGATGTAAGGCGGCCGAAGGACACTCTCCGCGAATGAGTGGCATCGCTATTCGACAGCAGTGGCGGCCGAGCTCGAGCATGGGAATTCCATAAGCTCTAAATCTGATCCAGGATAAGATTGTCGTCAGCGTAGACATCCCCGTGCGGTTGATTGACAGGCTACCACCTGCATGTGCGTATTCTCAGACTTAAGGTTGAAGTTCGACTTGGAGCAGCAGTGAGATCTTATCTCCGTGAGCTGGGACTGGCAAAATCCGAACCGCAACTTTGGAGTTAGGTAAATAAATGACATGAAGTCATCGTCCGTCCAGTGTTGCATCCTTTCCTCTGGCTTGACCGCAGCCGCTTGCTCCGAGAAACGTAGTCCAGAGTCCAGTATGGTAGCTTTAAATATATGTCTAGATATGTAACTTGGAGTGCTGTCTTCCTATCCAACCATCATTAGCGTGTTCTGTGATATCGATCACCTCTAGGCCTTTGCGTATATGTCTGTATCGAAGCGAAGATTGTCGATTTTATCTCTGCCCTCTGCGTCCCTGTTCACCCACACGCTGACACTTGTTCCAGAGCACATGAATTCCCCAAACCCGTCGTTGTCAATTTTGACCTCTTCGGGTTGCCACCCCAGGATGTCGGTCCACGTTTCGCCAGAGTGTTCCTTGCCAACCGCCATCCTCCTCGTTTTGGGGTCGGCGTTGGACATGATACATGCTAGGCCGAACTTTCGGTCGTCAGTGCCTCTGCGCACAAATGCGTAACAGTTGGGGTCGTCGTCGATATAGTCTTCCTGGTCTCCATAGGCGAAAAGCTTTCTTGCCAGGACGAGATGAGGTAGCTTTTCTCCACACGATGGTGGTTCCGGGTGCTCCCCCTTCATGCCGTATAAGTCGCCGTAGAAGACACAGGGATACCCTTCTTGCCTCAGCAAGATCAAGGAGTAGGCCAGTGGTTTGAAGAAGCCCTCGATGGGTGTCTCCACCGTCTGTCCTGGCTGAGTGTCATGGTTCATCACTACCGTCACAGCACTATCGGGTTTCGCCTGAACCAACGTGCCGTCAAAGACCTTGCGCAGGTCGCCCTTCTCCGACTTGGAGATTTCCGAGAACTTGTACACCATGGGGGAATCGTACAAGCTGAAATGGTGATGCATATTCTTCAGGTATTCGAGCATCTCTTTGGTGTCACCGGACCAGAACTCGCCGACGAGGAACAGAGCATCCTTGCCGAACTTTTTCTCCAGATTGTCCACAAAGCCATTGGTGAATGTTTCGGAGAAATGCTGGCACGCGTCGAAACGAAACCCTCTCAGCTTGAGTGTCTTGACTACCCACTCACCCCAGTGGATGACGTCCTGTCCCACCTCGTCGTGGGCGTAGTCTAAATCTGCGAACATGAGGAAATCTGCATTGCCTCCTTCCTCGCCGACCGACCGAGACCAGTGTTTGTTGTCGCCAAGTATGCGGAAGATGCCGGTGCGTTCGGTGCTCGCGTCGTAATCGGTTCCTGAAAAGTGGTACCAGTGATACTTCTGCGACGAGTATTTGTCGCCGCGACCAGGGAAGTCGAAACCCAGCCAAGCCTCGATCTCGAAGGGTTCACCAATTTCCTTGGTGCGATCTGTGAGGGTACAATTAGCTGCTAGTCGGAATACATTGATGGCCAACCTACCATTCTGGTCTACCTCGACGACCTTGCACTTCTCTTTGTTGTCCGCACCGGCCTTGTGGTTCAGAACAGCATCGAAGTAGAGCCCGATCCCGAGTTCTTGCGCTTTGTCGGACAGCTGATCCAGATCTTCCCTCGGGCCCCATTTGGTCGATTTGGAGCCTTTTTGCTCAAATTCTCCCACGTCGTACAGGTCGTAGATGTCGTAGCCGTTTGCCTGGCTACCTCCCTGGCCCTTGCACGCAGGTGGGAGCCAGACATTGTCCACCCCGATGTCCTTCAGGTCTTGGAGCACGTTCTTTAGGCGGATCCAGTGTTTCTGATCGGCAGGGACGTTCCACTCGAAACCCTGCAACATACAATAATTCTCCGGAGTGCCACCCATATCGCCAGAAATAGATATTATAATACTCGGAAATGGTCAAAGATACTCTATGCTCTATGGCGGGAGTCAAAGACCGGGCAGCAAGACGCAATATATAGATAGGATTGATAAAGAAAAACCGCCTTCCAACCTGGCATGACATCAAAGGAGCGCCGGTTCTTGCATGTGGGAAAATTGACGCCGGCGTAGTTTTCCGTTTCCGCTTCCTTGAAAGTGATCGAAACTTTATTCTGGCGCTCATCCTGGCACGCCTGGGCGGATGTATGAGATCATAGCACCTGGGACAGAGAGCTTTGGCCAATGAGGCGCACTCAAGCGGCGATTCCGACACGTGAAGGAAAATGTTGGGTTGTGCCATTGCAGTCTGTTTGTCATTTCCTGGGGCAAAAATGCACCGTCTGTGTCGAGTACGCGACATCGGGTCTCCGTTACTGGAAGGCCATGTTGCGCTCTGCTGGTGCATAGGACTAGCCGGTCAGCGAACTCAGGCTGCACAATATTTTTTCCAGCGTATGTCAGGGACGCAGTTATCACTACACGCGAGCGGTACGCAGAAGATGGTGGTTTGACGTCGAATCGGTAGTACAGCGGTACTCAAAGCTTGGACTTCTCGCGAAAGATGATACTGGCTTTGTTGTGCTCGCAGACTGAGAGCAAGTCGCCGCTTGCTTTGTCTTTCATCGTCCCTCGAATCGTCGCTGCTCCAGTAAGTGCCTGCTGGTCGCGCGTGCGGAAAAATGGCGACACACACCGAATCTCTTGCCTACCTGCAGAACTTCGCATTCAACAACCACACGCGTGCCGGTCTTGGTGGGTCGCAAATATGTGACGCTCAGCACCCTGGACACTCCGCCAAAGTGCCAGAAGTCCTCCCTCGCCAACGGCGCCATGGCCATGGTTGTGCACATGTCGTGGATCAGCGAAATGGCGGCTCCTTGAGCGTTGCCCATTCGACTTCCGTACTTGGGCGTCATTTCCATCTCGAAGACAGCTGTGACATGTGGTGGCCCCGTGGCGCCGACAATGGCGAGATCTTTGGTCATGAGAGACTCTTCAAAGCCCTAGACAAGGTTACTTCGCTTTCATGCTGGAGGATACTGGCCTGGGTGGAGTAAGCCTACCTCTGCGACGGGCTCTCTCTTGTACCCGTTCATGAATTCCTGGATTCTCTCAACTGGGTCGTCGATGTCAACGGCAAAGGACATTCCAGGCCGTGACATATAGGCCTTTGGGTAGAACTTCTCCGGCTTCTTCATTTTGAGAACTCAGTCGGTAGGACGCGTCAGAACGCGTGCGTTTCGCGGGCTTCGCGGACTCGAAGGAAGCACGGAAATGAACAAAGCCAAAGTGGCGATGTTAAGAACACCGCACCCTTTCGCAAGAAGAAATGAAGTCCGCCTCGACCACGGCCAAGGAGGATGTGGAAGTCCTACCTCTTGATTGCTGGGGCCAGAGAGCCGAGGGTTTCGGCATGGCTCCGGCGTCATTTAAGAACCGAGAAGCCTAGGGACAGTGGAGGCGTAATTAGTGACACTGTCTACATTGTCAACGCGATAAAACTACGCTTGTGATAAATTAGCATCCACCGTATAAACAACCGGCGGCGCAACTGCACCGGAACCGCAGTATTTGTCCCGCCTCTCACACACTTCAGTGTCGCTTCACCACATTCCTCGTTTCCAATGCAGGCACTCACCATGTGATGCTCCCATGCTGTGGCCGTGATGGCCTTCTCGAGTCCTGTAGAACCATTACATCCCGTCTATACCGCTTTCGACTTCCTCCAAGGAGGTTTGTCGCGTCCGCTCCCACACACAACGCGTGGAAACACGAGACCGTCGAGCTGCGCATTGGAGTCGGTGGCGGCGTCAAGCTCGAGTAGGTGACACGTCAGACATATACATCCTAGCAGGAGAAGCCCCGCTGACCATAAATGCAGTGTATTCTCTCCTCGTGAGCTGCGCCAGAGTCCAAATGGGCCGCGCAACCTGCTAGTCCATATCCCTTCAGGGCCCGCCTGTCCAAATGGGACGACATCAAGTCTGTTGCAGAGCACGCTTGCGCGGCTTCAGGATGTGCTTCCGCCGTCCACCTCGCTGGTCAGGATCAATTACAGCCTGGCAAAATCAGCGGACTTTCTAGCTTCTTCAAACGAGTTAAAAGTCTTCCCTACCCCCATCCACGAAGTCGCGGCGGCATTCGACTACCTCACTTCTTCCACCTCCACTTTCAATGTCAGCCATGACGAAGCCCCCAGGATATGCCTCCTGGGAAGACATATCGGCGGCGCACTAGCGACCATGCTCGCCCTGACTGAGCCGAATGCGATACACGCGCTCGCGGTCGCAGAACCCATGGTTGATTGGGTAGGAATATACGAGGTGCTCGAAAAAGTGCGACCACCGGCGGTCCAATCTCTTCTATCTTCTCCGACCACGCAGGCACAGAAACACGCACAGAAGCGGGCACGCACGTCCAAAAGTGGGAACCTGCACGACACCGATGCTCCATCCGTCGTGGCTGCGGCCGAGGAACTGGTCAAGTTGCGCTCGAAACTGTTCAACACGCCGTCGGCGTACTTCGACCCATTCGCCAGTCCGCTCTTATTTCTCCGCGCCCCGGGACGGGACACGCCTCTCGCCAACGCCACCACAGGAGATCAGCTGCTCAGTGAGATAGATCAGGACGACGTCGACATGGATGTGGGAGGAGGTGAATACAGTGACTATGACCACGATGCACATCAATCGAGTCCCTCTTCGATGGGGACGAGTTCCGGCATCACCTCGCACGGTGAGGTTGGTGTCTCTGCTTCTCATGCGCCTACCGTGCCTCCTCGTCGGCGGAAAGTCTTGCGCCGCTGGCCTGCTGTTGGCAATCCCGAGTCCGTCACATTGCCACGTGTCCGTATTTTCGTGCAATCTCACGTGGAGCAGAAAGCGCCCGACGGTGAAAGCAATGCCATCGACGTAACTAGGGGCCATGCAGCGCTGATGCGTGCCCAAGGCACCGAACTGGCCGAATTGATGCGCCGAGCCTGTTTCATTGGGCGGGAGAAGGGCTTCGCGGAAGAGAGGGTCCAACTTCAGCTGTGCGACCCGTCTCCCTGGGCTGTCGACGCAGGTGGTGGCATGCAGGAAGCGGCCATGAAGTGGCTGGGCGAGATGTTCAAAAAGGATTAATTATCACCTTGAGTAGCCTTGTAAGTCTCAGGGGGAGAGGAAGGGCCATGAAGAAAGACTCATTCTCAGCCCGAAGCTTTTGTTCTAGGTCCTAGATTGTATGGTCGATGTATATATCTATGTCAAGGTATGTTCTGATGTGTCATCACGACACCACACCGTACCACACCACACCACAGCTACAGAAGCCACCAAGCTATTCGATGACTCCAGTGCGAGTAAGCGTAACCTTCCGATATCAGCACATGGTCTCGCCCAAGCCTGCCATTGTGAGATTTCCTTTTCCTTCTTATCAGCTATGCACCAGCCCTATGACCACCAGATATCCTGCTTGAAGCGTGCCTGCCTGCCTGGTCTGTTACTCCGCCTGCTACTTAACAATCGCTTCGATACTAATATGTACCCACGTATCCCATGACGGGGCAAACGCTCTGGCAGGGCAAGAATCCCATCGTCTCGCACACTTCTCGAGGATGTTGCACTTCGCGGACCCTGGTTCTGTCGCGTCTGCCCGGCTTTTGGTCTTGGATATTGATAGCCTAAGCAAAAGTGTCTCTCGCGTCGGGTGCACGGTATGTGACGAAGATGATTGACGGCTGTACGGCGAAGCAGAGGCCGGCCGCCCGTCCCTCATATGTATGTATAGCCACCCTCTTTGACAAGCTCTGTTCGTTCTGGTTCCTGATCCGCGACATAGGCCATTCATCAGAGCCGTGGAGCTGTGATTGTGATCGGCGTGCACCCCTCACTGGATATAGTGCGTCAGATGGTCCTGTGGGTATTGCTCACGGACCCGTGATTCGAGATGGCTATCGATATTGGTGTCGGTTTCGGTGTTCCCCGTGTCCGTCAGTCCTAGTCGAGGAGGCGAGGATTCCGGGTGCAGTGACTTGTATGAGTCTGATGTATGTTGTGGGATACCGATATCACGTATCGAGTATTGCGTATTGCGTCTTGGATATTCGATGTTCGATGCTGATGATAGTCGTCGAAGATGGCGTGGTATGATGCACCATTACATTGTGGTAGATTCGTTGAAAGTGTGTCTATTGAAATAGCCGCGATTGACGGTGCCCTTCACTTTCAGTCTTCACTGACTGTCCGTGAGTGTGAGTGTGAGTGTAGGATACTCTTCCACATCTCTACTGTGGCTAGCCACGGTCAGGACGACATCTGCTGCAGGTACCACTGGACATCTGCTCCCGGACGCGCCAGTCGCGACATTTTTTTCCGGCCACAGTATTCGTCCCGCTCGCCGTCGTGGCCGCAGGCGTAGTAGATAAAGAGTCGGATACACATGGGTTAGAAGTAGAAGATGGGGATTCAGCGTTCGGAACTGGGCGTCAATTGTCCTGGTGTCTTCGACTTGGTGTATTATTCGTTGAACGGGTACAACCGTAGATATATGATTCGGGTTGGGGGATGGTAGAAGGAGTAGAGTTGAAGGATGAATGTGCGTACATGCATTCAAATAGGTATGCCCAATGCAGGGCGTTATTTGTCCTCACCGTCTTGTTGGTGGTGGCGGCATCGCTCGTAGAGTGACCCTTGGACTGTTTCAGCGTTAATTGTTGTACGAATAGAACGTGATGACCGGCCACCAAGCTGACCGGTGAGCGTGGCGAAACCAGTTCCACGCCCGGCCGTTGTGTTGCAATTTGCTTCTATAGTCGATCGAGCTTCAGGAAGACACATCATTCCGTTCCCCGTCGGCCACTCCAACTCCTACCTCCTCGGCCTTACTTGCCCGGCTCTGTTGACGCTCAAGATCACTCTTCAGACTGTCCAGGAACCTTGCCGCCTCGGCTGAGTACTTGCACCTCCGTCGAATGCTCTCGCCATACTTGTAGAAAAAGATCGGGAAGGGGAAACAGGCAAGAGCAATGAAGCCGGGGACGGCGGACGCCCAATGGACGCCGAGACTGTCGTACATGTAGGTCGCAAAGAGTGGGAACACAGCACCGAATGTCGAGCGGAGGATGGAGTTGCCGGCGAGGACGGAGGCAGAGTAGATCACATAAGAGTCGACACTGACATACAGTTAGCGTGGTCTTTTCGTCGAGAAAAGCTGCGAATAGGAATGGAGTCTCGTCTAAGCTCACAGGTAGTTGGAACAGCACATGAAGACCAAGATAAACCCGATTCCGAACGGTAATCCCGAAAGAACGGGAACGATGAAATGAATCCTTGGGTCCGCGGTGGCAGCAAACCAAGCCAAGCCGACGATGGCGATGACACCTCCGAAGATGACGGGCGGGAGGCGGGATTCAGGCGGTGCGAAGCCACCATGGGCTTTGGAGATGCGGATGTATCGCTTGTTGTCCATGATGATCACGCCGACGGCTAGGAGGTTTCCTACCATGATCCCGAGAAATGCGAGACCCTCTTCTCCCGCATTCCAACCGTAGCCTTGCTGAAAGACAATGGGGAAGGCCGCGAAGAACAGGTAAAGAGTCCCGTATACGACGGCCATGTAGATCTGGAGTTGTATGGTGAGCAGCTTAGACGGCCTGTGTGGGTGCAATGGCTTACCGAGAGAAGTAACACAATCGGTTCGCGGAAGAGAAGAGCCCATGGTCGAGCGAGTGATCGCTTCACCACCTCTTTCAACACAAGTGGTTGCTCGATATCGATTCTGGTCATATACACCTTCCCGGTGGCTTTTGAGAGAAGCTTTGCCCTTCGCCGCAGCAGGACTGGTGCATATGTCTCTGGGACGAATATAATTCCAAAGAATGTCAACACGGCAGCATACAGGGCAAGAAACCCAAAGAGCCATCGCCATCCTGCAGCCGGGCTCAAGAACCCACCGATCATCGGTCCCAAAGTCGGGCCTAAGAAGGGAGCCGCTGCGTAGACAGCTTGGGCCATACCGCGTCTGGTTTCCAGAAGTCAGCACCCTCAACGACTGCCCAGGGCAAGACTTGAACCTACTGCTCTGCTTCAAACATGTCGGAGAGCTGCCCGCCTGGGATAACAAAGGCAGCGGAGCCCATGGTGCCGCACAGCAGACGAAGAATGATGAGCGCCGTAATGCTCTGTGCCGCCGCGCAGACTGCCGTGAAGATGATATAGAGGCCCAACGCAATCAAGAGGATGTCTCGACGAGATACGGCCTCTGAAAGCGGTGCCCACATCAGTGGTCCCAGCGCGAAGCCAGCGACCATGAGACTCAAGCCCAGCAGGAAGACCTCGTGGCTGCAATGGAACTCGGGAATGATCAGACCTGCGGCGCCGGTATACGCCGACGATGCCAACGACACGCACAGGGTCATGAAGGCCAGGAGGAACGTCATCAGCCACTTGAACAAGCTGCTGTAGTTCTTTGGGTTCTCCGGGTCATGATCGAGCCATTGCACGACAAACGGATCCCCAGGAGTCCCGCTTCCTCGATATTTCGCTTCCACAATCTGTTTGAAGTCGGTCACTCTTCGTCGCCATGGCCTCTTTCGAAGAGTGTACTTAGTCCAGTCCTGAAGGCCGGGGTCAAGCGAAGTCCAACGGGATGCGCCGCCTGCACCTGCAGGATGGTCGAGCTGTTTCTCGTCTGGATCGGACCACTGGGCTTGTGATGAGGTAGAACCGGGGAACACCAGAGAATGGGACGAGCCCTGCACGGTAGACTGCATGTTGGAAAGCATAACCCGAGGACGACAATTGCAACATGTCAACGGACAGCAGGCAATTCTTTAACAAGGAGGCAGATTGACCGCTTCCACCAACCCGCCCCATCTTGCAGGCCTCAGTTCTCCGTGCTCGGTAGCGTGGCTTCGAACCACGCATGATCTGCCTGTTCGGCCTCACAGCTGATAAAATGAGGTCGCCCTCCGAGTGCCATGGCGCGCTGTGACTCGAGTCCCTGTGCATAGATGCGGGGATGAGAAGGTTTGCACGTTGACGGTCTAGCACATGGTGTTCCGGCACGCCATCCTCCGCCCTGCTGCGTGGCCCCCCTGTCTTGATTCCGGATGTTCGGCTCGCTCGGGGGTCATTTGGGTCCCGGACGCCGACTCTCCTCTCTATAGCACCTCCCGTGATGTGAGCGTCAGCTCAAGCGCGTGTTATTAATACAGGACCCACAAGGCTTATATGCCCTCCTGCTGCACCGGCCACGGCGACAAAGTGGCCAACAGGTCCTTGTGTGTGATCCAGTTCCCAGGCTGCAATCATGGCCGACACCGAGAGGAAACACGCAGCCTGCGCAGAATGCCGCGAGAAGAAGCTGAAATGTGTCCCGAGCGATGAAGGCGGCGATTCCTGCCATAGGTACGCAAGGGAGCACCAGGCTCGATATTTCGAAATGTGCTTTGGCTGATCACCGTGCCACCCTGCCCCGAGCAGATGTGCAAGGCTGGGCAAAGACTGTCAGATACCCGAAGTCAGGCAGAGAAAGCGAAAAGCGCGGCGTACGGTGTCTGCGCCCCATATCTCCGGCGCCACCCACTGACCTTGTGATAGTACGCGGCCGCGTTGAACAGCTGGAGAGCAGCTACTCCGAGATACTGTCTCTGCTCAAACAGAAGCCGCAGCCCGAAGCCAATGTAGCGACATCGGTGTCGACCTCCACGCCGTCACATACCGATGCGTCCCGGGTCTCGCAGGCCACGGGCTTGACGTCTCCGCTGCGCTTCGAATCGACACACTCGGATGCTTCGAATAGCTATTTGCTCGAGATCCCTCTCGAGGAGTGTGAGGTTCTGCTCAATGACTACCGGCGCATGTCAGCCAACCATTTTCCTTATGTCATGATTCCCGAGGCCTGTCCTGTTGCTACTTTGGTCGAAGAGCGACCCATGCTGGCACAGGCAGTCTTCGTTGCGACCACATGGCGCTTCCCAGAGCGGCAGCGCGCACTGCAGGACAAATTCCTACATCACTTCAACCACAGGTACTTCGTCAAGTCGGAGAAATCGTTGGATCTGTTGCAGGCACTAATTGTATATTTCGCCTGGTAAGTCCCAGCAGCTAGTGCAGGGACGAACAGTACTGATCATCGAAGGTGCCATTGGTATACCGTCCCCGTCGCAACTCAGGTCTACAGGCTAGGCTCCCTTGTGGTTTCACTGGCCGTGGAACTCGGAATCAACCAGAAGCCGACGAGCGTCACCCAGCATGAGATCATCGTTGGCCCCGGTTCAGCGCTCGAGCAGGGCAGTGAGGCCATGTCATCGAAGTTCTGGGGGTTTGAGGCTCGAAGGGCGTATCTGGGCGCGTTTACGGTTTCCACATAGTACGAAGTTCTCATGGGCGACGCCGCCGTCAGCGACCCACGACGACTAACTTTACGCAGTGGCCTGTTATTGTTTAGAAGACCATCCATGTTGCCGTACAGTCAGTATCTCGAAGACTGCGCATCTTCCCTGGTCACAGACCCACAATACTCCACGGACCCGACTCTGATTCACATGGTCCGGTCTATGCGCGTCGCCGAGGAGACTACCCATACTTTCGATCACGGCTCGAAGGAGAAGATTGGCGAGCTGAGCGACGATAAGATCCAGATATTGGTTGGAGCCTTGTCCAAGCAGACGGAGGAGTGGAGGACATCTCTCCCCCCAGGTGCTTTCAGAAATGGTACGCATGGCATAGTCCAGACATCCCAATCCTTGCAGGCCTCCAGCTTACCTTCCACCCGGACTTAGGTTGGCTCCAGCGCGCTTACTACAGCAGCAGAGGCTATATCCACGAGGTTGGCCTATACGGCCTTCTCCACGGTCAAGCACCCTCCGTGACCCGCCTGTCGATCCTGTACGACTGTTTCAACGCCACCGTGAAGTACCTCTCTTGCGTGCTGGAGAACGGCCTAGACGACATGGTCGACTGGACCTCACTGGAATGGCGGGCACTCAACTTCGGCATCATGCTGTCGACCAAGTCGTCTATTATTCTGGACTCGGCGTACGTCAGCATGGAAGCATCCCAGCGTGCTGCTTGGCTGGGCAAGTGCCTCGACACGTTATGTCTACGAGCCCAAGAACTGCATCGTATGAAGGGAGAGAAATGCAGTTATTTCCTCAAGCTGGCCCATGAGTGGGCGAACATCAAGATGTATCACCAGAACACTATTCAGAGAGCCCTGTCGGCGACCACAGCACAGCAGCAATCGCACTTATCGGCGCAGACGCAACAACAAACCGCCGGCGTGTCGTTCATGGACAACGCCTTTGATGTGGACCCCTTCAATGAACTGTTCTGGGCCGGCTTCGGAGACTCTGAGCCAGGCATGACAGGGATGTACCCGATGTGATTGGGGCCTGAGCCATGAGCACGCAATTACTATTGATACCGTATCTCGACCGGGTCGGTGGACTGCTCCTACGTGGGATCGTCTCCACCCCAGCGTATGCTCCAATCTGGTCCGAACCTTCGATGCATGAGAATGCGCAGTAATCACAACAAGGTGCCTGATAGAAGCGGACGTCGGGCAGGCCGTATCTGTGTCTTTTAAGCATTCTTTGACCGACTGATCTGAGTTGACTGGGTATAGAGCCGCTCACACCATCCGCACCGGCCAGAGTTGACATCTTTATGTGGCTGCAGGTGCAGCGTTGTCTAGTTCCTCCGCTGCGATCAGGGATGTGACTGATACTATCCCGCTCTTACTGGTCGTGAGTGCCCATAGTCGTAAGGACACGGAACGGGACTTAGAGTGTGGCAGACTATGGAACATCGTCTTCGGCCCGCTGCTCGAGGCTTGAGAAGCCGTCGAGGTAAATCAGCCTGAAGGTGAAGGTGAAGATCATCATATGTAGACCTGATCTTGTTGACAGGGTGAATATATAACATGACTTTTGCTCGAGCGATGCTTGTACTGTCTTACATGGTACCGGCTATCCATGCCCCTGTCCATCCTGACATAGTGCTGTGCTTGAGAAATATCGGTTCGTGGGCCGCGAACTGAAGGCGCGGCTGACGGGGCTCTGGTGCTCGTGTCGGTCCAAGGGCTGTAAAATCCCTTCACCCATGGGTATGATTGAGAGCACAGGGGTATGTCCAGTATGTCCAGGGTGATATACTCCCTTCTGAGCTGGTGGGCAAGGGCGGTCTACTCACCTCTGATCTCGCGGATGCCATGGTCTGATCCTCGTCGCCATCATCACATTCACTTGCGACCGCGAAACTGCCAACTGCCCTGCAATACTCCCAATCAACACCAATCCGCATATTCACTCCGCCAAGCGTGGTATGCGAGCAACTGCCTGCGCGCAACTGCCAGCGCTTGAGGACTTATTCCTCTTTGCTGGTCGACGACTGTCTATTTTACCTCCCTCTCTCTCTCTCATATCTAACCTCACCACACGCACACACACACATATGTCTCTTTCTCTGCACAATTCATCCATCATGGCTTTCGACATGAATACCGTCTTCGTCATCATGACCTCCATCCCCATCTGGTCAGTCTTCGCAACGCTGCTGGTCCACAGCTGGCGTCCTCCCAAGCGAGCACGGAAGGTGAGCAGCCGCTGTCTCCAACATACCTGAGATCTTCTTCTTCCATTCATGCTTGAGTCGTGTACTGCCTGCGACGATCACTGACTCGTTGTGGCTACAGTCCGTCGACTGCAATAGCGTTGCTCGCCGACCGCGTTCCTTTGTGTCTCGTTCTCTGAGGTTTCACCACCTCAACTCTCGTTTTGTGGGCCCTATGTCTCCAGCTGCCACCACCATCAAGACGTCTCTTTCTATCATGACGCCAACATCACTCGGCTTCCTTTGTGTGTTTTTGACAGAGTATCTTCCGCACAACACTCCCCAACACCACGCCTCATCATGGGCATTGGTGCTTGCCGCTCGTACCTCCCACAACAACACCTACATCTCATACAGCCACTCCGATTCCAACGGTGGCAGTTCTCCTCCAGAGACCCAACAGGGGTTCGTCGAAGACAGTACATTTGAGAGCGACGTGCCGAGCAATCTCTGGCTCGTGCCTGCCAACTTCGACTTCTCCAGTTCCATTTCAGAGCCAGCAGAAGAGTCTCTTGCAAGTTCGAGTTCCGGGAGTTCGTCGCCACTCTTTCGGTTCTCCCCTCATCCGCAAGAGCAGGACACAACCACGACTGTCTCCTCACCAGCGAGCACGCATTCGTACAGCGACCTTCAGTTCCAACGACATGAGCAAGACGGCGTCCATCAGCATCGATCTCTGGAGGAGAATCTGGAATTGGAGGATCGGAATCGTGAGTTGTTGGCCGAAAATGATGCGTTGAGGAAGACGGTCGACACACAACAGCGATTCATCGCGACTGGTGCCACTCGCCTCAGAAAGTCGGAAATCGAGGCCGAGAAGCGGAAATCCCTTGCTGGCTACAACCTTGACCAGTCATCTCCCATTGCCGTACCACAATGGAAACCAGAACCTGCAGCACATGATCCGCATGCGGAAATCGAGCGGCTGAAATCCCATCTAGAACAACAAGACAGAGCACTGCATCACTCCCGCCGAGAGATCCATCGCCTCGAGGAAGTCGTCGTTGACAAGGAGACAGAAATCACAGTGCTCAACGATGTGATCAACCAGTTCAGATCGGGGGCCCGACAAGCATATTACTATGTCCAAACCTTGCTCTATCGATTCAACTGGCTCCAGCAGCATTGCACAAATCCTGTCGCCGCACATGAACAGCTCGCAAACCAGAATCTGTCGCTCCAACATGAGCTGCAGAACATGGAACATCATTTGGAAGACGTCCAGAACCAGAACAACGCTCTGTTGATGGACCGCGACCATCTCTACACACTGTATGTTGCCCGAGATAACGACCTCCGTGAGGCCGTCGACGAATACGGGCAGCTCGATGTCCACAGACACCACCTGGAAATTGCCAACGCTCAGCTCGAGGCGGAGAAGAGAGAGCTGAAAGCTGCCAACACCAAGCTGAAGGCCAAGAAGAATAAGGCGAAGGTCGCAAACGTCAAGCGAACTGCCACGTTCAGAAAGCTCAAGGCAGAAATCCAGGCTCAACTGAAGAAGGTTGATGGGACGAGAAAGAATATCATAAAGACCTGCTTCAACAAGACGTTGGATCAGAACAAGAACGACGAGTGCGAGGCAACCAATTTAGGCGAAGAGCCTCAGGCGGAGCTCCGACACTGTCAAACAGCAAACAAGACTTGCGACATCCCGAGTGGTTTTCCCGACCACAGTCTAGGACCCCTACCTTTTCCCCTTCCAGAAAGTTTCCTTGTTTATCGGAGTGTGGAAGAAGACGAGGTCAACGAGGAAGATGAAGATGAAGAAACGACAACTGATGGTGGTGTCCTCGACCTGGTGCGCCTCATCAACATGCTTACGATCGAAGATGAGTTGGATCTCATCACTTGAATGAAATGGTCCAAGGTACATGTTTGAGGATTGTGGAGGACGTTTGGAAACGCCAGCAACCCTCGGAGCCTGCCAATTCAGCACGGAATGAGACGGTTGCTGGTGAATCTGAAATTGTAAGACTGGCGACATCGAGCTTGGTCAACGGAAAGGTCCAACTTGAGTCGACGGAGTATATCAAAGGCTGGAATGCATCATCACTCGGAGCTTGGGACGGTACGCAACGATCGAGGAAGGGTATGGAGTTCCGTCATCGCCGTCGGCAATTGTTAGAGATGGTTGTCAATTCCTGTAACGTGTTCAGTCGGAACACATGTCTGCCGGAAACTGGCCGGTACTGGGTGGTGGTCTTCGTGATTTGATTGATTGTCATGGAATTTCTGCTGGTTCGCCATGGCAGATTCGGCTCATGGAGAGCGATGTAGCAACATGCAACTCAACCTCGTTAGCCTGCGTGTTGAGTCTTGGTTGAACAATGGCAAAGAGTTTCAATACAAAGCCTGTCCTATTTTCTGTAGCTGATTGCAAGCAGACGGTATTTCAGATGTTTCAAACCCGAGTGAGAGCCAAGAGAGAACCAAGTGAGAACCAAGTGAGACAAAGTTGGAAATTCCAAGTAGTTGCATACGGCGAAGCACTTGCACGTACCACGCAAATATCAACGCGTGGGGCGCCGGCACTCAGTTCTTGAGGTCCTTCAACCGCTCACAATTTGGGACTTAACAGAAGAAAGTGATAGCCCTCACACGGGGCACTGTATTACGGTGTTCAAGTTCCATGTCCAATGGCTACAACCGGCTCTTCCATGGTCCGGTTGCGTCCGGCTTGCTCTCACCTACCTTGACCTTTCACACGACTTGTTGTCACCGCGTTGTTTCCCTCAGTCATGGCCTGCGACTGGAACAAAATCGAGCCACCGGATATGCTTGCTGTTCCAAATCCCAAGCCCAGCCACGCTCCATTCAGCATGATGCCTCCAAGTATGCTCGTCGTGCCCACTCTACAGGGAGCATGGCGCCTGCCACCAGGAGCGCACAACTCGAGCCGAACATTAGGCGGCGAGCCTTTCACACCACCTCGACATCGATGCTGAGAAATGCTGAGATGAAGTCTGTACCTGCTCACAATATGCCTAGAAAGCCGGCATCTGCCTCGCGCCCGAATCCGCTTCTCCCTCCAGAGTCCAGTCTTTCAAAACGACCAAAATATCCACGAACCCCCGTTGCTATGACTGGTCTTCCGGCTGCAAATAATTTCAGAGTCGGCGAGGTCGTTAGCCCGGATCTGTCACTGCCAAACAGTCCGATTCAAGCACGTCGAAATGCCGAAAAAGAGGCAGCGAGACAAGAGAAGGAAGAAATCGAACGAATGCGACAAGCCTGGATGCAAAAAATGCATGAGGCTAAAAAGATCACCGACCTCGTCGAAGCCTTCTTAAGAACATGGCAACAGGAAGAGGCATTGGTCAGACGAAGGCGAGAGGAAGAGGCCGCAAAACGACGAGCCTGGACGCGGAAGCTGCGTAAAGCCGAGCAAATAGCCAATCTCGTTGAAAGCTTCGGCTGGGACGACAAGACAAGCATGGACCGTTACCTCCAGCTTCGTTCACTGGTGGCAAGAGGAAAGGAACTCGAGCACGGCCTGCAAGATTCCTATCAGAAGAGCGGGCTAAATCCTCGTACCAGGCAGGTTGCCAATTCGGCGTTGCACTCTCTAGTGGAGGCCTTTGATCATCCGGATCTTGCCTGGACCCAACATTGCCTTGGTGAGAGCCGACTGGGTAGACGGCGGTCCCTCCCCGCGAGAGAAGGAAAGACTCGTCCATCCCTGCCTTCTCGTATCAAATTCTCATTGGTTGAGTTGATGACTCTTCAAGATGAGATGGCTGACACCGCTGCGATGATATGTGTGCATCTGCATGAGTTGCGCCAGCTGAGAAGAAAGCGGCTTCAACTTGCTTGGGCGGCAGAACTCTACAGCTACTACAGATTCACTCTTCCACTAGAATACCTCGCAGAGGCTGCCAGCCAGACAGCCACACGAATCAGGAACAACTACCTTCAGTTCAGGAAGGGGGCCAAACTGCTCTATCATCCATTCTCGCCTAGGCTGGCTAAGATTATCGATGATGATCCCGTCCTCTACCATATCGGGAAAGTACAGTGGCTGAGTAGGGTCATTGTGCGCGACATTCGGGACGAGCTTTCGCAAATCTCCTCCTCAGTCCTGCAGAGGGAACTGTTTTCAACGTATCAGCCTCTTAGCACTTACAACGCATACTTTCCGCTGTTGAAGACCCACATAGATCACTTTGCTCACGGCTGTTCGAACGAAAAACTGCTGAGACTTTCAAGCAGGCTTTCAGAAATCCAAAGAGATATCCGACTGCTTGGCGACTTCACGTGGCTTTGGACAGGGATCTCTAAAGTCTCTTTGCTCGATCGCTACTGCTCGAATGACTATCATGCCTCGATGGATCAAGCACACGTAGGTCCACCGGCTTCCACCATCATTCGCGCCATTGTACCATCTGCTCAAGTCAGCGCTGCTCATACTGCTCCATGGGCAACTCCAACGCCCCTTTATCCGCTCGGCCCGGCGGTCCCCATCCTCTATGTTACGACATTCTCTGGCCTCACCAGTGTCTTACCCCGATTCAGCGATCCTGAGCGCTGTAAATACTTGGCCTTCGACACTGTTCAGAGCCCTGGCACGGAGTGTCACCCTTCGATCCAATTTTTGACCCTCGCAAGCGAACACGAGGTTGCAGTTATACAATTCGGGTCAATCAATTACTATTCGATTCTTCAGGATGAACCATTTCGGGATGTCATGAAAAACCCCGCAATTCTCAAAGTGGGTGTGGACGTCGAGTCGCAACGGCGACTCTTGGCAGCTGGTCCAGGTATTGAGGTGGAAGGTCTAATCGAGCTCCATACTTGGGAGGACCATGATAAGTCTCTGAATGACATATCTTTCAACAACGGTCGAAGTCGGAGAATCTCGTCAATTGCTGCTCGATCTCTCGGATTTCCTCTGCCGCCTTTGGATCTAGACCAGGCGGTCAAGGATTTGTTCAAGTTCAAAGTCGTTCGTCGCATCCAGGCCACTGAGTCCGGCGATCCATTGCAGTTCTTGACCCGTAGGTTATCCTCTCTCTGCTTTGTCCCTAGCTAATATTGACAACAGACCTCGCCTCGCGAGCGTACGCCATCCTGCGAATCTACCTAGCGTCCACGACAAGTGGCTCCCTGAGTTCAACGCCAACGGCCCATCCGTCCCTCGGGCCAGTCGAGGTCTACGGCCAAGCACGACACCCTGGGAATAATCCCGAGTTTCGCATTTCGCGAATGAAGTACCTGAAAATCATGGCGCAATTTCTCGCTACTAGAACCACCTTCTGGGCTCGGTCGGATATTCAGGCAACAGATCTATCCTCACGACGTCAACAGAAAAAGCGACTGACGGCTTACTTTCTCTTCACAACCTTTAACGAACGCCTCGAGACGATTGAGGAGATTTTGGGGATGTCCCAGGTCGCATCGAATATCCTTGCCATTGTCAATGACGCTCAGCTGCCACTGCGAACTCAGGACGCCGGCTTACTTGAACGTTATCGCAGAATTCACCATGAGGATATGTCGATCCTGGGTATTCAGTCTGATCTGAATATTCCTTTGAGAGCAAGATCTTATATGGCTCCCACCATGGCAGGCCAAAACGCGGAACCCACAAGTGGCCCCATGGGAGAAGTTGCGTGGAAGTCGACGAATCCTCCTGCCAGGAGGAAAAGAAGGCCCACTGCGAGCTCAGTCCTGAAGAAGCCAACCTCACATTTTGCCAATCAGTCTACTTCGACATCCTTGGAGATTCTGGCATCGGGTGAATGGTCGCTCGATTCTGATAGTATACCTATCAGACGGCTTGCCACTGATAGATTGAGCAGGGCAGAGCGCCGAAGGCTTCAAACTAAGATAAGGCAACAGCTCAGCCGGACGCGAATGCAAGTGGGTGAACTGGAAGTCGAAGATGTATTTGCCTCACCAATACCGGATTCTCCTCGTGCCGAAACAAAGCCTCTCGGAGAACAGCTTGGTCGAAAGAAATCGAAGAAGCGGTCCATGACCAACGCTGGGGGATCTTGGATGCCGAAGACAGTGAAATACTCGAACCCCGCTGATTGCGCAATCCGCAGCTCCATCAACGACCCTGGGCAGGGCAGGACGTCGAGTTTCCGAAATAAGGGAACAGTTCGAGCCATCGATGGATTGACCCTGGCACAGCGCAGGAAAAGAAAGAGATCCTCGAACGGACAAGCCTAGGTGGCACCAAAGCGGCTGGACCATGAGGGGAGTGTGGCGAAAGCTGCGAGAATGGATACGTTGCATAGACGTCGAAGATATCCCAGACATGGAAGACTGCAATGTGGACCGAGAAGATACCGCCAGAAATGGAGCCGAGAACAAGGATCAGGATGCAACGGAGGGAGTCGGAGTCTGAATTGAGAGTTATGTAGGCTGCAGACGATGGCGGAGGGAATATTGGTGGCATAAGTGAGGAGAAAAGGGACGCTCGTTATGCGACCTTTTGGGCACCGTGTCATGGGTTGCTCTCAACGAGGCCGACAGCCGTTGTTGCGTCCGTTTTTGGAGCCTATCTCTAACATTGAGGACACGAATGGCGTGTGAACATACACTTATGCTGTGCCAGTACTGTATGACTGCAAGTCCCCGCTGTGTGTGTATGTCCTGCATCCAACTCTTCTGATTCCAGAGACGGAGACTTGACTGGTAAACGAGCACGTCAAGCAGACGTTAGACACGATGAGACCTCATCCTCCACTGCCACGGATCATGGTCCACTGGACATGCTGTACAGTAGCAATACTGCGAGAACATAACTGACGCGCTCATCCGCCGGGGAAAAAGAGTACCTACGTAGTTAGAGCGTCGCACAAGGCTCTCGTTTGATTATCCCGCTCAGGCCGAGAGTTAGTATTCGTACGTCTCCAGGATGAGGAGACTCTGTGCCCCTGGCTACCTCCTCCATGTAACCATATACAGTTATGTATACGCGCGCGCACGCGCACGCACCACACTCCATATCGGGAAACGTTCTGCCGGGTCGGTGACCGGAGGAATCGCCGGACGAGGGCAATATCAGAGTATCAGAGTATCACCATATCAGATTACCAAACACAGGACCGCATTGCACCTGTATAATGTGTTACCTGGCTGGGATGATTACCTAGGTACGCTACGCTGGCTACGCTGGCTACGCTGGCTACATGGCCTACAAGTACGTAAACGCTGTGCCTTAGGGTGCACGCCACACATACACACGCACAGACCTCACACACAAAGAGGTTCGCTCTTGTTGCCCATGATTGACAATGTCTATGTCTGCATCTGCAGCGAGTTATATCGGGATACAGTGCTTCCTACACAAGTGCTCGTACTGATGGCTCACTACGGAGTACTTGTACGAATACCTGCCTTGGAATGGGTATTAGTATTAGTCATCAAGCAGGACGTCGCATCGGTTTTTAATCAGGCCAGTAAAACTACGCGACGAGGGCGTGGACTCGCTCCGACGAAGGAACGTGAAGTCAGATGAGTTGTGCTGTATACTCAATTATCCCGGTGATGTTTGAGATCAAGTAAAATGAAATGAAATGAAGTTTCAACCCCAATCAACCGCATAGGTCTGCCTGCACGCACCCACGCATGCACATGCACGCATACCTGTATGCAGTGCCGTGTGCGTACTGTACGCACAAGGGTGGGTCATGATGCAGACCCGACTATTCAAGCTTTTTCTTGCTCAGGACAAGGGTTCGTATGCCCTGGAAGGGTTTAGCCCAGCCCACTGAGCCCTCTCATCTCAGCCCAGCCGAGCCCAGCACAGCCTAATTAACGAGCCCGTATGCCTCTACAAGTAACTCGTCCTCCGTACGGGCCATCAGAAACCACAGTCTCGGAAAGGACATCGGCAATGCGAGCGCGATCAATGGCGTTCCTCAGGCTCTGCTGGCGTGCAGTGGACTACACAGTACGGAGTATGGTACAGTACCTGCCCTTCCTGTCGCTATCAATGCATCGACCCGGTAGTTAGATACCCCTATCCTACCCCGTAGGCATGTCTAGGACAACAGAAGCCAGGCACAAACGGGATCAACGATTTACCGTCATGGTAGATGCATTAAGCGTTAAAAGGCGAAGACGAAGACAAAAACGACGGCACTCCACCAAGTCCGGCGGACAAGATGGCGGCGTCCTGACCGTCTCCTCTTTCCTTCGCGGGTGGAAATGCAGGGGACGGAGCGAACGGATACCCAATCCGACAACACATGCAATGCAAATCAATGCAAATCAATGCACCGGTACAGAACACGAGACTGGCGCTTCAAGTGCTGATTAAGAGCGCAGAATGGCTTCAAGGCCCGTTGCCTGGTTTCGTCATTCTCAACTCGCTGCTCTTGCTATCCAATCGAACATGGGAGGCGATAGTCCTGGCCCCAGCAGTATGCGATACTGGTGGCACCTCTACCACCTGGATATACCCAAAAACATATGCACAAACACATACATGAACAGTACGGCCATGTCGGACCAACCCTTATGACCGACCCCATCTCCTCCAGAAGCGTCCTTCTCTTCCCCTCTGACCTCTGGGTATGCTGGTCTCATCCTTCTTAGCGACCCGCCAGTAATACACTGGCACCCCAGACACCACAAATGCAATTACAATAACCGTCTGCACCGGCTGATTTACCACGGCTCGACTGACCAGAAATAATGACACGCAGCAGAAAATGATAGGTGTGGTGATGTAGGTCCGGTACGGCCGCTCCAGGTGTGGTTCGCGGATGCGAAGGACAATCAGGCCAAGGACGGTCAAGAAGTAGAACGAATACCCCGCCACGCCATAGAATGTGATCAGGGTCCCGAACTCGCCAAGCACAACGTAGATCATGGTGAGAAGCATGTTCAATAACATGGCGTTGACAGGTGTATAGCCCATCCCGATGGACTCGTCGCCGAATACCCTCGCCAGGGACTTCGACAGCCAAGACCGTTTCCGTGACTTGTTGAGTGGCGTGGGTGGCTCTAGCCCAGAGGAATATCCAAACCCAATCTTGCCAAACACGGCCGGGATGTATCCTTCGCGGCCAGCAACGTAGACTAAGCGGCCGGAGGTGAATGTCGTGGCATTGAGTGCGCCGAAGCACGAGGCACCGACGATCAGGGCGAGAATGAGTCCGCCGATGGGGCCGAAGACCTTGCTACCAAATTGCACCGCGACCGTGTTGGACTTGTTGATCGTTTCCAAAGGTAGAACGAAAATGTATGCCACGTTGGCAAGGATATAGCATACGATCACAGCAGGCATGGCGGTGTGGATCACACGTGGTAAATCCCGGCTGGGGTTCTTGAATTCTCCCGTCACGTAGTTCGTATTGTCCCATCCGTCGAACGCCCACAGACCAGCGTACAGCGCGACGGCCCAGCTGGATATGTCGGTCGACGTGTTCGCGAACCAGTTCTGATTGCGCCAGTCCTTGTTCGCGGGACCGTTGAAGGAAAACCCCGTGGCGGCCACGATAATGCCGACGACCGTGACCGCAATGAGCGCAACGAACTTGAAGAACATGAAGAGATCGCCCAGGCGGGCAGCAAACCGGGTCGACACACAATTAAACACCGTGACCAGCATGAGGGCAACCAACGCGGGGATCTTGTTGATCCATGGGTTGACGTCTTCGACTTCGGCACCGATTGCTGCCCGGACAATGTATTCGCCAAAAATGATCGCGATGATGGCTGCTCCACCGGGTTTCAATACCAGAATGGCGCTCCAGGTGAAGAGAAACCCAACCACTTCGCCAAAGATCTTGGCAAGGTAGATTTGTGCACCCCCGTTCAGTGGTATGGCGCCGCCGAGTTCCGCATATGAGGCTGCGCCAGTCCAGGCAAGCAAGCCCGAAATCGCCCATACCACCAAGGCCGCACCCGGTGACCCGACATGTGAATTGACCTGCGCCGGCGACGAAAAGATCCCGGACCCGATTATCAAGCCAACCACCAAAGATAGACCATTCAGGTATGTCAAGGTTTTGTTCTTTTCCAGATTCTGTAAATTTCCCCGTCGCTCGAGAGAAAGGGACACCGCCGAGGGATTGCCTAGCGCAGTGTAGCCTCCCCCTGCAGTGGACGACAGTGGAAACAGTGCAGGGGTAAAGTCGAACGCAGAAGAGACAGAGTAGGATCGTCCATGCAGCCCCCTTCGCTGAGAAGCTGGGTTCGCACTGTCGAGGGGATCCTCGTTCTCGAGTGATAGGCGTCGGGAGGAGGAGATGCCCGATGGTGAGGACGGTCCGGGGCTAGGCAAATCGTCCTGCTCAGAGTCTGCGAGGGATGCAAGCTCGAGAGAATCTCTGCCCGGCTGTGGTCTTTGGATCTCGGCGAAGCCAGATGCGGGAGGAGGCATGGTTGTTCGTCGAGACTCGAGACGAGCCCGGCGAAGTTGAGCGGCGTTGCTAGTGCTCGGGATTCATCATCGTATCGCCAACATCCTCATGCGGGACCTCTGCAATTCGAATCGAGCGCGACGTGTGAACCTGACGTCTGATGGTAAGGGTGTTTGAACTGTCTCCAAAGGGAAAGCGGCAGCGAGGCGACACGGCGAGCAGAAGCCAGACTCGTCGGGCTGGACCGCGACGGGTGCCAAGCCGCTAATCAGTTATTTGGTTAGTGCAGTCGTGCTGCTTTAACGTTAACTAATTCCCTCGTATCTGAATCGCGCAGTTTGACGCTGGAATTATCTCAGCAGCAACGATCATCGCCGACCCCCCTACCTCAAGTCAGTCTAATGCAGCTAAGCTGGTGCGTGCTTCCTGGAAAGTTCGTGCCGATGACCCTGACCGTATCGGGGTATGGTCAGCCATCGTGTTGGTTCTCGCAGCTTCTTGACATCGCGATGCTTCGCGTTGTACACCCTCCGTGGAGATGAGGCCGTCTCCCACCACCTGTTGCTGGTTTACGGGGCCTGGTGAGGTATCGACGCCGCCGTATGGCCCTCGTTCCGCTTCACCTGGTGGCTCCACCTGATTGAGCCACAGATCGTGGGCTGTTGTCAAGTATTTTCAATTCTCTGGCGCTCGCTTGACTGTAGAGAGTATGGATACGCGAGAAGCTTCCAATGTCGGTATCCGAAGAGGCAATTCCACCAGCACATGCTACTGGGAGAACACATGGACGACTTGAAAAACGGTAGAGGAGAGATGAGAGCGCAGACTTGGAGGTGGAGATTCGAAACTTCTTATGGCGCCTCCGGGACATCAATCGGATACACCGGCCGGGTGTTAATCCCCTCCGCTTGGCTGCACGGCTCTGCAAAAGAACTAATGCAGTCTGTCACGCGTGCAGCCTGACGTCTCTTTCAGTACACGAAGCACATTGACGGTGCCTGCCGTACAAGACCCGTTGTGAAGGCCGAATGCCATATTACGGGCAGCTGCTCATTGGCAAGGTGCCATAACCGACTATGGAAGATCGATTATTACCAAAGCTATGGATCTGGAACCCTTTCCGCTAGGGTTCATTAGTCATGTCTATGGGGGTATTTACATGCCTTTCCAACTATGAGATTGGAGGAAATTGCCCTAGCCAGTTGTTGTGAGGCTGCTTGATACTTGAAGGCGCTTGCTGATAACCTCGAGAGACGGCTGCCCATTTTGGTCATCATCAACCGTACGAGTCGGCCCAGAACTACTCTTATATATCTATCTCCTTGGATTAACTAATCTTCCCTTGTTACCGTGCAGCAATCTCCTTCTCGCCATGTCTCAACAAATCCATTTTGTGGAGACGAAACCCGGAACAGCTTTGGACTCTAGCCAAGTACGTGCGCTACGATCACACGTGCGGAAGGTTAATCTGGAGAGATCGACACAGAAGAGCACCCGACGATTGGAGAACTTTCGCTCCTTGACCATCACCGATTTCTCTGAGAGTGGGAAGGCGAAAGGTGCCAAGAAGAAACAATCCATCCAACTCAGTGTTACACATCTCGAAACGGAAATTCAAGACCTTCCATGGGGAGAAGACCCGCTCCAGAAATGCCCTCTTGCCCCTGACAGCCCTGAGATCCCTACAAGAGCGTTCCAGTGCCTATCGACTTCGTGCAACCTGTTCCTGCCAAAATGGTGCAGTCGCAGCAGATCGAGCTCGCAAGGTCCGCAATCACAAAGCCCAAGCCAGCATTCGTCCCCTGTCGATTCTTCCCAGAGCGACGAAACCCATCCGCATGCAGCACGGATAGCGAATGCTACTGATGTCGATGAAGCGCGGATCAACCAGCTGCTCAGAAGTTGTAAGTCTTGACCACAGAACTGAGATATTCAGCTGACTATCTTAGGCGCTTTCCGGATAGCAACCGAACCTCTGCTCTCTTCCGATGTCACCCATGGCGACCTACTGGCACTCCCATTATCCGCGGAATGCTTGTCCCACTCAGCATTTCTGTATGCCTTTCTTTACTCGATCTTACATATTCACAACTCGTGCATTGCAACGAACGAGTCTCTCGCCCTCAAGACGAAAGCGATTGAGTGCCTCCGAGGAGATCTCCGCAAGGATGATCCTAACATTCGAGCCCTTACCATTGGTACCATACTACTGTTGTCATGCGTCGCAGTATGCAACCCCCCTGCCAGTTTTAATATCACAGACTCACAGGGACCTAGTATCATTGCGGAGACCTTGCTGAATCAACAGCACACTCCGAAGGCCTGTATAAGCTCTTGGAGCACTGTCATACGGATGGCATCCGCCTACGAGCTGAGGTACTTCGTGCAATCTTCTGGTAACACATCTTATGACCTGTTCGAGCTTTGTCAAACTAACCGTTGATGTAGGCAGCATCTTCTAGGTACTGCATTGGTTTGTGACCAGCATAGATTCCTGCAGCCAGATTTCCAAGTGTTCCTCAACCGCCCTCAAGACTTTCCTACCATCAACGCACTGCCGCCAGTGCCTCCCGGATTCGAGTTGCATGAAGAAGTCATCAGCCCCGATGTGCTGTTGTCCGTCCGCATCATCCTTTACCTTCAAGACCATACCAGACCCAGCACATCCGACCCCGTCATGATCGAAGACCTACAAGCCCGTGTCGAAGCGCGACTAGTCTTCGACGAAAAAGCCAGCAAAGAGTTTGGTGCAATAGCAGAATGTTGCCGCGTTGCCGTCTACATTGTCAGCTACATCAGCAGCTCATCGACGAGGAAAAGCGCTTTTGTGCCTCTACGCCTGGCGGAGAAGCTCCTTACCTTCCTTGAAAAGACGAACGAACAGGATCTTTGGCGCTATCGACGCGACTTGTTCTTGTGGCTGCTACTTGTGGGATCCTCGGTAGGTAGAGGGCAGAACTGTTTTGCTGCCGAGCTTGCCACCCGCTACCAGCAATTCATTCAAAACGTCAAGAGAGATGTCAGAAGTTGGATCGACTCAAAGAACGGACCAGGAGCCATACACAATGTCATGGAGACGTTCATCTACGCCGATGACTGGGTGGCGAAAAGACACCTGCTTCCAAGCTGGAGTGACCTCGAACGGACCGTCTTTTCGTCTGGGTCGAAAGAAGGTGACACCGACATGGACACTGAAGCTTTACTCCAAGAGCTGGTGCAGAATACTAACCACTTTGAGTGAGTCCGAGCATCCCATGACAAAGGATGCATAGCCAAAACTCAGCCCTACTTGGCACCTACTTGGCTGTCCGTCAACCGCCTTGTCGTCGGGGTTGGTCGTCAATAGACTTCATCTCTCCCAGAACGATAGAGCACACGATTGTCGAGAGTGACTGCAGCTCGATGCATGTTGTCTGGTGGATGCTCGCAACAAGACGCACCTCATCTCTTCGGTGGCTCTGCAACAGGGACCAGGAACGCATCTCATCCTCAGTCTCAAGCCGAGTCGCCGGGACTTTCCACTATTAACCGCGAGCTACTCCTACTGAAGCGGAGTCTTTTATCGCAACTGCGTCGTGTCCGCAGCAGACCCGTCGATCTAGACGACGAAGAGCTCGTTGATTCTTCTCGATACAGTCTCACTGAGTCAGGCCTGGAAGGAAACACATCCAGAGGTTTTGAGCGTCCTACAATAGCTCGATTCCGTCTTGTATCTGTCGATCGAGCCGACTCTGCGCTTCTGACCTGCCCCAAGGTGGATTGATGCAGACGTGGACTGAGCTCTGGAAAGATCGTTATATCGCTGCCGACAAGTGGATGCCCTACAATTGAGTGGGGACGGACCTGATTCCACGATGATTTCAACGTCACCAGTACAGATGCGATTTGCACCGCACAGAACAGCAGATCCAATTTCCCCATTTTGACCTGGAAGACGGACTAAGAGTGATATGTCGCAAGGCTCGATTACTCGCCGAATACCGGTTAAGCGACTCAAGAGACGGGTATCTTCTGCTGGTACTTCGTCTGTGAGTATACGAGCTGAAGGTATGGTGGAAGAACGGGTATGCCATGTCGACGCAGGGGGTTCGAAAGGTCTAATCCATGATCGGAATCACAGACACGGGAAGGCAGAGCTGATGTCTGCCGGTCCATATGGGCAAACAATGCTAGGGCTATGAGTCTATGACATGACCAAGGGAATGGCAGATATGGAGACCTAGGCGAATCACCTGCAGCTGAACGCCCCGTGGACCATGGTTGGCTGCTTAATAGCCATCAATTTGATTTACATCAAGGACCGAGTTCCATTGCTCGGATAGGCACCAGAGTGTGCCGAACTCCACTTCTTCAATTGTTTCTGTCTCTGAAAAAAAAAAACCGCCGCCTCATTGCAAGGAGACCGCTTTTCTGGAAGAGGAAGTGCGATCC
Organism: Cladophialophora carrionii CBS 160.54; assembly: GCF_000365165.1. NCBI lineage: Eukaryota > Fungi > Ascomycota > Eurotiomycetes > Chaetothyriales > Herpotrichiellaceae > Cladophialophora > Cladophialophora carrionii. The sequence goes on from NW_008481829.1 coordinate 2,432,553, forward strand.
TTCTGCATGCGGAAGGTGACGGCTTCTCCACTGTGGCTCAGCCACTGCACTATGGGACGAATGCGCTGACGAAGCACGGCATGCGTATCGGCAATCCACCGTAATTAGTACCGGGTACATCAGCTGAAGGACCAAGCCAAAACATCGGCGTCAAGTACTCAGCTCTTCTGCGAACTGACCACACTGCTCCGTAATTGCCTTCATTTCCAATCATCGGCTTAGCATTCATCCAGCATTCGTGGTTGTGCCATTCGACCCTCATTTCCATCAGGCTCGTCTCTGAAGGTGTGAACATGCGGGTATCCAAGACTACCCGACAGAGGAAGAGAAGAGACAGCACGTCCAACTCAGACTCAGATACTTGTGGAACAACTTGCGGTCGCCACTCTATGCAGAGACACCTTTCGCCAAGACCATCATCTACACCAAGGGTAGCGCGGCACTGGACTGGAATCGCTTGGAAACTAGATATCGTGACTTCTACACAACCGAAGAGTATCAAGCTCGAAAAGCCTCCGCAGGATTAGCCGCAACGAGCGTTGGCCGGACCAGCAACAAACTCAAACGTCGCGACGGGCAGGATCCCGAAAATGCCACCTTCGAAAGCTCAGCCGAGGACTCAACACCGAAACGTCTGCGTCCAGAAGGTGGCCAGCAGTCAGGTCAAACGATCCCTCCATCCACGAGCCCCGTTGAAAGCAACAATGGCGCAGAATACATTCAAAGCAATCAGCCCCCTCACCTTTCAGCCAGCATTCCGCCTCCTTTGAGCGGACTTGAGCGTAGGACTCGGCAAGATGCCATGCTGTCTGATCTTGAGCTTGCCAAGCTTCCGAAATTCAAACGCTTGGTAGGGAACGGCATTTCAGACCAGATAAACAGACGGAAGGAGGTGATGAAGCTCGAAACCCAATGGATGAAAATGTACAAGCAAGTTGAGCAAACAGTCGAAGCTTATGTTCGAAGCTGGGGCCTCGACAGTCTCCACCCAATCGTACTGGCACCAGAATCTGCCTATCCGCGAAAGCTGAATCATCTGGTGAGCCTGATGCTCAGCGGCGGTATGGTACGGGTTGAATTCCGGCGCGAAACATTTCAGTCCCTCAGAGACAACAGAGCCATCACCTATTCCTTCTTCATCTGGCCACTGCTCATTGCTGCAACAACAGAATGGTGTCTTCGTCCTCACGTGGAAGAGGCCAGAATCTACAAGAGCTACGGCGGAGGAGTGATCCAGCAGGTGCTTGCGAGTTGTGAGTTCATCAGTACCCTCGGGTCATATCGTAAATGGGTTAACCTTTCTAGGCGTCGAGCCCGTGGTGGAAGCAAGACTTCGACAACAGTTTCTGGAGACCTACATCGAGAGAGAGATCAAACCACATATACCATCAAAGGCAAAAGACATGGCGACCACATTCCAAGGATTTATTGACCTAATAATGCCTCGTCAGAATACTCCATATCCCTTGCACGCTGTTTGCGACGTCAAGTCTTGCCCGAGGACTGACCCGATCCATCCCGACACCCCCGTCCGTGGGTTCACGCTTCTTGAAGAATCAGTGGATCGCATCAATTTCAGGGAAGATCTACGCAATGTTTTTGAGACGGCTCTCCAGTGGCGCGCCGAGAGAGATCAGACGATGTTTGAGAGATATGATATCAGCTTTCCTAGCCTCGGGGATGAATACGTTGCAAGTCAGATGGTGGAAGAGGAAGATAGCGAAGGGAACAAACGCGCCAGACCGGTCATTCTCTGCCTTCTCCCAGTCCTGTTTCGATCCTTTTCGAGGAGAATACTTGGCGAAAATGAGCCTCCGAAAAAGGTGGTCAGCGGGATTGTACTCTAGGCAGGGTGAAATGGCACCCGGGTGAATGGGGGAGTCCGCTTGTCCACTGCCGGTGCACGTTGGCCAAAATGATCTTCAGGTGGAAATCTCATGTACCTCGTGAAGTTGAGTGATTCAGTGCGAAATCGAGCATGTTCTTGCCAGCTAGCTAGTCATGCCAACCAGTCAATGCATTTCCTATCCTGAGAACGCAATGTGGTGGCTTATATAGACGGCTACGGACCGCCTCCCAGCGACTCGAAACCAACTTCCCGGTCGGCGCATCGCCGCACATTTCCTACTCTGCCCTGAGTCTCTCCACCAGCCGGCCGCTCAATCGCGCAGGCGTGGAACGTCATTGAGCCGTAGAAGTGTATGCATCACCTTTGGCATTATCACGTTGTTTGAAGCAGACGGTGCCCTGCTGAGCTGTTACTGTAACGAATTCCCTACATAGGTAGGGTCGGAGAGAGAATTATGCCTGTAAGCTATCGTATGATTGTATGAGACATTTACTCCCTCTTCTTCTTCTCGTAGACTATTAGATGTCTACGACACAGTGACGACTCTGGATAGAGTCTGCGCCCTCGTATACTTGCATGCAGCCGTTCCCTGGGCCTGGGCCTGGGCCTGCACTTGAACGTACGACACGTTCTGAGGGATGAGGAAGCTCGTCTCGAAGCCGCTCCTCTCGACTGTGCTCATGGCTCGGAGGCCCGAGGGCGGACTGCCCGCGAAGACGGTCCACGACTTGTACTCCGTGTTGCCGTTCCATGACATGTACGCTCTGACGCCACTATTTCCTTCTCGCTCCGCGTAGACGTCTGGGGGTGTTTGGGGACAGCCGGTCCAGTGGCCGCGGAAGTCGCGGTACCCGAGGACGCCGCCCGTTGGGGTGGGCATGCCGTTGGCCATGGGACCAAATTGCGCGGTCATGACGGATTCGCCCTGCTGGTTGAATTCCTGCATTAACGGCGCGAAACCGTAGCCGACCATTTTGTGGCCACCGGGTAGGAACTGCAGGTTGCCTTGCGCAGTTGCGTAGATTGGCAGGTTGGGGTTCTCGTATCGAGCCACAGCAATGGCGGTCTTTGCTTCGACATCCAGGCTGAGGATGAGGCCCGAGCTGGGGGCGGTCGGATTGGGCAGCGTCAACGGAGAGTTTGCATTGTCGAAGAGCGAGATGATGACGATCTCGCGGTTGCGTCCGTGGCGGTGACTCTGTCTTTGTCGGACGTCATGTTGGTAGCAGAACGTCGCATTCGCGGCTAGTTGGAAGTCGCCGCCATCAATGCCCGAGAGGACCCAGAGGACGTTGCCGGACCTCTTCTCGACCGCAATCTCGGAGCAGAGGTAGCGCGAGCTGATGATGTACCCTTCCTCGCCGTTCAGTTGGCTGACGGCATTGATGTGGAAATAGTTCCAGGCGGTCGCTTGAGTTGTACCGTTGTATCCCTCACTTCCCCGTGGCAGCTGGGATGTAGAAAATGGAAGCCTGTCCAGATGATCGAGCGCATGCCATTCGAAGATGATCTCGTTGCTGGCAATGTCGATTTCATAGATGATGGAATCGACTGTCCAGCCGGGATTGGGCCCGCCAACAGAAGACAAGTCATGCTGAGTGACATTGTTTGCCGTGACGAGGATGGTATCTTGCGGCGTGATGTTGATTTCGTGAAGGTCGATATTACCGGGGAAGGTCTGAGAGGCGTTGAGTGTCAAGAAGCGTCCCGGAAGACTGACTGTAGCAAGAGTCTCGTAAGAGGAATCGAGAAGAACGATCGAACCATAGCCGCGACCAACTGGCTCAGGAAACACCGAGCCATTCCAATAAGCTAGGACAGTCTTGCCTTGATATTCGTATGGGCCGAAGTTGAACGCCTGGCCACGGGGTCCGAACCACACAAGCTCGTTGTCATCGGTGAAAACGACGGGTGCAGTGGAATTGATATGTGCGAAGCCCGTCGGATTCAAAAACAGGTAGCCGGGAGCTGTCTGCCCGGTTTTGTTGATCTCAAGGGATAAGGGCGAGATGGTTGGGGCTGACTTGAACGAAAGCGTCGACCATGGCGGAGAGCTGGGTTGCTGTGCGCCGCTGACATTGATCAACAGGACTATGTATAATGCGAGTGCGAGTATCTGTCGAAGTAGAATAGTCATCGTGCTTGGTGTTGTTGTGCGTGAAGGCTGAATCACAGTACTTGCTTCGCAAAAGCTGCTTGAGCCGCAAAGACAGTCGTGGGTCACATTGGCAGGTGAAGCAGAGAAGGATGCCCGAAACAGCTTTTATCGATTGAGCTTTCAGCCGCCTGCGTAGGACATTACGTAGCTGCACGCACCCCAGCTCGACTTTGTCCCCCCTCCACGCAGATCGCTGTGGGTTGAGCGATTGGAGACCACGAGCTCGATCTGGTCATCTCCAGCCAGCCACTGGCGGAGGCAGCTGCCTCTGATAGACGCTCTTCATCCCCATAACGCGACCGTTCGCCGCGGCTGAGAACGAAAAATTCTCATGCGTCCGAGGCTAGAGCTTTCTCAACAAAGCTACCTGGGTTCGGTGCCACGACCACCCACGCGACGTGCCCAGTAAATAGCGACGTTGGGGGGCTTGAGACCAGTAAACTAAAGAGCCGACTCGGGCCTTAGCGAAGCTTATTTGTGCCAAGCGTGAATGTGGGGTCCCCTCGGCACACCTTCTTAAGTTGTGGACAGTACGGAGTACATGCTCCACTCCATTATTCCCCACCGATGGTACGGAGTACCGCCTTTTCTGATTGTGTTCTCTCGATACACATGAGTGTATGACGGATTCATTTAGGTTGCTGTCACAACTGTGGCTGTCCGGACTGTCACTTGCGCCGTGATTCACAGTGGCTGGATTGAATGATTAATATCCCGCACAATGGACAGCGATGCAGGCAGCTCTACAATATCCAAGCAATGCATCAGTGTCAACGCAGAATAGCTAAAGTCCCATTCAGCAAGAATCACACATCAAGGTACCGAATCACAACGGCCAACATGAGCAGCATGGCGTAGTGATTTTGGCAGACCGAGTTTGGAGAGTGGACTGCGACAATATCACGGTCCCCCAGCCACCGTGCTCTGTGCAGAGGTACTTTGCTAGCGCGTCGTCGACAAGAGGTAGAGGAGTTAGAGGCAGACTTGCCGGCATTTCCGCAATTTACAGGAAGTCTTGTCACCTTAGCTCAACTACAGAATAGTCCCTTCCGCTTACCCTGATGTGGGAAGAGCATCACCTGCTTACATGTTGGGTGGGCGCTACGACAGGGCGCTCTTAGGTAAGCTTGGCCCACAGAATAAGACGTCTAGTCACCAACCGACCGACCCCGCATTACCCCATCTTAAATACCTTCCATACCTACCGACCGTCGTCATGGTCCTCATCCCAATTTGTTTGTTTTCATCAATCATCTCGCCAAGATGATCGCGCCCATGTCCCATGATGACCTGCCGGCCTTCCCAGAAGGATTGCCGTTGGCTCCCATCGCCCGCATCTCGCACAATAAACTCCTCCAGAACGATCCAGCGGAGGCGGAGAAGGTCTTAGAGGCTTGCAGAACTCATGGCTTCTTTTACCTCGACCTCACCGACACCGACGACGGCCAGACCCTGTTGGGAGAGAGCGAAGACCTCCTAGAGCTCGCCTATCGCGCCTTTGACTGTCCCGTCGAAGAAAAGCGCAAGTTCGCCCTCGTCAAAGGCGTCAGCCTCTTCGGATACAAGGAAAATGGCACCGTCAAATTGACCGACCCAGAAAAGCGCCCCGACACGACCGAGTTCTTCAACGTGTCCAAAGACCACATGCATGGCATCACTGAAAGCCGGACCTATCCCTCGACGATCACAGACAACAGAGATCTCTTCAAACAGTTCACCCGCAACGCGCACGAAACCTGCATGCTTGTCCTGACCACACTGGCGAAGCAGCTTAACCTTGCGCCCGACGCCTTTGCGAACAAAAATCTCTTCAGTGAGCCCTCGGGCGATCACTGCCGCCTAACGCACAAATTTGCCCATTACTCCGACAAGTCTGCCATCGGTTTACCCTCGCACACCGACTTTGGGTCCATAACGATGCTGTTCAATTGGCTGGGCGGGCTTCAGATCCAGTCTCATGATCCAGCCAAGAACCGCGAGTGGGAGTACGTCAAGCCCATGCCCGGACACGCCATTATCAACCTCGGAGACGCCATGGTCACCTTCACGAACGGGCTGCTCAAATCAGGCAAACACCGCGTCATTCCAGCGCCGGGTGAGCAGGCCAGCGTGGATCGGTACAGCGTCGTGTACTTTGTGAGGCCGCACGATTCAGTCATGATGGAACCGCTTCCGGAGTTTACCAACTTGGCAGCCCATTTGAAAGTCGCGGGGAAGTTTGAACCCGAGGGCGGCAAGACGCTCACAGCAGGGGAGTGGATGAGACAGCGGTCGATTCAGCTTGGATCGTGATTTCAAAAGTCTTTTTTTCGGATTGTGTTTCTCACTTCGCTGTTGTGTGCTTCGACGGACAAATCAAGCCTTGCCATTACAAAATAGGATTTACTGTATTGAAGCTCATTCCTTACCACAGTTGTCGATCCGCATCCTTGGTCGTTTGGTTTCTAGTTACTCTGAGTCGTTCGCAAGGTTGCGGTGGTTATGGTCATGACTGGCGAAATGTGTGCAAATCTCGGGGTTGTTCTCTTTTCATGCCACCATGTCCGGCTCGATTTCTCCACCGAAACAAGTCACGGATATTGCGAGATGTTCTTTTCGCCTCGTGGCAGAAGAGCTCACGTATCTCAAACATACCGGGATCGATTACCAATGCTGGCATTGTAAGACGCAATGAGTCCGGGTGTGGGATGAATGGATTCTTGCATCTCGCAAGTAGGAGGTCTCGATGCTTGCAGACTTGACTGCTCTGGGCGGTAATTCAAAGGACTGGACACCGCGCTTCTACGCGCTGAATCCAAGTCTAGCATCGTAGGCAGATATATCCCGATAGGAAGAGTTCAAAAGCCTGAAAGCTCATTGCAGTGAGAACGCAGGACCCGTACATTCTGCTTCAAGGCGGCATGAATGTTCTGCCTAATTAGTGCTAGTTCGAGCCCCATCCTCCGAAGCGGCAACATTCTTGCAGTCGCCGCACGGACTGACCTCACTGTCAGCCCCTTCACCATCTTACGCAGGATTGGCTATTGACACGCTCTTCAATGTTTGCGCGATGTTCGCGAGGGACGTCAAAGTGTTTGCCTAACGCAACGTGCCCGCCGCAGCCGTCGCTCCCTTGTCCACGCTTCAACTCATCATCTCTCCCTGAGCGTACCCGAAAACTGCCCAATGCACGACGCTCCAGTTCGAAGCTGCTCACCGACTGGCTGCTCAATCGCTGGTTCCTCCTCGGCATTGTCTCTGGCGTCACCTTGAACGAGTATTTCAAGCGCCGCGGGGATGACTCCTTCGTCACATATACCTTAACCGGCAAGGAGCCCGTCTCCTCGACCGCAAGCATCTTCCACCTCCAACCGAAGCACCAATCAGAGAACCACGAGCTTTACAAGGAAGCATGGAGGAGGGGCATCTGGAACGTCCAGTTCAAACAGCCACAGCTGCAGATCGTGAGGGCATACACGCCGTTGCCGCCTGTGGATGAGAAGACCGGACAAGAGACGGGAGATTTACGGTTCCTCATCCGACACGACCCGCACGGCGAGGTCTCCTCTTGGCTGCACAGACTGCCGTTCACCGCGGAGATCGAGATGAGGGGCCCGTACCTCGAGTATGAGATTACCAAGGATGTCCGACAAGTTGTCTTCTTCGCGGGAGGGACGGGGATCGCCCCAGCTTTACAGGTCGCGCATGCTCTGTTCGAAGGAAACAAGGCGGTAGGACAGGAGGATGCGGCACGCAAGGACCGCAAGCTGCATATCCTCTGGGCGAATAGAATGCGGCAGGACTGTCTGGGCGGTGTCAGCGACGACCCGCCAGCGGAGTCTTTGCCTCCCAAATCGACCTGGTCGGGCTTCTTCTCGACGCCAAAGCCGAAACCAACACCTCCGCAATCGGCAGAAAAGGGTCCAATTGTGCGGGAACTTGAAGTCCTCAAGCAGAGATATCCCGGTCAGGTGACCGTGGAATACTTTGTCAACGCGGAGGACACGTGGATAGACGAAGACGCCGTCTTTCGCGCACTGTCCCGGTTCGATGACAAGGACTTCTCCGCAGGCACGCCGACGTCTGATGAACAGCGTCAAATCTTGATCTCGGGACCTCCGGGGTTTATTGCACACCTAGCAGGTCCAAAGGAGTGGAGGAACGGGCGGGAAGAGCAAGGCGCTGTCAGCAGGATCGTGGCGCACGCGCTGGCAAAGAACCCGCATCACGTCAAGGTTTGGAAGATCTAAACAGCCGTACGAGCGGCTGCGAGAGAATACGAACAGCTACAGGCAGTGAAGCCATACGTGAGTGCGTACTGCTCTTGGCCAGCAGCACCAACGTCTCGCGTAAACACGCTTCGCCCTACTGTGACCAAAGGTAACGGGACTACACTCGCCACGGGTCTTGCCAGCCGTGAGCATCTGTCGCGGGCATACCCTGCGCGTGGAAGAGCTATATCGTGTTCTGGGCAGCGAGGCCTGGACACATTATTAATATATTGTAAATTAATGTACCAATTTCGATGAATGCAATCCCGTTCTTCAAAGTGTCAACCACTGCGCGACAATCTGGGGAAGCAAACAACACAGTGGCAGACGAAACAGATTCGGAAAAGTTCGATATGGGACACAAGCAACGATCTCTGATAGAGTTCCGCCAGATGTGACACACCACGCGTAATGAGACTGCCGCAACAAAGCGGTTTGGAAGACCCTAGACAACCTCGTCCAGACTGGTCCAACTGGCGCCGTCAAAGTGGCTTCTCCACAGATTCCCATTTGGACCACAAGCAAAGACATCGGCCTGGGCTCCATACGCAATAGCGCACGGAGTATTGAAAACCTGCTGCGAGATGACTTTGGTGGCATTCGCGTTGTTGGCTCCGAACTGTTCGGCGGCCAAGCGCTTGTCGGCCGTGTGGCAGACAACTCTGCCCTTCAAGTCGCCGTCCGTCCCGCTCGGCACGTCGGGGCCTCTGACGGCGAAAACGAAGCACCTGTCGTCCGTGACCGTCACGGCAGGCGCCGAAAACATCCACCTGCTCTCGAGTTGGATACGAGTCGACCGAGACTTGGAATATGGCTGGTCCCAGACGTGTTGGGCAATCCAGGTCCCTGACTCGCCGTTACCGGTCCAGAGGTGGACTGCCGTGTCGTTGGCCCAAGGCAGACTCGCTGCTGTCATTGGCATATCGGGGCGAGCGGACTCCTCCATCCTTTCCCCTGCCCCCGGGTCCTGCCCGTCCTGGAGGGTGAACCTGTACAAGGTCCCCAGGTCGGCGCCGTCGGTCAGGCAGAACAGCCGACTGGGCCCGCCGTTCTGCACCAGGTTGATCAGACACGGCTGGCCAAGGCAATACGAGCCGAAGCTCACGACTGTGGGTGTCGACGCGTCTCCATCCCATTTGAGCCAGTTGATGTGGGCCTCGGAGGTACGGATTGCGACGTCGACTCGGCCGAGGCCCGTGCTGACGACGGAAGGACCGGAATCATAGATGGTGTCGTTGACCGTTTTCCAAGATTGCCACGCTCCGTTGGTGTAGGTTTTCCGCCAGAGCTTGCGATCCGCGCCCAGTGCAAAGATGTCGCGGATGTCTACCGTCCCGTTGCCTCTGTAGATGGCGGCGATCTCGCGGTCGGTGGCAAGCACAATGCTATCGTTGGGCGTGAAGAGCTCCCAACTTCCGGGCGCCGACCTGCTTGCTGGACCCTGCTGTGGCTCGTTGATCCACTTGCGGTAGAGGTGACCATCCCCTGCCACGGCGAATATTTCAGCCAGCCCCGCGGCTGTGCGATAGGCCTTTGGATTTCCGGCCATGATCATCGGCTTTGTGCCTTGGTTTACACCGGCATTGGGATCGGTCTTGCGAACCGGCAGCCGAAATGCAAACAACTGAGGATCGATGATGTTCGGAAGTGGCGGAGGCGGCTTTTCAGTGGGAGGCGCTGCGGTTCTAGACGACACTTCGTCTGTTCCAGACTTGACGACGACGACCGCTGAGTCCGAAGACTTCGAAGACGGGGGACCTGAAGCGGCTTGGGGATTTCGGTCCTCCTCGGCAAGGCCCAGCGAGGCATCAATCGCGCGGTGTGGATCAAAGGTCACATAATCGACCTCCTGGGTGATGAGCGCCATTTGTTTCTTGATCTGCTTCTTTGTCTGGAGGAGGGCTTCGATCTCCACGGGAATAGCCTTCGGCGAGGCAGCCACCTGGTAGTCCGGCATGCCACGGGCAATGTCGTTGAGCTGCTTGAGCAGAGTTTTGTACTCCAGGAATTGATCGAGCAGGTCATTCGTGTAGGTCGAGGCCATGTCGTAATCGAGCAGACTCGAGGACCACCAGGCCGGGGCAGACTTGTGGAAGTCCTTCAGATGGTCCCACTTTGTGATGATGGCGTAGCAATATTCTGGATGCACTGAAACCCGCGCCGGAAATTCCGTGGCTGCCTGGAACAGGCTGGCCATGTTCCACGGTTGCTGAGGATCTTTGACCTGGCCACCTCCTCTCCAATTGACGGCATAGTTGACCTCGCTGAGCGATTCACTGCTTGTCTTGTCGAAGCCGCCATTCCCTTCACCCTGGAATGCGCTCATCGAAATGCTGAGTTGGGCTTTGATGTGCTGGGCGCTGTCCGTATCTTTGGTGACCATGCTTACGATGGCATTGAACTCTCCTCCCTTGACCCAGCCGGAGATGAACCCGTCTCCATAGGCATTGATGAACTGCTCTTTGCTGCTATAGACAGACTCGACCTTGTTGAACGTCATGGCAGAGGTATCAGGCTGCACGAGGTCGTTCATGACTTTGACGGTCAAGATATAGGTTAAATCGCTTTGCTTGACCTTGTCCTCTTGCACAAAGGCGCCACTCCCACTTGCCGTCACTGTTCCCAACTTCACCGAGGCCGCGGCCGAGATGTTGAGGTTCTCCAGTGCATCGGAGACTTTGTTGGTCACGGTCGTCTTGTAATCTACGACCTGTGGGATGGTGTCGTCGGGTGTGATTGGATGGAGCTTGACGTGCTCTTTGATATTCTTGATGTCCGGAATGTCCTCAGATACTGCAGCATCTGTGGAGGGGTCTGCCGCTTTGAGGACTTGGCCATCTGGTTTGGCAACGTTGTCGGGACCAGTAGGTGGTGGTGTTGCTGAACCGCCAGTAGAGGTATCACGTAGCAATCGAGTCCCGACCAAGGGCTGAGGAGCAGTGAGTTTGAGCTCGGTGGAATCCTTGAATGATACGACATTCTCCATGCACACTTGTTGGAGGTAGGTATTATAGCCCTGGACATGTGAGCTGCCAGACCGTAGGAGAGGTATTCCGAGAGCAATCTCACCTGGCCAAGTCGCATTGACTGGTCGAAAGGCACGAGTATCAAAGGCATGCTGGGGGTGGTTCAGCGTAGTGAGTCAAAACAACGAACTGTGGAGAAAACGGTTCCAGACACTTGTATAGAGGAGGCGGACGCAGCAGACCTTATAGTTCCAGTCCCATTTCGACTCACCGTCCTTGACCCTTACCTGGTCGAAGGAGGAGCAAGGCAGCCTCCTGTGGACAGCTCGACCTTCAGCTCTCAGCCTACATTGATAATAGGAGTCCACCTGCGCATGGCTGTCGCACGTTGGTCACCTCAGCCAGCCGCCAGAGGGTCGGGGCTGGCGACACGCACTGTATTTCTCTCCATCTCACGGACAATGCAACTTTCGGATCGAACCCAGCGGTTGCCAGATGCAGTGGGAGGGAGGAAGGGTGAGTGAAAAGTGAGGAGACGGGTAAATGGGAAGGTTAAGCGAGCCGAGTCGATTTGTGGCTGGCTGCGCAGCTGCTGAGCTGAACAGTTTCATTTCCTCCCTCACGCGCACCTATCGCTTCATAGTGAACAATGGAGGAACGGTTGCCCCTTTCGGCCTGAGATGTGCATGTGCTGAAGCCCAGGCAAGTCTAGCCATCTCCTGCGTCATCGCCGGAAATGCTCTCTCGTGTTGGCGGCGTGTCAGTACGCTGGGTGGCTGGCAGAGCTGAAGGCGCCGTCCAACTCGGTTGTCAAAGCCTCTCCACTTCAAACATGGTGGTGTGAACGGAAAGCTGCAGGAGTTTCCATTTTCAACTCCTCCCAAAGCCATGTTGTTCCCGACTCTGAGCAGTCCATCCCTTCGATTGATCCTGTGCGATGACTTGATACCAGAAACACAGCTCCGAGATCCAAGCCAATCTGTGAACATCTGGTGTCCTATATGTACTGCAGGTTCTAATAGCAGCAGTTGCGGCCTTGCAGCGATTGCGTACGACTGACTGAGAGATCTGTGACTCCGCCGAGGATATTGCTCTGGACATACAGTTTCTCACCAGGCCAACTCTAACGAACCGGAAGCGTCAATGGACAGCGACGACGACTCGGATATTCGACTCCTTTCGATTCGCAAACACGCCGCAGCAAAAGCTCCTTTCAATGTCCCGGCACCTGATCTAAGAGCCTTGCAACTTCCGAGTAAACCATTCGGACCCAAAGCCTTCGAGACGAGGGTGCTTGAGATTGGACTCTTCTCTGGCTTCGACTCGAAACTAGCGACTGCACCAGATCTCGGGCCATTCCAGGCGGAGTCGCCCTTCCAGCTTGAGAATAGCTACGAACTTGTGGTCACACCTTTAGGGCGGAACAGCTTCTCAGACGTGACCAGCACCTCCTCTTCGTCCTCTTACGAGCACCTTTCTGCGTCAGTCGGGGTAGGAGTTGACTGCGTGGTCTTTGGAGGATCTGTATCCGTCTCGTATGACAAGTATGTCACTACGAACACAGACGTACGTTCACTGCTCGGAGGGACCTTCTTTGCACTAATCTGACCTACTGGATCAGGGCTTGAAGCATAGCCAGCATGCCGTATGCTACGACTCAGCTATACGGTACTTGAACGCACCGCTACTGTCAGAAGTGGCCAAACGAGTTCTCCGTGAGCAAGGAGAAGCCGCGTTCCAGGCGAGATTCGGTGACTACTTCCTAGGTGGATTTGTGACAGGCGCAGAGTCTGGTCTTCTCATGTCTTATGCTCACTCTGACCGAGAGGAGACGGAAATTACGCGCTTCACCATTACTGTCAAAGTCCTCTTCTGGAGTGCGAGTCACACCGAGGAAACTGTACACACTGACACTCTAGAGACGTCATTTTTGACATTCACGTCTTTCAACACTCTGGATCCAGCATCCTCAAGGATAAATACTGCTCCAGGCCCTGGTAGTATTGGCATTACCTCACGAAACCCAACGATCCAAGAGACACAAGAGCAGGTGAAAAAGATAACGTTGACGACTCAAGCGTTGTCTTCACTTGTAGCAGCGAAAAGGCAGTCCATCTTTGGGACGGCACTTAGCACAGAGGACTGGGATGCTGGCGGAACAATCAATGTCGCCCATGCCGCAACACGACTGACGAGAATGTATCCTTCTGGAGCCCTGTTGCAGATCCAGCTCATCCCCTATACTGTGTTGTGGGAATACCAGGAAGTGCTTGGCTCCACAGCATGAGGGATGGGTGCATAGGCGTCAATTGCCGACATGACATGCTACTGGCTTCGTCTCATTACAACCAGTAGACCTTTCGACGAATAGCTGGTGCCTTAACGTTGATCATATACAGCAGCAAGTCAGGTACAACATCCACGCTTCTCCAATCACGCGTCTCCGTGGACAGTCGGTCTCCCAGCCACCAATCAGAAGTCAACGAATTTAACCGAATTCCGCCTCGGCTTCTGTTGATACGGCAGAGATTGAGGCGATCCGCCTCCTCTTCAGGATACACAAGCCATGGCAGACCCGGGATTCAAATACCCCTTCTGCCGCGAAAAGAGTTTCTTTGCTTTGTCGCGCCGCCGAGAAGCCGCTATTCTCGCGATTTCATCCACCCAAACTGCCGCAAACTGCCGGGATGCCTCCACGCAAGACAATCTACCTCCCTACAAAGGACTATGAGCTCCCAGACATCGACATCTTGACCTTGATATACGAGTCGCCTGAATCCTGGACCCAGGAAAGCACTGTTCTTCATGCTGAAGCCGCGCTCCCTTCCAATGCCGTCACGAAGGCCCAAGCTCGTATCTATACGAGACGACTAGCATGGGTATTCAGGCACGTCTTCTCCATCGGCGCCAATGGGCCGGGCAAAGACGTCGTTGTCTGCATCTCTTCCGGGCAGGTACTGCTGAGTAACGTCTTCTACGGGGTGATCGCCGCCGGAGGAGTATACTCCGCTGCGAGTTCATCTTTCACAGCAGGAGAGTTGGCCCGCCAGATCAAGCAGGGACGAAGTTCCTGTATAGTGTGCAGTGAGGACTGCAGGGATGTAGCAGTCAAGGCTGCGAAGGATTGTGGCGTGCCGTTGAGCAGAGTTTTGGTGTTAGAGAGTATGGGTGGGAAGAGGGCACTCGGGGATGTAGAAAACAAGGGCCGGAACTGGCTGGACGGTGGAGAAGAGGAATGGGTCAGGAAAGGTGACTTGTTGGACTGGGAAAGGATCACGCACAAGCAGACGTTGAAGGAACGAGTTATTTGCTTACTGTATAGCAGCGGAACGACGGGCGTTCCAAAAGGTGATTTCCCCAACCTTATCTGTTGCATGAGCCGAGCTGACAGCAATATCCAGGAGTCAACATCACGCACGCAAATCTCGTCTCGGAAGGCTTGATTCCGCAATACCAGATACGTCAATACTTCGCGCACCAGCGTCGTCTCGATCCAGCCTATAGTTTCGAGTACCGCACATTGGCACACCTCCCCGCAGCCCACATTGCCGGGTGTCAGGGCTACTTTGTCAACCCGTCCATCGCTGGCGGCCCCGTATATTGGATGCCGAAATTCGACTTCCCGCTCTTCCTCGAATACAACAGACGCTATAAGATCACTACCTTCTTCACGGTGCCACCGATATATCTGCTCATTGCGAAAAGTCCGCTCGTCACCGACCAATTTGCAAGTCTTGTGCACGCCATCACCGGCGCGGCGCCCATGGGCGCGGAATTACAGGCCATGGCGGAGAAGAAGTTGGGATGTCAGATCTCGCAAACGTGGGGTCTTTCAGAGACGACGGGCAGCGTGACAGCCATGCCGTGGGACCAGAAGGATGAAACGGGTAGTGTATCGCCTCTACTGCCCAACGTGCGGATGCGAATCGTGGACGACGAGGAAAACGACGTCGAAGAAGGTCAGGAAGGAGAATTCATCGTCCAAGGACCCATGGTCACGACAGGCTACTGGGACAACGAAGCCGCGACCAAAGAAGCGTTTACCAAGGACGGAGCATGGTTCAAGACGGGCGACGTGGGTCTCTGCAAACATGGTAAATTCTACGTGGTGGACCGCAAGAAGGTATTTCAGCTCGCACGCGCGGGACTCTCACCTTTAACTGACACGCCACAGGAATTGATCAAGTACAAGGGTCTCCAAGTCGCGCCTGCAGAGCTGGAAGCCCTTCTCCTCTCGCACAAGCTCATCCTTGACGCGGCGGTCATTGGCGTCCCCGACCCGTCGGGCAGCGGCAACGAATTACCCCGCGCGTACGTCGTGGCGGACAAGTCCAAGATGTCGGAACAGGAGATCAAAGCCTTTGTCAGTCAGAACCTGGCCCAGCACAAACAGCTGCGAGGTGGGGTGATTTATCTGGACGCTATTCCCAAAAGCCCAAGCGGGAAGATTCTCCGACGCGAGTTGAGGGAACTGGCCAAGCGGGAGCGCGTGGCGGGACAATCGAAGATCTAGGTAGCTAGGTAGGTAGGTAGCTAGGTTGGTAGGTAAATCGGATCTAGATGTGGCGGCAAGCAAAGATCTTATTAGGTAGATTGGCCGAGATGTTTGGCGAAAAGCAAAGACATGACTGGTAGACTGGTTCCAGGTCAACGGAGCACGTGTCTATCTATGCTTGAGCGAGGCAGGGAGGGAAGTGAAGTGAGGAGAGGGAAACCAAAGACATACACGGGCGCCGTAGAATACAGTAGGGCATAGTAGTCCAGGCGGAGCGGACATTAATACACTTTCGTGGGAGGCAGGCTGGCAGGCAGGCAGGCTATATATTTATTTCTTTATTCATCCATTCATCCACTCATGCATGCACATATCCCTTCTTTACCTAGGGCACTCCACGTGCCTCTAAGGGTATAATGCCGCGGTGAGAAAATATTCGATATATGATCGCATCGAGGAAAGCGAGACGCGATATCTCTCCCGGGTATGCGTCTCACCAGACTTGGAAGCATGGGCAAATCCCTACTGTACTTGGGCGCGAGAAGACCATCCAATCCGTCTGACCATACATCGTACTGTAGCACTTCGTAAATGGCGTAGCTAGGTAATTAGGGAAGCTATGCTTAGTCGGCTGATGGGTGGATGACAGTTAACGGGCAAAACAATTGAATGACTGCCATGTTCCGTACCTACAGAGGAGCGAGGTTCCGATTGGATCGGGCAATTTCTGAACCTACAGTAAGAAGCCACGGGCAGCGGAGCGCGTGGTACAGCGTCCCCAAACTCAATGCACGTGTCTGTACCCAGTATTTTGCTCCATACGGAGTACGAAGTAAATAAACAATAATTAACGGCTTCGTTGCGGGGCACGCCCCTCGGGACGGTATAGACACGCATATGCAACATTGCTGTTGTTACTGGCTTTTGCGGGACCCGCGATATCTCGGTAACCTAATGAGGGCCATGGTCTCGAGGAGGAGCTGATGATATGGTCGATTAATGTACGTACGTATGAGTCTCTGCGTGTGTGGTCGTCACAAGAAGAGAGGTAGGCTGTGCTATCTTCATTCTCAGCGCCCTCCCGTTCCCGCTCAGAATGTCCAAACTCCCTGACTCTGACTCTGATTCTGACCCAGGAGGATCGCTCGGGCTTGCATCTATCCAACACGCCCGGCGCCAAAGAGAGAATCAGACCGGCCCAGGCCCGAAAGGAGTACCTACAAAACCCAATCCCCGCCGATCAAAGGAGCGACAAACATTCACCTCCTGGGCGTTGTGGGCGTTGCGACGCCATTCGCGCGACCTCGATCCGGCTGGTCTCTGTGCTGCCCATCCCCCATCATGCCCTGCATGAAGGTAATATAATCATACTTGGGCACGTTCCTGTCGGCCTCCAGATCCGGCCCGGTATGCTCGGGCATACTGCTCAATAGATCTTCAATCAAATCGTCGGGAATGAGTGAATGCCGCAGATCCATCTCCGTGACGTAGGGCTTCCCATCCGCCACCTCGCGGAACGACTGGAAGACTTGTTCTGAGCTGTTCTGATCTTCCGTCACGGACACCATAAACCGGATGAACTGCTCGAAGCCCACGCCACGGGACTCTCGTTGCCGACGCGAGACGGGTGACATGGTGGGATCGATGCCGCTGTGGCAGACTTCCACGAACTTGTCGTGCATTTCGTGCTCGTCGTACACCAGTCCCAGACTGGCCAGCGCGGCGCTGAATTCGAGCTCCGTGAGTGCGTTGGTGCCGTCACGGTCAAAGTGGCGAAACACAGATTCGAATTCCTCGAGCTGAATTGGTGTCAGGTTGGTCATGTTACGAGCAACCATTTGATTCTCGAGGAATGTCAATTTCTTCTGCACGCTTGCCTTGACAAGGCTGAGCTCGTATAATAGCTCGTCGTACGTGTATGTTGTGTAATCGTTTTCGTCAATGTTGGCCTCCTGGCACTTCTCATCGAGGATCGCTATACCCTCGAGGTATTGCTCGAGCGGACCAAGATTGTCGGCCAGACGTTGGGCATGATTCAGTTGATCCTCGACATCACCTTCCAGTCCGGAGACGGCGAGGGAGAGCGTGTTCAGGGTCAATGCGAAATCATTGGCCTTATCGGCAAAGGTCTTCCTCAACGCGTTTTTGATGTCTCGGATGGTCTCATTGATCAGCTTGCTTCGAGCGTGCTCGTCGGTCCCCAATGCCGCCCATTCGTGGTCGAGCACTTCTAGTCTCAGTTCTGGCGGTGGCTGGTACGGACGCAGTCTGTACGTGGAGAGTTTGGTCTTGATGTTGCCTAGCAGCGCGGCTAAGTCGGACTTCTCGGCCACCCACTTGCGTTTCTGGCTCCGCTTGTAGCTGGCCAACGCATTGGCTTGAGCCTTCGCGTCTGCATACGTCCCCTGGAATTGCGAGTCGCGCCAGGACTGGCGCTGTTGTCGGATCTGTTGCAGGAGGGCACGCATTCTCTTCTCGTATGCTGACTCCATTTCCCACGCGCCTTGCATATTGCTCACGAACTTCTCGACTCGTCTGCCTGCATTTTCCACCCTCTCCATGGCACTGAATGCGTGAAACCAGTAGGCGATGTAGGTCATCAGTGATCTTTCATCGGGTTTGGGGACATCTGCCACGTCTTCGACGTCGAGCAGGTCCGGGATGCCGATCTCTCTGCTCGCAATCTCGAACGCCAACTTCATGTTCCCTTTGTGGTCCGACTTATCCAACATGTCAAAGTCGATCAGATCGGGCCGGTGGATATCCAGAAGCGCACAAAAGGCGAGCCCATTATTCCACGAGGATGAAAAGTCCCGCACTTCGACTCCTTCATAGCATGCCGTTTTCCGTTGGCACCACAGCAGCAGACCTTCCTTGGCCGTCAAGCCTTCCTCGTTGATGTCGGAGATGGTGAACCGCAGAATGAGCGTCCATATCAGCCCCAAAATGATCTTGCGGTTCCCATCAACCACGTCCTCTGCACCAATGTTTGTCATCTGAATTCCGCGGCTCTTGATAAACTCGAGTGACTTATTGACGTTCTCGAATTTCTGCACCCGGAGGCGAGGGTTCGCCGCATATCGCCCGAGGGATTCATTGCTGAGGATCTCGAGAAGGTGGATGAGGATGATGCCGTCGGAAAGGTCTGTGACGAGGCTTCTGACGGCGACTTCACGGGGTTTGATCTTGTTATTGAGCCTGGAAGCGTCAGTCTATCTAGGCCGAAGGCGTCGGCGTCAATGGTGGCATGTACCATTTTGTAAAGGTCTTCTCTTGGACATTCACCCATTGCTTTTCCAATAATACCATGGCTGCATGTCAGACGACAAGTAGGCCGGGGTCCCTCGATGATGGATACTCGGAGGTCTACGTGCGCAAGTCTGTTAAAGAACAAGTCGGTGTCGATGATACGGTGGTGCAGTATTCAAAACTCCAGGGTATGGGATTGACAAACGCAGGTTTCAGCGCAGGCACACGGACGTCCAAGTGTCAGACTAATATGCAGTCATTGAGAGAATGATCTAGACTAGGTACAGTCGGTAACTAATCCTGTGATTCCCAGCTGAATGCCAGCTGAAGCGAGCGTGAGGGGGTCAGTTTTTCGGCCTTGTCTTGTTCCGAAAAGTAAACAAGCCGCTAGCGGGGCAACCAGACCAAGAAGGGAATCCACCAATCAGATGGCGTCGGCTCCTGCTATGTCGCTTCCTCGTCATCGGCGACATGGTCCTGGTAGTACTGTATTTGACTTCCATGAGTATGGGATTGATTCCATCGTTCTCGATATGCGCTCACTGAGTTTCGAACCCCAGCAGAGCAAAGTGCACGTTAAGAAGGCTGTTGACTCCTGTAAGACACTCATGGCGGGACTTTCCAGCAATGACGCCATGACTTCAGTTCCCTGTGGGATGTGTCCGCCGGTGAGCTGGAGTTCGTAAAGCTTGTCGTCGTCCAGTAGATTCTCCCTTTGCTTTACTCGACATCGGATTCATCTCTGCTTGCAGCATACCGTGGTAGCGCGTAGCAAGATGGGATCGGTAGCAGACTGCGCAGAGAGGTGGTGCTGGGTCACTCTTGTCACCAAGCCGTCATATCTACCAGGCGTCATCATCCTCGCACATACACTCGATCAACACAAGTCCAAATACCCTCTCGTCGTGCAGTACACCGATTCGCTGGGTGAGAAGGCCGTATCCGCTCTCCAGGAGGAGGCGCAGACCTACCGACGACTGCAACCGGAGAGAGTATCTCTGCTCTTGCCCAGGAAAGAACAGGAGAACACCGGCAGCGTCGCCGAGCGATTCAAAGACACATTCACCAAACTCCGGGCTTTCGAGGTCTACAAGTTAGGGTACAGTAGAGCCGTGTTCCTGGACGCCGATATGGCCATCTTCCGCAATCCGGACGAGATCTTCGAATGCAAGCTTCCAGGTCGAGACTGGCTAGGTGCCACTCACGCCTGCGTGTGCAACCTTGACTACGACTCGTGGGCCCCAGCCGAGTGGAACAAGGGAAACTGTGCCTTCACGACATTGAACCACCCGGACGAGGTGGCTGCAGAGATTACGCCCGAGTCACGCCCGACATATCGACTTTTAAATGGCGGCATGTTGCTGTTCTATCCGTCCGAAGAACTGTGGAACGAAATGCTGCAGTTCTTCAACACCACCGACCGCCTCAAGACATATCAATTCCCCGACCAAGACTTTCTGGCAGATTTCTACCGTGACAAGTGGTATCCGCTGTCATGGAAGTACAACGCGCTCAAGACCATGCGGTATTGGCATCCTCGAATGTGGTCTGACGATAAGGTTGTGGTCCTCCACTACATCGTCGACAAGCCGTGGGAGCGACAGGTCAGCCCGGATGGTGTGGCAGGCCATCTCGGGAGAGACGGGGCAACTCATGAGTGGTGGTGGAATATTTACCGTCGGTGGCGAGCCGACCGCGAGAAGACGCAACCTGACAGTCTCGTGCTTGATTCAATGGCGGAATTGGTCGATACGGAGCAGTCATTCACCGAGGTGATTCCCATCCCGCAAGAGGTTGGAAAACCCGAAGATGTTTCCTAGGACTATGAGGGAGTCCAAGAAGTTGAGGGTGATCCAACAGGAAACGGTGGACGAAGCAAGACAAAAACTTTGTGGGTATCAATTCTCCTGTGCCGGCATACACCAGCGATGTCCGATCCTCATGTATAGTTCCGAGACTCGAGTCACCGTCTAAGCTTCTGTTTGTGCCATCCAATGCTTCATAGTCTTTCGAGGTCGGTTGATTTTGTGAGAAAATCAGATGCAGTAGATTCCCCCGAGATCAGAAGCTCAGTTTGTACCCTGCGACGGTGTCACTCTATCCGATTTATCGCTCTCTTGACTTTCGACAGTGGATAGGTGTTTGCCGTAACTGCCCCAATGCCACATGATATCAACGCATCCTGCATCAAGCAATTGTCGGGCCATTTCGGTTCTTTGCCCCAGTGTATGAGTCGACCCAACATATCCCAAGCACTTCAAGTTGGCACCCACGGCGGCCCCGACTCCTGACATACTGTCCTCGACAGTCAAACATTGTCCTGCAAGAGCTCCGAGCTTCTCTAACGCATGGAGGTAGACAGCGGGATCGGGCTTGCTGGACGGACCAGAAAGGGAATCAGCCGCGGAAAAAATCTTATCGTCGTCAAAGTACTTGATCAGCCCCGTCACCCGCAGGCAGGTACGAATGCGGCGCAGGGATGACGAGGAAGCAACAGCCAAGACGAAATCCTTGGATTTGTGGAGTCTGGCAAGTGTTTCGGTCACACCAGGGCACGGCTGGGTCTTTGCTTCGATGTTGGCGACCACTCGATCTTCTTGAGTACGGTTGCAGGCTTTCAACTCGTCTTCGCTCAACTCAAAACCTAGTTGCCGTTGCAGGGTTACCAGGATTCGGCGAAAGTTGAGACCAACAAACTCTGTGATAAGATCCTCAGGCGAAAACCGAACGGCGACGTCCCTCTTTTCTAACACCTCGTTGATCAACTCGCAGCAGATCTCGGAGGCGACATCCTCCGATTGCACAAGAGTATTGTCGCAATCGAACAGCAGATATTTGATCTGTAGGAGGGTCAGCATCTAGAGGAACAACCCAGGCTACTGAAATCAAGTCAAATTTACCCTCATGGTGCCTAGCGCAGCACCCAGTCGCGAGATCCCAATGGCGTTTGCCGCGGGTGAATTGATTGTTAGTGGGCGTCGTTAGCCGGTAGGGAGCTAGAGCACGACCAGCTACCCTGTTTGTATTCAAGCAAGGAACTAAGCAATGTCGGTGACGATGGTGAATCAAACATATTGGTGACATTGCGAACTGGGCGGCCTGCAAACGACGCGGCTGTCCTCACGTCACAACCGTCCACGGCCGCGTGGCAAGGTATGAAACCGGCGACAGGCTTGTACATGAAGGACAGCATCTCCGAGCCAGTAGCCGTGGCTGCTGAAAGACAGCAGAAAGAGTGAAGGTCCCGTGTCGACGGGAAGATATGGTCTATTAATTGTCGATGCAGGTCCGGTCAAAGTTAAGTGAAAGTGATGTGATGCCCTTTTGCAGAGAAACAGAGCTTTGAATAGCCTCCAAAGCTGCCAACTTCATCTGATACATATAGAACTCTCCAGCTTACCCTTTCGACTCCACTGTTCCATTGTGGTGCCAACGCTGCCTTTCATTCAGAACTGTTTGTTGTCAGAGCAGTTCATCAAACTGGCTTCTTCATCATTTTCAGATTTGGTTGCTCCTGCCTCAGTCATGGCACCACAACACGGATGGCCACTATTATTTACAAGTCATTTACATCGACACAACATTGACCGTTGGTGTTGGTATGGTAGCTGTCCTTATCACTTAGCGGTTTGCGATCTTGCCCTGAATCTCGCCCTATGTTGTGTTGATACCTGAAACTTGGTGTCTCGGACTCATTTCCACCCCTTGCATTGACCATGCCCTCACCCAGCCAAAGCCGGCAAACCCAGACCTCGGATTGACCCTTGCATGTCATGGAGGCTGAATTCCAAATAAGTGATCCGCTTGGACCATCTCACGACTTCAAAATGGACGGTTCGCCTGGAGGGACGAAGCAACCACAACCCGACACCCTTGATCCGAGTGACGGTCGCAGCCCAGAACCAACGTCGTCTCCTTGTCGATCCTACGGCAGTCCGCCGCTCAAGATGCCGATGCCCCTGCACCCACGAACAGCCGGTATTCTCAGAAGTGAATCTCCACTAGTAGGACAAAATCTACGAGCATCCTCTCAGACGCCCCTGGGCAGAACATCAGCTCCATTATCTCGCAGTGCCAACGAACAACCACCATATTCGTTCGGTTCATCGGTGAGCCTTGATCCTCGTTCCTTGTCGCCCATACCCGATCCGGTGGCACTGGCGGAAATCAAGCGGATGGTTCCTCAGATCCAATCTACCAAGGACGGCTTGAGGAACCTTGGCGGAATGATTGAAGCATTGGGAGCTTATGTCAAGCACGCCAGGAATACGCCGGCACCTGCCTCCTATGAAGATCAAACGTCCAGGAGCGGAAGAACACCACAAACCATGTCCGAGGGCGATTTCTCAAACTCTTTGGCAGGGTCCGCGTTCGACGCATTCCTCAATGATCTGGAAGACGAAGAGGGCGGCGACCCTGGCCTCGCTGCTGGAAACAATACACAGGCAGAAAATCGCTAGAAACGAAAAGAGCCAGTACCACTGGAGCCGGACACGCATGAGTTACTTAGAGGATACCGGACATCCCTGGTTTCGCGAACGGAGGCGTGCCTGATTCGATGCTTGAAGGAGAAGTTAGGGCCTCATCTGGAGGTTGAGCCCTTCGACCCGGACGGAGTCATGGATGCACTTGTTCCTGCTGCGGACTTGTCGAGTATTGACTGCCATGTGCTGGCCGAAATGATTGTGGCACGGGGGGAGGTATCCAGCAATTCACCGAGCAATGCTCATGTTTGCAAACGTGATAATATGGATGCCATGCAGACTTAGGTGCATTTTCGTCAGTTGCAACACTGACCAACATGAGCTCTCAGCACAGTCGCCTGGCTATATGCATCAGTAGATATCGGTACCGGGCTCGGACTTCAAAAATGAGGAGATGGCAGCATGGGGCAAACGCCATGTATACCATAGAATTCAGGGGGTGGCCTTCGCCGCTGGAAATCCAGGTCCTGGCCGAAGTCCATTGTCATGAACACGTATTCCCACCTTTCGTGCCTTGCCGTCCAACTCTATGGGTCTCTTGGGGATAAATCCTGCCGTTTGTCACACTCCCACATCAACGTCTTGTGGTTCCCGGCATTCCTTCTTCTACCATTAGCCACCATTGCCCAATGGTATCCCTCATGCGGTCCTTTGCTGCTGGGTAGGGCTCAACCTCAGACAGAAGACTCCCGGGGTTATGTCTTCGGCGGTAGGTCGAGTATGATGAAGCGGTCAAATCCACTCGTTCGTTTGCTGCGCACGCAGTAGTCCCGACTTGAAAGAGTATAGCTCCTTCCATTGGCAGAGTCTCCCTAGTGGACCTCCACTGCAGCCTGATTGATTCAGGTCGTTTGTTGCTTGCTCCCACAATCCTGTGCTAAATCGCAGTCCTTCCCGAGGGTCCTCTTGGCCTCGCACATTGTCAAACAATGCCCTCCTGTTCTTTATATAGTGCTCCCGTGCTTTTGTGCTCTCCTTCATCACCACAGAGATGGAGACATAGACTAGGTGACTGGAGCGGGGAGGGCGGTCCGACCAGCCATCTGTGCCATCAGCAAGACAACGCGACTCATATTGCCCCCGCACCTTGTCGGCGGTCCTTCACCAAGATCCTGTCGTCGTGGGCGTACCGGCCGTGTCTAGTGATGTGACGGTCGAGCATATACTTGCCGATTCCCCACGTGGCCGTTGCCAAAGGTCGTCCGTGCCTGCAGGTGGCTGTGCCGGTCACTCTCTGTCATGACCATGCCGTCGTCGGTCACCTCCTGACATGACCATGTCGTCGTCATCTGTCACCCCCTGCCATGATCATGTTCGTCATATGTCACCGCCTTCCACCTCGTGGCCTTGGCGTCGTCCTCAGGGGTATAAATATTTCGCTTCTCCCCCGTGTCTGTTCTCTCCTTCCTCCTTCTCCTCTCCAGATCACACAGCTTCTTGGTCTCGTCGGCCTGGAACTGTGAGAGTCGGGGAGATGGGGACAAGGACTCTCTTCAGTTCCAGCAGGCCGTCTTTCTCTTCATCATCTTCGTTCGACGGGTATCATCCTCCGCCGTCGGCACAACGTTGACATCTTCGGCTTCCAACGCAGGACACCGCTTCGAGGTACAAGGCAATTGGTGTCCATATCTTCATCTTCGGCTGCTGACCTCTCTGTAGTGCAATTCGGGCATCTGGTCTCCGTCCGCGAGTGCCCAGTACTCCCACCGGGCGGAGGGCACCCACGTCCCTCTCGCGCCTGTCCATCGCGAGGATGCAGTGTGCCTGCTAGGGCTCATAATGTCGCCGCGGTCACCAAACTCCACGATGATGTCGTCGCCATTCACATTCTGAGCTCCGCATCCCGTAGAGTTATAAAGTCGCTTTCGAACTCTGACTCTTTGTCTTTCTTCCTCCTTCCCCCCCAGCAACACTTGTCTCCTACACGCCTGTGGTCCCGACCACAGAGGCGACAGTAGACATGGCTGAATGTTCCAAGCACGCAAGACTTCTTTCCTTCCGCAGCCATACTCCTCGCTGTTGGGCCTTTCGACCAGCTTCTTCAAAGGAGGGGTTGGAAAGGAGACACGCAGCTTTTCCAGTCCTGTGTGTTGTGCCGCGAAAAAGTCGACACAGCAAGATCTTCACAATGTCGGTCACCCGCCACCGCCCTCACTGCCAGACCGCACACAGCGTCGTGCAAATTCACCGACAGATACTATGTGAAGTGCACGAGGCAGTGACAGAGGCAGCTTGTTGCGACTCGCCGCACAAGTACAACTTCGTCTCCCACTCCCAAGCACAGTCGATCTTCGACTACCACTACCACGCACAACCACACTCTCAACAACCACGACATTTCGCGAAACCTTGACTTCATCAAACTCATTCGAAATGTCGGACCTTTCCGAAGCCGATCAGTTTCTCTACGCGGCGCTTGCAGCTGAAGTCGTAAGTTGAACTTCGACAAGTCCATGAGAAGCACTGACTGACCTTTCACAGGGTAGGCCGTCTCCTCCACCGGAGTTCCACGGTGCCGCCAATGTGGCCGCACCAGCCACTGCCTCTGAGGCCCGCAACATGGCTGCCAATGACACTGTCGTTGTGCCGCCAGTTGCCGTCGCTGTGCCTGCTGCGCCAGTTGCCGACGTGCCAGCTCACCTCGGCGCCCCGCCCCTCATCCCATCCACGCCAGCAATCGTCAACAACCCTGCCAACACCGTCGCCGCACCTCTTGGCACAGTCGGTGGCAACACCCCCGCCCAGCCTGCATCTCAACAGCGTACACGAAAGTACAGGAACGTTGGCGACGAAGCTGACCCATTCATCTGCCCGGGCCTCAACCAGGACTGTTACCACGCGGTCCTGCGCGAGAGTGGTTACTGGGACCACATTTTCCGCAAGCACAACTACACACGGAAGCAGATGGACAGGCCAAACAACCAGCATATCAAAGACATCTTTGTCCCCGCGCGACGCGCCTCCTGGTATCAGGCCAGGGGCGTCGACATCACGTACCAGGGG
Organism: Cladophialophora carrionii CBS 160.54; assembly: GCF_000365165.1. NCBI lineage: Eukaryota > Fungi > Ascomycota > Eurotiomycetes > Chaetothyriales > Herpotrichiellaceae > Cladophialophora > Cladophialophora carrionii. The sequence continues at coordinate 2,459,007 of NW_008481829.1, forward strand.
ACCGAGCCCAAGCAGATTGCCGTGCGAAGGCGTATGGCTGCTGGCCTCAGAACGACCGATCCGGCATACGCGAGCACGGTGTACGGGTCGACAATGACAGAGCCAGACGTTTGAAGTGAAGGAAACGAAGTGAAGATGAAGTGAGTGGAAGGTGAAGTGAAGTTGAGTGCAGGTGGAAAGTGAGACGAGGTGGAAAGTGAGACGAGGTGGAAAGTGAGACGAGGTGGAAAGTGAGACGAGGTGGAAAGTGAGACGAGGTGCAAATCCGAGGGTTGAGCATTGGCGCCAAGGCGCAACGCAGACGAGTCATGAGCAGAGAGCAGTTCGTGCGTAGTGCAATGAAACATGACTCATGAACATCATTCGTTGCTTTTCTCTATGATTGTGATACACGTTGTTTCGACCATCTCGCCATTGCTAACCCAGAGCTAATAGTACCTCGACGGCGGTCTGCCCTGGTTAACACATATCAACACATATACATGCTGACAGCGACGCCGGTGCGTGCCAATGTGGGACCGAACCGATACCACCGACGAGTACCCTACGCCTACCAAGACGAGTCCATCACCATCGATATTGCGACAGTCCCCCATATGCATCTCCAGCGCCAGTTCCAGACCGCAAGTTGAAGAATTACCATCGAAAGGAACATCCGTTCTCACCCTCGTGCCGCTCGCTCTCGCTAACCTCAATCATTGCGCTAGCATATCCAATCATGCATCCTGCCTTCGTCAATGTAGCATCGAGCGAGTGCTGTCATAGCATATGCCCATGTACGCATCTGTCGGTCAATCCGGGGAAGCTGGTATCACAGCACGCGCGACTGGTCCAGCAGACGGTGGACCGTCTGATTGTCTCTTTCTTATTCGTTGGGTCCGTTGGGTCGTTCGCTCGCTCGCTCACTCGCGCGCTGGCTCATGCCGTGGAACCCTGAAGGCAATGCACTGACTGCGCCGACTGCACTGCACTGCACTGTGAGGCAGATTGCTACATGACGAGGCACAGCCGAGCAGACAAACAGGGGACAGTACGGAGTACACAGAGTGTGAGAAGGGGAGATAGTAGAGGCTAAGGACGCAAGAGGTAGGGGGGATCTGCCGATGAGCCGGCCAGCTAACCAGCCAGCTCGGTAGGTTGTTGGGTGGATGATACAGCCAACGCTGTGCGACGTCGCTTGATGATACACTCACATCCTCAAAGTAATTCGTCCATATGCCCGCACCGCCCGCACACGGCACACAGACGAAGGAATTATGCTGTGTAACGCCTTTCTTGATCCCAGACGCGCTGAAGCGGGGAGGGGGACTCCGGTTGGGGATGGGATATGCACGCGGGGACGTCGATAGGTTTCGCTATGATATCACAGACAGGACACAAACCCGCCGGCGATCTCCAAGGTCAAGCGCAAGGGTATGGTCTTTGGCTTTTCTGAGGGACTGTTCTGGATCTGTGGATTGTGCCTCATTCATCGTGGCTCGTCGCTCGTGGCTTGAGGTTTGCACGCGGGATGTGTTTCAACGTCTCCACACGTACGATACGAGGAGAATGCGCGATGCAGGGTGCAGCGTCTGCAAGGTTCTTTCCGCCGCAACGGATTCGAGAGCTGATTTGCTGAGTTACTCATTTTCTAGCTTTTTGATTTCATTGACTGTTACTCAAGCCTGGATTTCTCTCGAAGGTGTATGGTCCTGGGCTCCTTCTACAATACCGTTAGATCGGAACCGCTTTGTGTCTAAAGAGTCGGTGAGCCTTACCTTTTGGATATGCGGCTCGTAGGTTTTGCCCCATGCTATCTGTGCCACTGACAGAGGTGACCCTAGCTGAGGATGATGGTTGGAGAAGACAAAATAGCACAATGCGCCATTCTTGTTATGTATAATGCTGAATGACAGCGGAACGCTCACTTCGGGCTTCCAGCACTTGGTCAATGCCCGTTGCTTCCGTAACATTACGCTTATGATCATGTGTTACAATCTCAGCCTCCCAACATGCCTAGTTGCCCTTGTGTATGTCTGATTCCGACAGAGCGCAGCAGAAATTGAGGTCGACACCACCAACAAGAAGCCATCCTGATATCCGAAGCTACCATTTGAGGACCTTCGTTGGAAAGAATTCATCAATCAGCTCCAAATAGTAGGGCTATATTGCCAGATTAGCTTGGCGTCGGAGACCAAATGCGGACCGTACGTACCTTGAGCCTCTCAATATCCGGCCTTTCGTCACTCTTGCTGTAAAGATCATAGGGATTGAATTTCTTGACGGCCTTGAGCATCTCATGATCCTTCTCGTTCATGAACTCCCTGTAGGCGCCCTGTTGGTGCCAAGGGTAGAAGCTGTGGTATCGTATCATCGCAAGAGCCTCATCTGGAAGTGTCGACTGAGTCTTGACCACATGGTAGAGATACTCATCATGACCCCATGAGAGCATAATATTGTCAAGACCACAGCCGGGCGTGTAGATGCCACTCTTGGTGCTGTAGATCGGGTCGTCAAAGTCCGGATTGGCACAAAATGACTTGTTGCCATAGATGATCCGGTCGTCAAACGCGCAGCCGACGACGAATGTATCCCCCACGACATCCCATTGACCCTCAGCATCGAAAAAGAACAGCAGCTTCCCTAGATCGTGGATGAGACCAGTCAACTGCATCCAACGTGGTCGGCCGTCGCGGCGCATAGCCTCTGCGGATTGAAGCAGGTGCTCGATCTGACCAAGCTCGGTGTCGGGGTCAGACTCATCAATGAGAGTGTTGAGGCGTTCCATTGCTTCCCAGATGGACATCTCGGCCCGAGTCTTTGAGCGGAAGGCATGTCGAGCCTTCAGGTTGTAAGCGACAGTCTGCTTCGTGTGTTGCTCGAGGTAGAAGTTCTTGACTCGGTCACAGGCGGTTTCGTATTGGCGGAACCGAGTCTTGTCTTTTCCAGCATCAAACTTGGAAGCTTCGTCTTCGTCTGTTTGTTGTTTGATCTTGAAGGCCTGATCTGCTGCAATATCCGCATGCTCGATCTCATCGCAGAGAGCTTCAAAAGCTTGGCCATCCCGGTCGGTGCGAAAGGAGGGTGGGTGGGAAGGCTGCTGGAGAATGACAGACATTTCGGGATAGAGACGAAGCAGCAAGTGTACCGTACGATGATGATTTGGTTGGCTTTTGTGTGTGGAATCGTGCTCAGCGCAAGATGCTGAAGCTGCGGAGGGAGCTTGTTAGCTGTCTCGGATTATTGGCGACTTGATTGATGGAAAGCTCGAAATCCGATCTTGCCACGATGACTGACAAGTTTGATGCTGAAGCTGATGATGTCGAGCAGCGAGACCCGGCTTGATATAGATATCATCCTACTTAGCCAGTGACAGTGCACATACTTCTCACCAACAAAAAGGTCGGACTGATAAAAACAGTGACATCTGTCCAATTACCTACCGGAAAATTCTCATGCGTTCAACCAATTCGAACCTGAGTGACTTGCGGACTTGTTCGCTGTGGGAACAAGCGAGGCGACTTTCTAGAGGATTGACAGGTGAAAGTTGCCAGATCTGGAAGATGAGGTTCGAAGACGAAGCCCAGATGGAGCTCGGATGCAACGCTAAGCTGATCACCGATGGCGGGCCGTTGTAGTTTCTTCCTTTACCATCGGGGTGGTCGAAGCGCCTCTAATTTAGGCTTCTGAGTGGATAATCATCCCTGCCACAGAATTCCTAGTGCTTTGAGTAGTTGCCATCGTTTGTGGCTGTTGTGAAGAGCAGTTCGGCGTCTGGAAGTTTTGCAAGATAACAATACTAGAGCTGGAGGAGGCACGAACTTGATAAAGTCGGTGAAACAGCAGGGAAATGATATAACACTATCGTGACGAAGACTCGTTGCCGAGCGTCAAGGTTACACAGTGTTTGCCAGGATCTGATGGCCGGTCGATGGGATTGACAACCCCCGGGGATGGACGGGCGTCAGTAGCTCTCATGTTGTGTAACAGCGATAGCATTAGATTGCATGCCTGAAAACAAGGGTCTTCTCGAGAGCGCCGATAAGACGGCCATCTGAATGTGTGTTGCATTTGATCAGACTTCGTGCTTCATGTCTCACAGAGAAGAGTGAGAATGAAGAAGCAGCTCCAGAATGAAAATTTAGAACCGAAACACAAGGCAGGTGGGGCACGGGAGGAATTACCACATTCAGCCAGCTTGGAAGGCGCGACAAGGCTGAGAAGGAAGGAGGCGGTGGAGGTGGAGAGACCCCGGTGTAACCCGTGCAACGCCGACCGAGAATGCACTCCCATCAACCGTTGCCGATGGCCGGCGTTTGAAAGCTAGGTTGACAATTGCAGGTCCTCCGTACTCACCAAGCATTCGAGGCTTGACAGTGGCTTGAATCGAAAGAAGCGAAATCACTGCTTGAACGCCAAAAGCAACTGTCGCTCGTCTCTAGGTGTGCTGCGCCACTCTGTCCTGCAAACCAATGTTGGTACCTCGTACCCTTGTAACCCTGGTCAATTGACACTGGTGACACGGTGGTGCTGTCGGCTATTGAACTGACGCGAGCTCGGGCGGACAATACACCGAGATGGCGGGGTAGCCGATCCCATGCTCGAGAAATATTTCGCCGATGAACACCATTCCCCGCATGGCCAGCGCCGTCAACTGGGCCTCAACGCTTCGTTAAATTCGCCTGCGCAACTTTGCTGTGCATGAGATCAAAGAACAATAGCTCGACCGACTGACGCCATGGTTGACGTACGACTGCCACTGAATACTGGTGCAACTATTCCCGCCCTAGGTCTAGGTAACGTTGTGCCGCTCCGAGAGTCGCCTGGACAAAGCCTAACACACAATTCCAGGCACATGGCAGAGTCCCAAGGGCGAAGTGCGTGCGGCGGTGGCTCACGCTATCAAGTCCGGCTACCGACACATCGACGCTGCGTATGTGTACGGGAATGAAGAAGAAGTCGGTGAGGGGATCAAAGAGGGTCTGGCCGCCACAGGGATACCACGAAGTGACCTGTTCATTGTCACGAAACTCTGGTGCACATATCATACAAGAGTGGAGCAGAATCTCGACATGAGCCTGAAGCTTCTGGGCCTTGACTATGTGGACCTCTATCTCATGCATTGGCCCGTCGCCATGAATCCAAACGGCAATGACGAGAAATTTCCCAAACTGCCTGATGGGTCAAGAGACCTCCTCCGAGACAGATCTCATGTCGACACGTACAAGGATATGGAGAAACTGCTCAAAACAGGAAAGACAAAAGCCATCGGGGTGGCAAACTACTCGAAGCGGTATCTCGAAGAGCTCTTGCCCAAGGTGGATGTTGTTCCTGCGGCCAACCAAATTGAGAACCACCCACTTCTGCCCCAGCAAGAGATTGTGGACCTTTGCAAAGAAAAGGGCATCCACGTCACGGCCTACAGTCCTCTTGGCAGTACTGGAAGCCCTCTCATGAAAGATCCCCACGTGGTAAAACTGGCGGAGCACAAAGGCGTCACCCCAGGCTCGATCCTGCTGAGTTACCACATTGCGCGAGGCAGTTCTGTCCTCGCCAAGTCGGTCACGCCATCTCGCATCGATGAGAACAAGAAGATCGTTGACCTCTCGGACAGCGATCTTGCGTCTCTGGCAGAAATCTCCAAGAAAGGCGTCACTCGATTCGTCTCTCCGGGATTCGGCGTTGATTTTGGTTTCCCAGATAAGTCCTAAGTTATCCTTCTCGACGGATCAGCAGAACACAATGAGCGAGCTGGTCGGGGTTGTTAGCAATAGGTTCGAGATAGAACGATGCATACGGCTATTACAATGATAGAGGTATATAGATCATGCTTGCAAGCTTGGCTAGAAGAGCGAAACATTCTGTAGAATACACAAGATATGGAGACAGGGTTAAAGGAGACTCGATTGCTTCAACTCGCTTCCTGTTCTCGCGCTTCTGCACTCTGAGGAGTCCACGACGTCGACAGCCAGCACGCACCGGCTAATCGACACCGGCGTGACAGATTAAACTGGAGGACCAACCAACGTGAGACTGGAGTCCAGGCATGATCGCAGAAATAGAGCGATTGTTTCCACGAACCAATCATGAAGAGAGAGCCTTTCTGCTCGTGTCTGTTCATGCTATGCACAGCTTCTTTCAATCCTATTCGAGTAGCTGCTTGATTAGATGAATCCCGTGCTTTCCACGTCTGTCATAAGTGGCAAGAAAACCTGGACCGGGGAGTACTTCAACTAACGGCTCTTCTTGTGGCGGGCAGTCCCGTTCCTGCCCTGTTCCTTCCTTGTTCTGTCCTTGCCCTCACACGGCAGGACCAGCAGGGCTACGAGATAGTTCATAGCTGAGAGCTGAGCTCTCGAGAGATAGACTCAACAAGAGCTTGATGACATACACTGATGCGCTACCACACTTCTCGTGGATTGTGGCCATGTCCCATCAATCTCTCCAATTACTGCCTCGCCTCATGCAACGTCATAAACATCCATAGAATCATACGTAGAGCCCTAAAGATGGATGCTCAATATTGCTGTTGTCGGCCTGAGGCGAATGGTGAGTTTGAAGCCGATTCTTCGCACGAATCATTAACCCACCACTCTCTCAACTGTAGTCAATATCATTGCCCTGAATGTCATTGCTTCTGCGCCAGGCAAACGCTACATCTCGACTCTTGTGAACCGAGTCCCTCGCGCCCTCTCGTCGCCGTCTGCAGCGCAGCGTCTCACGAGCTACAACGGGGTCGCTCGAACGTAGACTACATCGACATTGGCATCACGGGGTACGACAGCTATGAGGACATGCTCACCCATCCAGGGTTCCAAGCAGTCTTGGTCTCCATCAGTACTGACGTGCACGCCATTTCAACAATCCGGGCAGTTGAGAAAGCGCGGCACGTCCTCTGCAAAATCTGCAAAGCACGGACTTGGATGAAGTGCGTATTGCCTACCTAGCCGTCTAGCAAACATGACAGGCTCGTCTCATCATACATGAAGAAGTTGTAGACGGGGATGCCGCCAGCCGCAAATCCACCAACCAACCACAATTGGACAGAACAGTAAGAAAGAAATGAAAATGAAGGCCAGCACCACCTCAACCACCACTACAGCTGTCATAACGAATGCCTCTCGGCCTCAAGTACAAGCTTAAGAGACAGGGAAGGAGAACGCTGGCATCAAGGAAGTCAGCATTGACAAACCCCCTCTACTGTTGACTGTATCCATGGTCCGCCCCAGTGTCAGGGTTGTTGTCTGGCTGTTGCCCGGCCAGTTGTCCCGCTTGGACAGCCCACAAGAAGGGGTCGATCAAATCGTCATCTTGGTCTTGACCCTGATGACCGTCGTGAGCTTGCTGCTGGTGTTGAAGCTGCGCCGGCTGTTGGTGAGAAGTCGCGACGGGAGGAAAGCTCGGCTGAAGAAACTGGTTGGCGACCGGTGGAAAGACATGGCCCTGCTGCGTAGTATGATACGCCTGGCCACCTTGCACATGGGCCTGTTGCTGTTGGGGTGGAAGAGGATGATGAGTCGGAGGCAGAGCAGGCTGAACGTGCTGCTGGGGTTGATGCATTTGAGGTGCCCCCACGTTCGTTCCAAGTCCTTGTTGCGGCGCAGGTGGCGGAAGCTGAACACCAGGATATGCTTGGTCAAAGGCCGTGCCTGGACCTCCAAGTCGCTGTCTCGCCACGACAGCCGGGTCAATTGGAGGAATTTGCGCCTGTGCAGCTCCGCCACGACTGATGCGATCTTGGACGACACGGGCTTTGGCTGCTTGAGCTCGAGTACCTGCCTGGGGAGGCTGGTGGGCCGTAAGAGTTCCCGGCGCGACACCGGGGAGAAGCTCATTCCAGTGATACCGTAGCTGGTCCAGTGTGCCGACCGCGATCCTGCCGTGGCCGGGAACGTCTCCTCTGACGATCCAGCGGTCCCAGGGGTTGTCTCTCTTCGCCAGTCCGATGATCATCTCCATTTGCTCTGGTCCCGATGCGTAGTCGTCCCAAGAGTAGCCTGCTGGATGAGTGATGCGGAAAAGAAGGTCTTCGGGTCTTCTCAAGACGGGACGCGTATCCTGGTAATTCCCACCCATGTAATGTCGAACATTGGCAGGTCCGTAGTGAAGTGTAAGTACGCATCCGGTTTCGGGGTGGAAGAACTCGTCGCTTCGCTCGAAAGCTGAGTAGCCCAGGTCCACGTAGGCCATCTTGTAGAATTTAGTGGATCGGGAGTTTGCTTGCTTTACAGGTCTGCGTCGAGTCAGTACATGGAGGATAGGCAGCAGATACGACAACGGCAGCAGCCTGGCTGAGCCAAAGCAGACCATATGTTTGGTAGCTTCGACTAGACATCTTGCTCGGTCTAACAATGACTGCGTCGTCCAACCAAGTGTGCAACTTGTAGAGCAAGACTGGCGACAAGGCGTCCACCTTTGTCAATGGCCATCAGTCATTGCTGCACTGAGGCGCTTAGAGTGCAGAGTGTTCTGACAAGATGTGTGCAGGTCTGTCAACCGACACAGGACAGGCAGAATAAAAGATTGAGACAATACAAGGACTGAACTCACCCTGTATAAACCATCTTGACAAAAGGCTGAAGCCCCTGCGCTAGTCGTAATGGGCTAGCGTGATTGTGATAGACCAATGAACGTCGCAAATGGCGCCGCAAATGCGTGTATATGATTGGCTGAACGAGTAGGTAGTATGATGGATGGATGGCGAACAAAGAAAGACGGACTGACTTATGTACCCCTTGTTGAAAGTCTTGCTTGCCCAGGCAAACGAGGAAGACGTCTCAAAAACTTGGATCTAGCAGCAGGTGTTGCGTTTGACAGGTCGTGAGTTTTGCTATGTTTGCTAGGCACGACAGATTTGTTCTCAGTCGACTAATTACTCGCTCTTGCTGAGAACATGCCTGAACTTGACGAATACCAAAGAACAGTGTTTGCAGCTGCAAAGATGGCTTGCCGACAGATGTGGACTAGTCAGTCAGGGTTTGTTGTTACAAATTACGGGCTCTATCACCGGGACGACTTGCCCTTCGCAGGGATGTCCTCACGAAGCAACCACCGACCGTCTACCGAGTTGGATGTATGTGTAGATCGTGGCCTGCTTTTAAGGTGTTGCGAGCTCTGTTAAGCTTCTAAATAGGCGGACAATTCAAGTACGAGGCGACACAATGAGAGAGAGCTTCCTTATTTGCCCGGCTAAATGCTAAAAGACGAGAGTGGTTGGCAGGTTTGCCAGCACTAGCAGGGCAACATACTCTCCCCGTCTATAATAGGAGAACAATACTCCTGCCAGGCCTTCTTATAAGAACGCTACGGATAAAATTCGCCCAGCAAGGGAAAGAAAGATTACGGGAATGCTTAATCTAAGGGGACTTGTATTCAACCCGATTTTTGATGAAGAACTGAATCTGCCGCGCAAACTATTGACCACCAGCCCAGCCCGATAAGCAAGACCGCAACCGGGCCTGCCATGAAGCACACTATGAAAATAGGAAAACAAGACCATCATCCGCTGGTCCACAATGAGGGTTCCTAGCAGGGATTAACCAATCCTTCCCCCAATACAGGCAGAGAAAGAAGAAAGAAAACCGCAGACTGAAACATATCTGCCACTGAGAGAAATCCTCGATCCCTGGCATGCCAACATACCCATCACCACTCTCAGCCCGGAGCAGCATCTCCATAGCACCAGTTCCATGCTGGTAGGGGTATGTACTGCCATTCAGGCACATACACACAATCACCAAAAAGTATGCTCGTCATTTGCCTCTTCGCCAATATCATTGCCGCTGCCAGGTTGCTGCTGCTGGTAAGTCTGCTCGTCAGTGTCCCAGGACTGCAGCTGTTGCTGGTAGAGTGGCTGCTGTGCGGGAGGCTGCTGTGCAACGGTGGAGTGAGGTTGCTGAGGCATTTGTGATCCAACTAAGGCATCACCTCCGAAGGCGTAGCTCGAGCTCGCGGCATGCTGAGTAGAAGGTGTCTGCTGCATATCATGTGGGAGTCTTTGTAGTTGCGATTGATAGCTGTGGAGCGGAGGAGGCGCCATGGGACCGCGTACGCTGGCGTATGTACTCTGCTGGAAGGCTGCTTCGCCGCCATACTGCTGAGTATACTCTTGAGAATTCTGCGGATCGAATTGAGGAATGACAGGCGGATAGGTCTGCGGAGTATTGTATGTGAGTTGACTTCCGTACTGCTGCTCCTGGGCAAGCAAGGGGCCAGGAGTGTCGCCACCGAGAAGAGGGCCATGAAATGCCGAAGCCTGCGCTTGAGTCGACGTGCGTCGGAGAGACTGACTGTGACGAGATCCAACAGTCCCAGACAGCGAACCAGCTCTAGCTGAAGTTCTTCGGGTTTGACCTTGTGTAGATCTGCGCTTACGACCCTTGGTATTCTTGCCTCGAGCCTGATCTTCATCACTCTGGTCGTCTGGACCTGCTGCATCTCCTTCGTCGGGTACTGGTCGTACTGGCCACCTATTGTTCCAATAGGCGCGGACGTCATTGAGAGTGCCTAAAGTCTCAAACTCAGTCGGCTCGTTTGGGTCAGAGCTGGGCTTGGGGCGAAGGAGCTTCCAGTTTCTCCAGGGGTCTGCTGAGTCTCCTTCTCTCTTGCCTCCCACCAGCAGTTCCATCTCTTTGGGGCCAGTGGCGAGGCTGAGATTAGATAGGGAATTGCTACTGTCTACTTCTTCGTCGGCAAGTTGGAACCGAAGACTCTCTCGGGGTGGATTGTATGGTCGAATGCTTCTTTCTTGCCGGCCCTGGATTTTGACGTTATGATACACGAGCTTGATACGCTGTCCGTTTTCGTGCTCGAACACATCGTTTTCTTGGAAGGCAGAGAATTCGGGGTCTTGATATGCCATTTTGTAGAACTTGACGTCGCTGGCAGCATCCTGTTTGAAGATCCTGTAGTGCTTCGAGTCAGCGGGTTGCTTCTCAAGTACTGCATATGGCGGCAGCGGCCAATAAATACGAGCTAGGTTGCCCTGGTTTTGAGACAGCCCCAGCAGCTACACGAAGACCCTTACCCTGACTCTCGTCTACCTGTCTGGTTGTCAGTGGGCTGAACCCCAGGATTCATTTCTTGGGCCATTTGAGTGAGTTGCGGGCTGTGAAAATGTCGACACCAAGAGAACAGAAGGAGGTGCTATGATCGACAGTTTGCAAGCGTCGACAGCAGTAGGGGCGCGGTGAATCGAGTAAAATGAAAGGAGAAGACAATGGATGGGCGAAACGAAGAACTAATGGCACAGCAAGCCAAGTTTTGTAGCGCGGGCTTACTGGGATTGCGCGATGGGGGACAAGGAGCAAGCGTTGGGGTTGTTGTCGTTTGTCAAGCGCATCATGTAGATCCTAGCTGTATGCTGCTTGATTAATTCAAGTGATTGCCGGTGCGGCAAACCGCGCGCCTGAATGCACCGCGCACAAGCGATGGGAGCAGAATCTTTGGGAATGACTAGGTCCCAAAAGCGACAGGAATCTCCGCCATCTACCAAAAGTATCTGGTAGGTCCTTTGCACGAGAGAGACAAAGATGAACGAAACGATTAACGACTAATATCTTGCGCTAACCCTGAACCTAGATCTCTTAGATACAGAGCTTTTGAGCCAGGTTCCTCCACCGGCCAGCGTTCTCACTCTTAATCCTGGAGTGGTTCAAACGACGTTTGGATGACTCCCAAAAGGGGTTGGTCACGTCGAGCAGGTGGTTCTCGCTGTTGTTGTAGATACCATGTTCTGGCCCTGGGGGTATTCGCGGAGCTGAACAGGAGAGGCCACAAAGAGGAGCGCCAGCTTGAGTTCTCACCGATTGGCACTGTGGCTGTCCTTGAACGGCTCGGCCAGTAGCTCCTCGTGGTTGGGATCCAGATGCATTGCGGGCGTTGGCATCAACACCTGTGGCGGGATGTTCAAGAGGACGTTGATTGGAAGACGGCCGCAAGACCACAACCTGGAATGCTTTCAGAGACCCATTCGGGAGACTGCGGCGGAAGTTGGCTGGAAGACTGGTATATCACACAGTCGCAACGCTGTTGGTGTCTCGGTTCACGTTGTAACGATACAAGGGTGGAACGACACCGGCGTCACCGAGAACACGCCAAAAGGCTTCGAGCGGATGTTGTGGCAGTAGCTGTTGTTTCCGAGTGGCAGACCCTCAAGCCACGCGCGTGCAGGACTTGCCGTCTCATGATTCTCATTGGAGGAAGAAGCAATTACACCACCGTCTTTTGCGGGGAGAATGGTATTGGCGCTCGTGGAGGTCGTGGGAGCAGCTGCAACATACGGCAGCCGGTTCAGAACTGTTTTTGGGTGAGTGAGAGACGATAGAAAAGACTTGTCGTGGATGGAAGACCGGGGGCAAGCAGTCGTGGACAGCGTACAGTGGCTGTGGGCTTTTATTACCGCCCCAAATTAATCAAACGACCTTAGGAGAACACATATTTCGAGGATACTCTGGTAGAATGTCTGGATTCTGGTGTTACCAGAAGCAAGTATCTCGGTAGCATCATTCCCAGTGTCTTCTTGGTCTGAGGGTCCGAACGACGGTTAGTGCTGTCAAGTATCGACTCCCCTAGTGTCACACTGTCGACTGTGTCGACTCTATCGACTCTTGGATCTATACAGGCTTAGCTCGCACAATGAGTACTGCTAGTGTTGAATTATTAATACTGATAGTGATACTAATATTAGTACTAACATCAACACTATAATAAGCCTATATTATACTAGATTCAACACTCGAGTTAACCAGTATACTGACTCAAGCGAGTCGACTTACGAGTCGGCTAATCGCGAGAGTCGATACGTGGCCTATACCCTCGTATCGACTCAGTCAGCAGTGTCGACACTTGACAGTGCTGACTACAGTAGGGTTATTAACGAACCTTCGTTTGGTTGTACAGGATCTTGTAACTGAAGGTCCTACGTGCGGAGAGCGAGCCCTTGTGCCACGGATGCGCGAACTGCTTGACACGGCACAGCGACATCATCCTAAACCTGGTCCCTAGAAGCAGGACATGGTCTAGTGTACCCATAATGACTGAACTGGTGTCTTGTGGCGGAACAGACCAGAAAAGGTGCTACTACATGATTTGACCTACAGAAATGCTGCCAGGAAGGCTGTAAGGAGCTTCACATGGAAATGCGGATGGCTGGGATTTGCAACCGATTGTAGTAGGGAACCTGGTCGACCAGCGTCCGCGCGAAAGCTGCTGTCACGGGCCAGATGCCATAGTTCTGGGGGAATGTGGCAGGAACAGGAAGACGAGCAAATAAAAGGGAAAAGAGATCTGTCTGATGTGTATATATCAGGAAGAAGCAGACGAGTGGCTGGGCTGGATAGAGGACGGTATCACAGCTCAAAGGTGTTTCAGGTATTGCTACAGAGAGAGACGGTACACATGCCAGCGACGGGGAGAAGCAGACAAAGTGGCTTTGACTGATCATTTGCAAAGAAAGCGTTCGGATCAGACCCAGCAATCACCCATGAGCTTGTGCCCAGTTTTGCGATGTTGCAAAATACTGCCAAATCTAGCCTGATCCGTTGCCCACTGCCCCTGTAGGAGAGCATGGCTCTAGGTCCACAGTCCTCAGTGATATCTACTCGAGCATAAGTGCTGGACGAGTGGTGTTTTGATCTAGTAGGATTGGAGTGTCGAAGTCCCGGTAATAGCCACTTTCAACTTGTCCATTAAGCTCCACATATTCATCTTCAGCATTGGCTACATGGGCATCGAGATAGCACTACCAAGCTGCCGCCATAGTAAGCGACTCCTGGACCGTCCCGGAGTACGAGACAGCGTTGGCACCACGAGCTGTTTGTGTGATGATATCCTCACGAAGCGAAGCGGCGGAAATGTATAGAGGCGATCACGTGGGCGATGTATCGTGTACTTGGATAAAGGAGGAAACTCAAGCGAGTGAGTCGGCGGCTATTGCCGGCGCTAGCGTCCCCGCAGTGATGAAAGCGTGTCCATAACAGACAGAATAACTTGTTGCCCTGCAGTTGTCGCAGAAAAACTGGTAGAAGGGAAGAACGTATTATCGACAAGATGATCAAATCAACGCAGATAGCACGGCTAGATGGTGAGTCTCTGACTACGATTTTCAGCAAGTCGCTGGGGAAAGATAACTGACCGCGCACTCCTCTACAGGCCTCATGCTCGCAGCCTCAGTTGATGACGAGCAGGTACGCATGTTTCCAGTCTTGGCTTATGGACAGGACGCTGACCCAAGGACTGGCAGGTCGAGACGGAGCTGGCTGAGGTCAAGTCGCAAGCGAAGATGATCTTCAGGCGGCTGAACCGCAACTCGGAGCAGCAAGCCAGCATCGAGTCAGGACAATACACATCACAGTGAGACAACAAGCTAGCTAGTATGTGTCTGGAGCCACGAAACTAACGGACTCGCCGACAGCTATATCATCCAGGACTCAGTGTGCTTCCTTTGCATATGCGACCGATCCTATCCTCGGAAACTCGCGTTCACCTACCTCTCCGACCTTGCTCAAGAATTCACCACCGTCTATCCCTCACAGCAATATCTCTCAGCGACACTACGGCCCTACGCGTTTGTCGAGTTTGACACATTCATCCAGCGGACGAAGAAGACATACCAAGACAGCCGTGCGAGCGCAAACCTGGACAAGCTGAACGACGAGCTAAAGGATGTCACCAAAGTCATGACCAAGAATATCGAGGATCTACTGTACCGCGGTGACAGTCTCGAACGAATGGGCGAAATGAGTGGACGATTACGGGAAGACAGCAAGAAATACAGGAAAGCCGCAGTTAGGATCAACTGGGAGCTGATGCTGAAACAGTACGGGCCATTTGTTGGGGTCGGCCTGATCGTGTTGTTTTTCCTCATCTGGCGATTCTGGTAGACCAGCGATGGACATTCGAACGATTTGTACCGTGGGCGAAGTAGCAAAGAAACAACCGGCGAGCGTATGACATCTTTTGGCGGGCCACTACTTGGACGACAAGTCGAGATCCGGCTTCGTGGAGAACAAAATCGACAAATGGTCCAATGGACGGTTGCCTCACGCTCAGATCTCATCCTCTTCCTCATCGAAGTCGTCTTCGACACCCATGTCATACAAAATCCTCCCACCCTCACCTCCGCCACCCGCCTTTTGAGCATCGAAGTATGGCAATACCACGCCCTCGCGCTCCAAGCGCTGCCTCTCCGTCAACCCTAGCTCAAAGGTCATACCTGACAACTCTTGATCACCGTCTGCCGCCTCTTCCTTCGGCCTGCGGAACTGGGGATGATCATCCAACAAAATGACGGTTTCCCGAAATGCCGGGGCTCCGCCTGCCCTTGCGGCTGTCGCTGCCGTTGTTGGCAAAAAGAACCACTCATTTACGCCCCGTCCACTCTTCCTCCGATGCTCCAGTTCCAACACGATTCCTTTCTCACCGGGCATCATATCTGCCAATGGTTTTGGCTTCAGCCCAATTATCACACCCTCAATCTCCCCAGACAGACCAAACGACGGTGCGGCAAGCGATTTTGCCAGCGCGGCCCTCTCAGCCAGTAGGATGGCCAGTGAGTGGACAGTTATGACGGTTGTCGCGAGGTAAGACAGAAGCGAGAGCGGTGACGGACTGTACCCGTGCTGGGGTCCAGCACTTGAATACGAATGCGGAGAAGGCAGAGGGACATCGGTATGATAGACCGTGACCAACGAGACCTGAGGCGCTTGCTCCTGTTCAGCGCTGCTTGACTGTATGGCCGGTGGCTGAAGAAGCGACGAGAGAAATGCCGTCAAATTGAGATGACATGCCGGGTCTGTTGAAAGCGAGGCCAAGGTTGTCATCGAATCCACGATCACAAGAACTCCTGGTGATGATATTATCAGCATAGAACATGAAGAAACAGAAACGTAAGCAGGAACACAAACACAAACAGTAGCATGGGCACGCGTACTCTTCCCAGAACTTCGTTTCAAGATATCGGCAAATTCTCGCGTGATGTCCTTCTGCCATGCGGATGTCCTCTCGGCCACATCGTGCCTAGGCAGGAAATAATCGACATTCTCGGGCTTCACCACCGTCTCAAATGCCAGGAACACCGTCGTCACCAGTTTCGAGAGCTGGGCCCGACGCAGGTATTCCCGTAGTAACGGCCAGGCCGGCTGCTCCAACGTGTCGAGCACAAGCGTAAAGGGTGAAGTCTGAGACTGTTGCGAGAGAAGTTTGGAGATCAAGAGTAGGTTGTGTGTTCTTCGGTGCTGGAGGTTCGTGTGTGCCATTATCGTCGTTGAAATGTGACGATATCAATGCCAATGCCAATCCGATGTGCAATGTATGAAGGGGGAAGTACCTAGTCGTCCCTAGTCGTATCGTCGATAAAATATGAATCTTGATGGTTTGCAGTGCCTCTATCAATGGCCTTGGGAAGGTGGGTGAAAAGATCATATTACATAGGAGGGCAGCCTTGTGGTGCTTGCAAGTCTTGCAAGTCCTGCCTTGTCGTGCTTGTGTGCGCTTTGGTCTCTAAACCGTGCCGTAGACTGGACTCGGCTTGAATTCCTAATCGAGCAATGTCTGACGAGGCGTTTATGTAACTATTTGTCTGAGTATTCTTATTTGCTGGCTCGACACTTGAGGAACCTGGCTACAATATCAACCACGTGAATGGACAAAAGACACTATAACAATGACGATCCTTGTTCTCACAAGGCAGAGAGACCTCCGCGCATCTGGCCTTACTCAATCGAATTAACAGCCACGCTGCCATGGGGTATAATGAAATCGCGCTAATTAATGGTTTGTTTACGGTGCGACCCCAGTTAAGAGTAATTATATCGGATCCTCGGGCCGTAACTCCAGGATTCCAGAACTCACACTTCAAAACACACCTCCAGTCCCTATCTATCCCGCCACAATCTTCGTATCAGAGGGGGCATCCCAGTTTTCCACTTTCCATTTCTTCTTGAGCACGTCGTCACGATAGACGCTCCATAGAAGATTACGTCCCCAGAGACGGCGCGGCCGACGTGCATGTGCCAGAACCCTACCATCCTGCGCGGCTTCGGGATCGCGGCGCAGGTGGGACGCGAATGCATTGACATCGCTCCCATGCAGCAGAATGGCTGACCCGAGCAGAGCCTTCGGCTCTTCGAACAGCGAAGTCTCGTTGTTGATGACGTCGATGCGGATCCACACCGTCAACACCGCCAGGACGGCTAGAGCGCCCAGCAGGACGTTGGCGATCGAGTCGACCACCACGAGGCGCACCGTCGGGATGATCAATGAGCCCTGGACTGTGCTTCCGGCCGTGTCGGCCGCACCCGCTCTCCACAGAAAACTCCTTACCATGGCAGCGTGTGCGGCCGTGAACAGCACGGAGGTCGCATTTAACATGGCGCGTGGGGTGACGTAGTTGATCCTGTTGCTTGTGATGAGGGAGGTGTGGTCGTCGAGAATGTTGATGTTGATCAGATGCTCGCGCTGAACGGGTTTGCAGTAGCTTGGTTAACGGGAGGAGTCTGTGCCAATGACATGACCAGATCGCCTTCTATGAAGTCTGATGGGAGCAAAACAAGTCAATAGTAATCAAGTCTTGCGTTTCCAATTGCCCATGCAAAAGAGGCGTGAATAGATACCAAATAGCACTTCATTTACAGCTTCCGTAGCCCAGACTTTGTATTCGAGGCTACCTCTCCGTGTCAGTTGGGAGGACACTAGGGACACCGGTTACCATGAAGGTGGGCTGTCTGCCTCGATGAGTGGAAGTGCAAAAAAGCCACGTCCCGCCAGCCTGGATTGGGCTTTGACCCTCCTTCCGATGGCAAGGCGCAATGGAGCCGTCTTTCTCTGGCCAATCTCCTTCTCGGCTGAAGGGGGGTCCCCTAGTGGCGTAAAAGCCATGGCTGACCGTATCTGCCGTGATTGGACGTCTATCGAGACAGCTTCAGGCTGCAGCTTCTTCGCGCAGCACAGGGTGGATGAATTCGCCTCGGTCGTGCCAATCCCTGGCGTCCGAGGATCCCATCATACTCTTGAGAGCCATGTTTCCAGCTGGCACGAGTTCAGGGAATTGGCAAGGCGGAAGCCTGACCACGAGGGCACACACGAACGCCGCTCAGTACTCACTGAGATATTAACCCAAAGCCTCTGCCCTTAGACATCGGTTCTCGTGCCTCCATTCGCACCTCGTTCCCGTCTGTTGAGATTTCTTCGACCTGACACGATCATCACGGCATTCTGGATCTTGTGCTGCGCCATCCCAGCCTTCGGGCAGGTAACTCAGATAACCGGCTGCTGGTCTGGCACCACAACATACGCCACAGATCTGCCTGCATGTGACAGATATGCAAGCTCGCACTCGAAGTGTTTTGCGCTGCCTGGTCCGACGTCGGTCGACACGCCCGCCTTCAAGAACTGCATTTGTGATCTGAAGTTCTTCGACCTGATCATCGAGTATGTAACACGTATCACGTTCGCATGGCATGTACGCTGGGCAATCCAGTTCTGACCGTGCTGCAGTTGCCGGGGCGAAACACGCCTGTGCTTGGAATCGCTCGAAGAAGACGGCGCGGCACAGCAAGCCGTGTCGAATTGACACAAGGAATGCAACACGTGGATCGACTTCAAAGTCACCACGCCAATATTGCCGATGCCGTCAATTACCCTCGCTCCTCATGCAGAATGTAATGCCGTCGCGACAGTGTGCAAGATTGGAGGTGATTTGACTCAGTCTTGCAAGCAACAATATGGGTCTTGCACAAACCTTGCTGCACACCCTAAGCTGCGGAGCTGCCTCTGTAAGCCAAGCATACTGTCCATGGAGTCGCGATGCCTTGTTGATGGCAATAGCATCTGCCACACCAAGACCTTGTCAGTAGCCGATCTCGACTTATGGAGGGAATGCCCTGTAAGACAATTTGAGCCATTCTCAGCGTCGCTAATGTCCTGTTCATAGTTGATCGCATGCCCGACTGCTGCTCGAGTGGAAGCAAGGGCGACGACTCCGCCAGCCCCACCAGAGGTTCGATCCTGGTATGCATAGACGTGGAAGGAGGCTTGCGGCTAAGACAGACAAATATACATAGGCTCGCGACTCGTGGATTATATGTGTGTGTTGGCGGTCATGGTGGCGGTTAGCTGATTTCTTTCTACTTTTGCGGTCAATAGCTTCATTGAGTCCAACAGTACGGGTTGGGTAGTTTCGAAGAGTCTTTTGACAATCTCACAGCCGTGGATGCCTCACTGGTGATGCTCAAGTTGGCGTTGTAGCCTTTCGATCTCCTTCCAAAGCTGCGACTGAAGCTGTTTGTGCACATTTCGCGAAGCCCAGACAAGCCTCGGACGTGGATTTGACGAGAAGCTTGGGTGAGCTTCGCTACCGGCCCCAAAAGGGGAACTGGCTCCATGCAAGCTGCAAGACGACTGCTTGTTCACATACCCGACTTTCTGCTTTTGGCCTGCTGCATTTCAGCTGCTCGCAATCTCGATCTTCCGAGTGAACTTCGAGCCCATGCTTGTGATCCAAGGAATCACCCAGCCGAGACCCTTTCTGGCCAAGTCTCAGCCTGATCGTCCCGGCCAAAATATGTGGTGACAGAAGATGTGGCCCAAGGAATCTGGACATTCCTTTCATGATCAATGCTCAAATTTGTGCATTGCCCCGATGCCGGATTCAGCGACAGTTTTTTTTTTCTTTTTTCTTTTTTTTTTTGGCGAGCGGGCACATCACCCTGTATTTGAGACTTGCAAGAGCATCTCCCAGGATTACTGCAGCCAGACCGGTCGCATGTCTTGTCTATTTGACTTAGCTGAAAGATGCAAATTTGCCTTGCTGCCATGGAGCGTTGCCCGGTCTTCAACAAGCGTGTCGTTGACGGCAATTACATGCCGGCGGTAAAGTTCTACGTGTCTTTGTGATCCTGCTTCTGGATCGCTAGCTGGAATGCCGGAGAATGTAAGATCCTGCTGTGTTGTCGCAGGGCTAGTGGAGACATTCTCGTGTCTGGAGTAAATGGCGCTTCCATTCTGAGTCGTGCTCAAGCGACTGCCCACGAACGCTTCATGGCGTTGGAAATCCCCCAAGAGAAACCCAAGTGAGCGGTTGAACGGCTCTAGGCCGGTAGGAAACACCAATTGACCGTAGACTTCGACCTCTTGTCCTCGATTGATAGTGGCGGAAATGAAGAGCGTATGAGCCGCTTTATCCTCGATAACGGTGCTGTTCACGCAAAGAGGGTAGCTGAAGACTCGGGAGTAACCTTCTGACGAAACTGCGCTGCCATTGATATGCTGTGTTGTCGTTTGTCTGACACCAAAGTCGGATATATAGTCCCAATTTGAATACGTAAGTGATTGCCGCCACGAAACTGTTTTGATACCTTTGGAGGTCTCCACTTGCGAGGAAATGCTCAGGTTGCGAGTTACGTCGATGACATTCGTCAGCGTCTGGTTGGTGCCATTGGAATCTAGACCGAGCTCAGAGAAGAGCGCCAGGGACGGTACAGGAGCAAGAAGGGTAGGAATTGTTCCAGCTGTAACTGATCCGGCCTGGTCGAGCCAGATGAATATCTTCCCTGTAATGACCTAGAGGCTGTAAGTACGACACACAACTTCTGTCGGTCAGCTTACCCAATAACTGCCCACAGTCTCAGAGAGCCGACTCTTGCCTTTGCCGTCGTCATCGATGCCGACCACTCTGATTTCAAATACGTGGCTTTCCCCGTCGCACAGCAGGGGCAGCCAAGGTGTTATATCGATTTCATCTTCGCGGATGTCGAATGCGTCAATTCCGACAACGGGTCTCCATAAACCGGGCACAATGCCACCAGTGAAGACTATAGGAAAGGGCCAGACAACACCTGCCAGTTGCCCATCAATCAGGAGCTGGATTTCCCGGAATGGTGAGTGACCGGGAAGGGGATCTCGCCCGAAAGTATGGGTGTACGAGGAGAATACGTTGGAATACCAGAACTCTACGCGCAGAGGGTCAAACCGGCGGTATATCGACATGAGACACTGACGCACCTTCGTCCATCTGACCCGTGGCGGCAATTGTGAAGACCGCACGTTCCACATTTCGCGGCAGCACGATGCTGTCTCCGACTGTAACATGGGGATAGTGTGAAGGATTCTCGGAGATAATAGCGCTCCGCCTGGCTGGAACTGAAACAATGATATCCGCGGGATCGGTTGTGGTTGATGATTGAAAGAACGTCGCCTCCAAGGTCACATTGAAGGGAGAAGTATAATTTTCGTTTATCAGGTTGCCAAGGTCAAAGACCAGCTGTTGAGGCTCGAGAAAGAGAGACAGGAGATAAGACACGTCTTTCACGTGTGTCCATCTAGGGGCAAGTTAGCACTGTTCAGGGAGAATGGAATCTGTCTGCCATACATAATGCCGGCACGAGTAGGTTCAGCTGTGCTCGTCCGCCAGATTTCGACATCTCCTAGATAAGCCACCGCCAGACGATCGAATTGTCTTCCGGCGGCTTCAACAGTGAGATTCAACGTGATATGGTTGAAAGAACATTCCGGCGGCGTATAAGAACCAATAAACGGGTCACCATAGCTGTTGGCGAAGGAATGGACCATTAGAGTTTGAGTGACAAAACAGCCATGTTTGCAGAAGTCAGCTGCCACTGATTGTCCCTGTTCATTGCTGAGCAGACTGTTCTGTGGCACGCCTGGTGGCGCCAGGAGAGGTGGTGAAACTTGGAATACTCGTAGAACTGACGATGTAGCAGCAGCAGCAGCAACCGCCCCTTCAAGGACTCGCATATCTGCTTTGCAGGGGGAGGGAGATCTTCCAACAGAGGCGAGACCGGCCAACGCTCGCGCTGTGACACCAGCGGTTCTCCGTTTAAGACTTGGGCCAGGCTGGAGCCTCTGGAAGGGACAGATGAGCCTCAGATGGCTCGATAAGTCGAGACTTGATACCGATTCCGTTCTGAGATTTCTCGTCCCATGTCAGCACAAGCATAGCACCACCTCAATGCACACCATAAGATGCGCGTAAGGCTGGTGCATTTGACACGACTTCCTAGGAGGATGAGAGACGAGATCAATTCAGATAAGCCCGGTGAATCAAGCTTAATCAAAGTGAGTAAACATTCATATGTCGCGCAGATGCTGGATGATCCACCGTACCTCTGCAGACCTCCACACGGCTTCAACATCTCGTCTCTTTGAATCCAGGTGCAATTGGTTAACATCTCAGATTGCGGACCTGCGATGGCGGCCTTATCTGCAATCGAATACCTCACTAACCCACTAGTCACTGCCGACCAGCTCATGAAGCTGAAAAGCCTCGACGACGAAGATGGCCCGTCAATAAGATTTGCTCAATTCCAGCTCACTTCGGCGGCAGGGATCCTCCTACACCTCAGCCAGGAGGTCATTGCCCACGCCATAGTCCTGCTGCAGCGCTTCCTTGTGTCCAGCCGACCAGAAGATCGAGACGGATTTAGCCACAAAACCTATACAGCGGCCTCGATCTACCTCGCTGCAAAGATCTCCGCAACACCAGTGTCACCTCGGTCCGTGGTCAATGTCTATGCCTACCTGATGTCAGAAAGTTCACCTCTGAGATTTGTCAACCCAGCTGGTGCTCCCTTGGAGAGCCGACCTCGGGACTATTATGTATCAGAAGGGACATACGAAAGAGAAAGACAAAGGCTGTTTGTCTGCGAAAGCATGATATTGGCGGCCATTGGCTTCGACACCCGAGTCGCCCTGCCATACACGTTGGCCTTGACATATATGCAAGCCTTGGGAGTTTCGTCGACGAAGCTTGCACAAAGAGTCTTCGAGCACTTGAATGCCGGGCTTCTCTCTCCCCAGTTCTTGTACCTCACCCATCAACCGAACGCGCTTGCCGTGGGAGCAATCTACCTGGCGGCAAGAGAGACTGGTGCCAAGCTGGTTGAACAGAACTGGTGGGAAGTGTTCGACGTTGATAGAGAGGACCTAGGATTTCTCGTTCTATCATACGGAAGCGTGGCCAATTTCGCCGAAGCAGAAGCGTCGAAGTGGAAACAAAAGTCTTTGATTCTGGACTGAGCTCAAAAGAACCGGTAGCACGTTGAATGTCGGGCTACATAAAGACAGCACGCTCCGCTTGACCGGCCTGTTCATCTTTGTTGTTTGGGACGTCGTTCATGTCCATTCCAGGAATTTGATCGCTCTATCAAACCACGAGCGATCGCCCTATCCAACTTTGGGCCTGAGGTCACCAGGATGCAGTACCTGCAATGAAGATAGCAGAAGCTATCACCACAGCTTTCACTTTCTCCGACTGATGTCAAATTCTGGCTCTCCGGCCGCACTACCGAGGTCGGTAGGACGAGGTGCCTAGAGCAGGACTTGCTGGCCTCGGTACGTACCTGGCATCATATTTACCCTGGTTGACATCGCTGAACACTGTTGAGACGAATGCCAGCCGCTGCGCCTCGGGCTTCGCTAAGCATTCCGCCCACCAGACTGGTGCTGCGCGGCGGAACTTCTGTAGCTCGGTCCTCACAACCTCTCCCAGGTTTCTCTGGCAGGAGGATGTGAGAATGCTCTCGTACTCGTCATGCAGCTCCTGCAAAGTCTTGAACTTCTTGGCGACCAGTCCAACAACAATCTTAGATCCAGCCTCTGTTATCAGCCTGGCAGGGAGTTGGTCGTCGAATTTGTGCATATGATACTGGACAAGACGCGCGCCATATATCCTGATGATCTCGGATTGCTGACGCTCAGTAAGTGGCGCAGTCTTGGTTCGCTTTTTGTTCTTTGCGTTCTTGGATTTATGGTCTGTGGCCATGCATATTTTTGAATGTTTGACTTCGATAGTGTCATTCGTGTCATGTGCCAGGACGGCTGCGTTGCTGTCAGGGCTATGGCTTCTCTTCACCGAAGGATTTGCAGGCAGGCCGCGAAAGATGCTCTCCCGCCAGATCGATTGGGGACCGTAGGTGGCTGGTGGAGTGAATTGCGAGACAGTGTCATTATCCGACATAACTGTGCGAAGGAGCCAATCCGAGGTGTCAAAGGACTGACTTGACGGTTTTGGATAGCTCGCTGTTTGGGTACCTGAAGGAAGCGGCGTCGTCGCTTGTTTGAAGTCAGTAAAGCTTGGAACATGTTCCCCTGATCTTGGGATCGACTCGCGCGTACACTGATTTCTGTTAGGAGCTGGCTCAGAACATTGTCGGCTCTGTCCCGGGGTGGAAAGCTGTTCATTTTCGTGTGCAACGTTATTTACTGGCAATATACCTGTCGCCTCATTGGGTACTGGACACGGCAACAGACAACTTGTTGAGTTTGGTTGACTTTTGGCTCGATCGCTCTCTCTTGGCTCTGTCTTGACTTGGGCAGCCCCGTCATCTGAGGTCAAGTCGACCGGCGCATCGCGTTTCGCACGACGCTTGCGGATCTTAATCCTCTGCCGGTGCAAGTCCAGCCGTCGCCGCTCGAGTTCACGATCAAGGTCAAGCTGGCGCTGCTCGAGCTCGATCTCCACGAGTTCGTCATCGCTGACTGGCTCGTCGTCTCTGGCCTCAGACATCACGTGCCCGTGCGTCTGATATTGAAGTTCGGAATGAGTGAGTGAGTGATGGATCAGGTCGGGGTGGATCAACAACAACCTGCAGATGAAGATAGAGGACGCTCAGATAGAGGAAAGAAGGGTGGATTGACAACTCGGGCTGGGGGTGAAGTGAAGATGACTGAATCGAGCTTCAGTTATTTACTTTACTCCTGTTGGGTGGTGAGAGGCGAATGAGGCCAACAATTCTGCGACGTGTCCGCCATCCGCAAATGCACAATCACTGACAAGCAAAAGGAGATACGACGTTTCATCTTGCGCCGCTCTGTCGTTCAAATTGCGAGTAAGCAATCCTGGACAATTGAAAGACTCGCTACCTCTATTCGAGCCTCACAGCAGCTCACCGAGGCATGCTATGGATATCACCCTTGTTGCAGCAGCAGATCTAATACCAAGACGCAGGACTGGCTTCTCAGTCGTCCGTCACAGATGCTTTTGGCCCATCTCGCTATCGCTCGCTTTGTCGAATCCATCAAGCTCACATGCCAACCTGATTGAAGAGAGCATGGCCGTCCAGCTCTCGCGTCGAAGCGAGTAACCACGATAGATATTCTCGACGCGTTGGTACTGCCAGAGAGGGGACTGCAGCTTGCGGGCAAACTTTCAACCAGCGGCCATAGGGGCGTGATCAGGCATTTCTGGTCCTGGGTGAATGAATCGCCGAATGAATGCCTGTGCTTCTGGAAGCGGTGCTCTCCATATCTACCAAGGAGGGCGGATTATTAGGCAATCAATCTGAGGTGATGTCGCGTTTGGAGTAGCGTTCAATATTGATGATGAGTAGCTAGCGCTCTGTAGGGTCCTCAGTCCCTGTGTGCACCTTCAGGTAGTCCTGTGCCGTCCGAATAGAACAATGAAGATGCAGAAAGAATCAACTACGCCCACATCCCAGCCATGAGTGGTAATGTACAGTCAAGTAAACTACGGCGCCACGCTTACAGGAGGGAGGTCGGACATATAGTGAAGGTCATCATTCCCTGCAATGGTTACTTCTGAGTTGGTGTCAGCGGATTGAATGGCAATAATTAGATACAGAAGTCTTTTGCACCCAAACAGATTACAGCTCGCAGTATCCTAGCCTATTGGAGACAGTTTTACGGGTTTATGTTGAACATCGGCTTGGTTCGAGTAGAGTAATGAGCTCCATCTGAGTTGAGTGTGGACTACCTATCTAGAACAGAGGTTGATCGCATGTCCGCACAAAAACACAACACTCTACAAAAATGTCCAGAGCGAGAATCGAACTCGCGACCTTCGGATAGCTCTTGTGTTTGAGGGCACAAGATCACAGTTAAGACTATGAGACCGACGTCATAACCGACTAGACCATCCAGACTGGGTAAATTGTCTGGCTTTTGGGACAACATTTAAGTCAGATTTTCGAATAAAAAATATATGAAACATACAAAACGGCTGCAACGGTTGATTCGTTGACTTACCGATCGTGCGGGCTTCAATTTCACTAGTAAGGTACGCATTAGCTTACCGCGTAACGGACCTCGAGCTTTCCCGACCCTGTTGGAGTACTGACAGCTCTCGAGCTGTTCTTTGTTCCTGTCCAATGTTCCTGCCGGTATGCATTGTCATCGTACTTTCCACAGGCATATCCTAATTTTCATGGAGCTGACCACATGCGCTGCCCACCAAGAGCAGCACTACTCACTCACTCTCGATGGCGTAGATTAGAATTCCCACAGGCGGCAGACGAGGTATTTTCAATAGCTCTTCCCTTTGGCTCTACCTTTTCGAAGAACCTCTATTCGAAGTCTCGCCAACGTGTCATTCTGAACAACTGGGTGCGGCAGAACCATGAAGTATCAGCGTGTGTCGTTTCCCTGCCTCTTGGCCTTTCTCTCACGCGTGCGTGTTTGGAGGTACCGGCTGTGACCCAACCTCGAATGCTCTTGCCAGTTTGTGTCTGGAGGCGACCTTCTGACAAGGTCAAAATCAGGCGGAGTGCGCTCTAAAGCTCTTCAATGATCGCCTCTGTCGCTGCTCGCCTGCTAAACGACATTTATCTTGCGCTGAGCTTGCTGTGGGCTCTTTCCACTAGCACCTCGGTCTGGCCTTATGTCGAGTACAGAATTCTCCCTGTTCCTCGCAATTAGATCCCAGCCAATCTCTCATCTGGCATCCATCGACGGAACACCATGGCGAGCAGGATTCAACTTCAGTATGAATTGGCTCAGATTGAGCTTGAAAAACGTCAATTGAACTTGGAGGAACGGCAGTTGGAACTTGAGCGCAAAGAACTCACGGTCAAGCATCGGCTTATGCAGTTGATGACTATCGATCTGACCGAAGATAGCGCCCAGGTGAAGACCGAGTCACGCGATGGCAGCAGAGATGATCCTCAAGTCACCAGCAGCAGCATGTTGTCTGCGGAGCTACCATCAGCAGGTGAGCCTCGAGCTGACTCGACTACGAACAGCGCGCCGGGACATGAAGACGAGGCCACGGTGGAAGAGAAGCCAGAGAAATCAGTTTCTTCTAACAGTACTCCCGCAGGTACCACAACGGGTGAGTCGAGCTTGTTCAACTGAGCTGTCAAGTCTAAGTGATTGCAGCTAACGCCGTCGCAGAGCCATCACTCACTGCAGAAGCTCGTCCCCAACAGGAAGCAGAGCATGAGCAGCAGCGATGTCGATCACCAGCTCCAGCTCCTGCTCCCACCCCTATCTCTGCTCGTACACCCACATCCCAGCTTGCGGACACCCCGACAGATGACCAGGGCCTCCTGGCAATGTTCATGGCCAAGCCCAGCCATACAATGCCCGAGCCACAGACTGGAGTTAAGCGAGGTTGTATCGATCGTGATGATGATAGCCCTATATCCGACGTACCGGCAAAGATGCCGAGAAGGAGAAAGATCAACTGCGGGAGTGATGAAGAACCCCTTACATCCTGCGGATCGGGTAAGGAACCGAGAAGGAGCAAGATCAAACTTGAACGCACCCGGAATAGATTATCCACGCGGCGGTCGCGAGCGAAAGGGGTCAAGAAGGCAGACTCGCGCGGGAATGGTCGTCTGACTGGAACCGAGCAAAGTAACCTCATCTCTAGCTACACAGACCTTTTCCTCAAGCACATTCAGACCATCGAACAAGGGCTGACGTCAATCTCGTCCAGGATGCGCAAAACTTAACGTTGGGAAAACACATACGAGTATTACACTCTTACATCGAGAGTTCGAAAGCGTGGCCGATGATCATGCCACATCCCCTTGGATACGAACCGGTCTACAGGCGGAACTGAAGAAGTTCGAAAACGCTTTGCCGTACTGGTCACCAAAGTGCAAGGCCCTACCAAAACAGAACGCGAGACAAGCGATGGTGCACGAGGTGGTCGAAGCTATTGCAAAGGGTCTTTTCGACTCAGAGAAATACAAGGACTGTTATGATCCATACGATGAGCGTTGAGAGCCGACTGGAAGGGCCTCGATATTGGCCACGAAATTGGATAACTAATTAACAGTAACGGAAATTGGAAAAGTGGTAGAGGGGAGTATGACGGTATGTACTGGGCGAGGAGTGTGCTGTCCGCAGGGAAAGGGAGAAGCCAACCCGGCGAGACATGGCGCCGCAAGGAGTTGGGTACCACCGAGCTGAAATTTACTTTACCGTGCTTGTGTTGATGGAGTACAGCCGAGAGAGGAACGTTGCATTTTTCAATGAAGCTTAATAGCATGAGTGTCCGGGACCGTACCTCCAGTCGGGTGCTCTCTATCTGGTGTGATCCAATCATCCAGCCACTCCTTCTTTCGATGATAGCCGACATGGACTTCCAGGACCACGAGTTTCGAGGAAGCAGTTACGATCAACATCGAACTCGCAAGGTCCAAATCTCATCGCCTTGCGCAGAACGAGCCTCCTCCGCCTTCACACCTACAAGACCCAGGAGTCCAATGTTCCTGCGAGTGCTCATGCCTATGCCCGATTGTCTCAGTCTTCCTCGAGGTCTGCACCCGTGCTGGACCTCTCTCGCCCGGTCTCGATGCAGACAGACCGAGCTCATCCACCAAATCGCCCGCATCCGATACCTCTGCTCTTTTACCCCGACTGACATTGCAAATGCCTGGGAAGGAAAGTAAAGAATAAAAGGCACCGCTCCGTGGAGTACGAAGATGTGACCGGCTTGGAAGTTTGTACATATTGCGAAGTATTCGAAAAGGAGGCACCCGAAGGTCCCTGTCTTATGTATTGCTACAAGCTAGTAATAGGGCAACGGTCAGTCGCTTGCATCAGTGCTGCGTATGGCACTATTCCACATCTTGACGGCCCCGTCGGACTGTGTAGTCTCCTTCGTGACTTCGGAAGCTTATAAAGGAAGTGGGACCAGATACCCTGTCCGCCAGCAAGCATATCGTACGAAAGTGAAATAGTAGGTAAGGTTCAAGAAGTGTGCACAGAGTCACCGTCACGCTAGCCGAAGCGAAGTCGACTGTGTGATTTGAGGCCACGATTCCACGGAAACGCTCCGGTACAATAAGTACATCCGAATTGAGTCAGCGAGAAACGTGACAGGCGACTTTATGCTGGATTTTGTGCTGGACTTTTGTGGCGGGGCAACAATAGGAACATAGTCATGGTTGGGTGGAAGAGACCTAACCTACACACAGCAAGAGCACATTACTCGGGTATGTAGGCGGACGGTCGCGCTCGCCCTGGATCGCACTGCAAGGTTTGTTCCTATACGCGTGGACTACCATAGCACAGTGGACAAACGTTGGACAAACGTTGTCAGGCGTTGGTTGATCGCAACACGAATGCGCCATACGTGTTGCGAATCGCTTACCGCGGACAATCTGACTAAGGTGATGCAACGCCGTTGATTGCCCGGACAGCAACGTAGGAATGTATAGAATAAGAGCGTTTTGCTCACGTGCGAGCAAGGTGATCTCTCCAAAGGTACCTCACTCCATATGTATTATACCTACAGCACCTACATCGGAGGCAAAATGCCGGTTGTTCAACCATCCAGCGCATTCATCACTGAAACTCTCGCCCAATATACTCCCCGCGCGGCGACGTACGATGTCTCCAACGGCGGGTGGCACGTCGAAATAGGTCGCGACTACGTTGCCTGGCTTCCACCGCCGAAAGGAGGGGCGATTCTCGACCTGGCGTGCGGAACAGGCCTTGTCTCCCTGCCGTATGCTGAGGCTGTGGGTCCGGACGGGATTGTCGTCGGCGTCGATGTTACTGAGGCGATGCTCAACGAGGCGAAACGGAAACCTCTTGCCAAGGGCAGCGGAGAGGTACATTGGGTTCTCGGGGACATCATGGACGTTTCTTCCCTCGATGCCGTGCAAGACGTGGTCAGATTAAGGGTCGGATTCGACATCATCTCGTGTTGTTCGGCATTTGTGCTGCTCGAGAATCCCGCAAAGGCCCTGGACGACTGGGTGGCGTTGCTGAAGCCCGGGACAGGGAGATTGATCCTTGATGTCCCTACCGAGGACCGTACGTTGCAATACCTTCTCAACTACCCGCTTCGGCGTGCGCTGGGGAAGGCCATGACATATGATTTCGACTGGATTAAAGACATTCATACTGTGGAGAAAATGTTTGAAGAAGCCAACCTGGAGGTTGTGAAATCTTTTCGCACGAGAAGTTATACGCCGGAGAGATGGTACGACGCTGGCCAGGCTGCAGAGGTTTTTGAACAGAAGACGAGGGAAAGCGGCTTGTGGAAAGGCGTCATCGAAGACTGGAAGAGCGAAGACGGTCCTGCAGGCGTTGACAAGATCAAGGAACTGTGGGCTCAGATATGGAAGGAGAATCTCAACGAGGAGGGGAAGCTGTGGGATGGACATGCACTCTATGTTACAGTTGGAAGGAGGAGAGAGTAGCCTGTTGTGTATCCGACGTACCCTTACCTCCGGGCTCGCGCTGATCTCTGATTTCATCGCTGCACAAGAACCACACCAGCGTCCTCCGGGCGGCGCATCTTCGGCGTGATCACGTTCATGGAGTCCTCCACAACCTCGAGCAGCGCTGAGCTCGCTTGCTCTTCCGTCTTGCCGCCAAGCGCCAGTGGCTTGATACGGTAGTCCTTGAGTAAAGTCGCAATGACCGCCACGAACTCCACTTGACTGAACTTCTTGCCCGGGCAAACCCTGTATTCTTGTCAGCATGTGAGGTCTTATGTCGTAAATGGAAGACACAACCGGGTGTTGAGTAAAACAGCACAGGGGTAGCAGACGACTCACCTGGGTCCGACGCTCCAGGGCACAAACGTTGCTCCCGTGTGTGGGAGAGCGATCGTCTCCTTGCCTGTCTTTGGGTCTACCTTGATCCATCGTTGTGGCTTCCATTCCAGTGTATCTTGCCCCCACCACCGCGGGTCACAATGCACGGCGTAGAGGTTGAGTGAGACGAATGTTTCAGGAGAAACCAGCATCTCCTTATCACCCACTCGCAGGGCAGTCGGCTCGCCGACACACCACCGCTCTGTATTCGGGACGGGACCCCACAAGCGAAGAGTTTCATACTGCAATAATCCATGAGTTGTGGAAATGCTCACGTTGGCGTACTTACCATAAGAGCTAAACACCTCACAAGAGAGGGGAATATGTCTTCGTAACTCAACTTTTCCATATCACGCCCCTTCAACACCGCGTCTACCTCTTCACCTACCCAATCCTGAACACCGCGGTTGATGGCAAGGAATGGTATCGTGTAGGTCAGCGCATTCGCAGTCGTTTCGAAACCAGCCAGATTGAAGATGTATAGGTCACCCAGCAACTCGGCATCAGTCAGGTGCATTGGTTTGGCCATGATGCCATTTGCCGCACTCTTCTGGTCTCTCTTTGCCGCTTCATCGGCTTCAACCAGCGCACTCACAATATCGGCACTGTAGCTGCTACCCCCGCCCTGTGTGATGGCTCGGTTGTACGCTATCAGCTCCTCCATGTATTGTCTGAACTCTTTCGCCATGTCTCTCATTTGGCGATACAGTGCCGGAAAAATCCAACGGAGCACAACCACATCCTTGAACAAGACACCGAAGATGATATTCTGAAGGAGGAACTTCAATGCCTCCGCCAGGCTGGTGTTGTGTCCGTCAGGGATTTCGCGGAAGCCTCCGTCAAAGTCGTGGACGTGCCCGAAACCGGCGGCGGAAAGGACATGCATTGCGATTAAGACACAGTCGTTGCGCACGTCAAGCATGGTCTGCTGGGCACCTGGTCGCTCCGTGGCCACTCGAATCATCTGCCTCGCTTGTCTCAACGACTCATTCCAGACGAGCTTGTTATTCTGCTCCCGAAAGGCAGGATTGACGATTCGCCGATGACGTTGCCAATCCTCGCCATTGAGACTCAGCACGTTCGGCCCAAAAGTGTCAAAAATCTCGTACAGAGGTCCAGGCTTAAGCCACGTTTTGTAGTGCGACTGCACCTCGACAGCGGCCACTGGATCATTGACGACGATCTCCGTTCTTTTGGGTGACACGATGGCAAAAACATCCCCATATTTCTGATGCGGTCGATAGCGCTCATTCTGTGCCCAGGAATGATAGCCGAACGTGACAGCGGTGCGCAGCCCAGGCACATTCCGGAACCTGGTAAGATGTGGCTGTATAATTATCCAGAAAGCATCTTGCGATGAGACCGGTGTCACGATAATGGGTATTCCTAGCTTCCTCGCTCGCAGGTAATTCGACACGAGCGCATATGTGCGGGCTATACCGAGAGCGAGGACAGGGATAAGGAGACACGATAGAAGCGTGCTGTTTGTAGGCATCGTGAACGAAAGGCTCCGAAGACGACAAAGATGACAGCTTGGAACATCCTGGAAGTGGCGAGCCGAAAGCCCGTTATGTACGTCCTGACGCTTTGATGGACGCCTGAGATCTGGACGACCAAGCCTAGCGTTCGCATTCGTATGTCGTATTTACCGACAGCTTGGTGTCGTATATACATCGGTGTGGCCAATCGGCGCATGCGTTTTCATCGACACGGGCTCAAAAGAAGTTAGCTGGCGCGTATAGCGACACGGATGATCGGAGCACTCCGTCCATCATGAGATGAAAATAAGGCCCCAGCCGGGGCAGACAGTCTACTTTGCACTAGCGCGACCTGCTTGACATCTCGTATTGGTGGAGCGTCATGATTCAGCGTCGAGGGAGCTGTGGAAGAGCACTCGTAGAACGGTGCTGAAGCGCCGAGCGTGTGTGTGCGTCCTGAGTATCTGTTATGTTGGCCTCTGAAGGGCGTATGCGTCATATGATGTAGTGTTAATCAAACGAGTAGACCTCAATCCAACATTCTAGCAAGTCTAAAGTGGCAGAGGTAATTAGAGAGAGATGAACAAGCCACGGAGTCCCAAGTTCGTCCGAACGCCGAACTCTGCAGTGCTCGTCTCCCCCGCCTGCGGAGCCCCGGATTCTCGTAACATTCGTTCCTCCACTCCATAACCCCTCTCCCTTTTAATACCTGTGTGACCTGTCTGTGATATGGTCTCAAGCTCTTGGTGTCTTGTCACTCGCCATCATCAACGGGAACCCTGTCGATGTTAGTGATCTCCAGTTGCACGCATGGATTCTCACTCCTTACGCTGTTGGATCAGTGGCACTGACGAAGCAAATCACACTGTCGACCGAGTCCACCCACGAAACATCGAGGGTGGCCGACTTTGTCCCTGATTTCATGGTGGTCGACCCGCAGGTCACGGAATCACCATTAGTCCCGCCACGACTTCGGCAGGTATAGTCACAAGTGACGAACGGAGCATCGGATGTCGTCGATATTGCTTGTACAGACTTGGGTCTTTGGGAGAGAACTGTGAACGAAGACAGGTGAGCATTGTGCAAGACCGGCCACCGAAGACAGACCTTTGAGCGCCTGCGGGTTCCTGTTGCCTTCCAGGTCGATTGTGACGGTCGTATCAATAAAGGCATCGCTGCTCTGAGCGGATTGGCGGATGACTACCGTTCCACCGAGAGCACGAATTGCAAAAAGAGAACCGGACGCCAGCTGTGCACCAGTCCCAAGGAGAGAGGCTATGGCCGTGATCTTCATGCTGTCCTCGCAGGACAAGGCTGCCTATTACTGAGGCGCAGGCGGTGGGCCAAACCAGAACGAACTTGCAAGACTTCGGATTTGCAAGTCAGGAGCTGTGTTACAGACGATATAAGAGCTTTTTCGACATACCGCAAGAGGGGACTTGGTCAAAGAAGGTCTATATATCTAAATTCTGCACAACCAACCCATTGTGGATGGCCGTCGGAAAACACTCCATGGCTGACTGCGTTGCCAAGCGCCACGTTCTGTTGGCTGACTGAAAATCTCAGCTCGCCTCGTAGTTTACTCATTGTGCGCAGTTTAGGCGCGGCTAGCCCAGCCAGAACGCTCTTTCAAAACCGCAAGTGTTGGAAGGCAGACATCATCAAGCCGACTTAGGTATACTTCCGACTTGTAGAGGATCGTTTTCCAAGGCGTAAGCATCTTAATGAGCCAAAGCGGAATACTAGACCTTAGCGAGTCTCTATACATTTTAGAATTTGATCATCATGTGCCCAGCCTGACGATGGGCGAGGAGTCTTGTAGACTAGGGACTCTCATCGAAGTGTAAGATTGGAGGCCTGCTGACACTGGAATACCTTGTGTTGAGCGAGGCTGAGGTAAGAGTGGGGCAGGTCTGTACATATCGATCAACAACGACGTAACGGAGGAGAAATCTAGAAGATTGGAACCTATTTGCAGTTTAGACCAATGCATACGGCTGCCAGAGTCGCAACACCAGAGGTCAGCGTGCGTCAACGCCTGCCCAGTCCTCCTGGTCACCCCTACCGTCTGCAAAGCTGTGTAGGAGCTGGAGAGAATGATGAAGGCAATCTGGACCGCAAACACCAAAGCACTAGAAGTGGTTTGCTCTTCCTCTGTATGGTTATTGAACGTGGGCATAAGGATGAGGGCAGCCAGGATACTGGTTGTCGAAAGAGTCCACCAGTTAGTGGAGGCTACAACGAGGGTGACCTTCTGTATGAGCGGGATGATTGCGAAAGAATCATAGGAGAGATAGAAGTGGCATCCTTTGAGGGGAGGTGAGAACGAGGTGAGAAACAGGTGAGAGGGAGGTGAGTGAGAGGTGAGAAATGAGTGTGGCATGAGTACGATGATCTACGGTGAGCCTAACGGCCCGACTGGTCATACTCCCTGCGGCGGAGTATTATTGCCGTTAATGCAGAGGAGTTTTGCCAGCAACTTGAGTTCATACTCGAAGCTGTGGTCTCCCACGCCTCTCTTTCCAGCTCAAACAGCTGTTTTCTCGCCAGTACCGATTCTGCATCTTCTCGAACCAATTGGGGCTATGCACTCGGAAGCAAATACACCGATAGTTACGATTTTAGCCGGCTGACCAGCGAACAATGACGTCCCACTGTTTCCTCTCACTCACAACGGTGATTTTTCGAGTGCCTGGCGATCTCATCCATCATTCATTTAACCGGTCCATTTGCGGAGAAAGAAGTTCCCCAGTTTTCGGCATATCACCATCTTAATGCTTGATCCCACAATGACTCGCTTCTATAATATGGGCGAGATGTAGCCTCATTATGAGTCGCAGAAAATTCAGGGCAGACAGAGGTAGGTATGATGCTAGCAGGACGGTCGCTCGTGTGCCTGGCGTTGAGCCTCTTCCTCCCCCTCGCTCTCACAGCACCAAATTCAACCTACACCAATCCTGTACTGCCAGGGTTCTTCCCTGATCCTAGCTGCACTTTCGTTCCTGAGTGGGATGATACATTCTTTTGCGCGTCCAGCAGCTTCAACGCTTTCCCTGGCATCCCCATTCATGCCTCGAAGGATTTGACCAACTGGAAACACGTCAGCAATGTCCTCAACAGAGCAGAACAACTACCCACCCTAGCAATTACCAATAAATCCACGAGCGGAATATGGGCTTCCACGGTCCGATATCACGAAGGAACCTTCTTTGTCATGACGACCCTGGTGTTCGATGACCAGCCCCAGACCAACTTTTCTCGATGGGACAACATTGTGTTTCGTTCTACA
Source organism: Cladophialophora carrionii CBS 160.54 (assembly GCF_000365165.1). Taxonomy (NCBI): domain Eukaryota; kingdom Fungi; phylum Ascomycota; class Eurotiomycetes; order Chaetothyriales; family Herpotrichiellaceae; genus Cladophialophora; species Cladophialophora carrionii. The sequence continues at coordinate 2,494,565 of NW_008481829.1, forward strand.
AACCCATTCAACTCGTCATCATGGTCGGATCCGGTTCATTTCAATCTCACAGGCTATGATACATCTCCGCACTGGCTCAGCAACGGCACCGTGCTTGTTACGGGCTCTCATCCGTGGCAGGTCCAACCGGGCATAACGCAGACGACGATTGACCTTACCACCGGAGAGGTCGGGTCCAATTTCCGCTATGTCTGGAATGGTACGGGTGGCCTGGCTCCAGAGGGACCACATATCTACTTCAAGGACGACTGGTACTATCTCATGATAGCTGAGGGTGGTACAGGAGTGAACCATATGGAGACCATCGCACGTTCTAAGACCATTGATGGCCCTTACACACCGAATCCCAACAACCCGATACTTACCAACGCTAATACAAGTCAGTACTTTCAGACAGTCGGACACGCTGATCTGTGGCAAGATGCTTCTGGCAACTGGTGGGGCGCAGCTCTTTCAACCCGCTCTGGTCCAAACTATACGACCTATCCCATGGGCCGCGAGACTGTCCTGTATCCCGTGACATGGAATGCCGGCGACTGGCCTATATTACAACCTGTACGCGGCCGGATGAGCGGATGGCAGAAGCCTGCAACGAATCTCAGCATCGCTGGAGAAGGGTAAGTTGCGAGCGTCCAACGTCGAGTTTGCAAACTGAAGAGGATGACCTAGACCGTTTGCAGATGCTGCAGACTACATCACCTTTCCACCGAACTCTAGCCTACCAATTCACTTCGTCCACTGGCGGATTCCCGTCGATGGGTCTTACACCATCTCTCCTCCCGGGCACCCGAACACTCTCCGGCTCAGCCCATCCAGACTCAACCTTACAGCCTTTGATGGGAACTATGCCGGACCCGAGGGCCAAACTTTTGTCGGCCGCCGTCAAACAGATACATTGTTCACCTTCAGTGTCAATCTGGAGTTCTCACCACAGCAGCAAGGTGACGAAGCCGGTATTAGTGTTTTCCTCACTCAGGCAAGCACCTTTCGCGCCAGTATTTGTCGAAGATATGCTGATGCGGCGCAGAACCACCATATTGACCTTGGTGTCGTCCTCTTGCCCAATACGAGCTCGTCTGCGTCACCACAGCAACTTGCGCCGTACTTCCGCTTCTCTGCGACATCGTATCTTGCGGTGCCGCCACCGCTGCTTGTCCCTGTCCACTCCTCGTACCCGAACTATACGACGCTTTCGAATCCAAACGCGACTTCATTGAACTTATATCTAGAGATCAAGGCCATTAACCTGACGCACTACGCTTTCTCTGCTGGCCCTACCGACACCATGTCGGATACAATCACCGTTGGGTATGCGCCCGCTGCAGACGTCAGCTTTGGATTTACAGGTACGGAATACATAGCTGGAGCTTTTTGTCATATTGGCAAGAGCACTGACCCCACGCACATCAGGGACGCTGCTCGGTGTTTATGCCACGACCAATGGAAGGAGTGTCAATGCTTCATCCCCTGGTGCGCCGGCATATATCTCGGAATGGAAATACACCCCTCAAGGACAATTCCTGAGCTAGATGTAGGGGAAGACGCATCATGGAGATGGCTAATTACAGATGGTATAGATGGATCATGCTTGGGCTTCCTCAGGCTTCCTCAAGTGTGCTGGATACAGTACGAGGGACGAGTCAAGTGCTGCGCGACCGACCTTCCGCAAAGCCATGGGCGCAACAATGATGTTACGAGTCCTTTTTCCGTCTCGATCTGCTTTACGAAAAGTACGAAGTATCGCATTCCCACAAATTCAGGCTCTTTCCCTCCAGAGATGCCTGTACTTTCTGTTCCGGCCACCATGGCCCACTGGGTTTTGGGAGCTTCTCGAATGCATCACTTTGACATGCACGCAAATACGAACACAGACCCCACGCCGTGAATTATCACTCCGTAATGACTGTCTTTGCAATATCACTCATACGTGTGACACCTGTATTATCCAGAGTCTTGCGCGCGCAGTCTGGAGCTACTGTACAGTGTGAGGCGGGTCTCAGAGCGAAGATGACGATACTGTACCCTTGGGTGTCGTTTCAAGGGCTGGTGCTTCGCTGTAGGTCGTCGCCTTCACCCTTAAAAGCCAGAGACATGTTCATAACTGCGAGAGTGTGGACGTATACTGAGATCGTCAGACGATTGGTCCAGCCAGACCTTGAATGAAGCCACTTTCGACCTCGCTTCTCCCAATATGTCAATGTACAGTGGACTGACTGGATATCTCCATCCCTCACCAGAAATTACCACGCTGATAATCATTTCTGGTAACCTCTCCTCCATGATATCCCGTCCCTGACTCCATCTCTGACGTTGGGCTCCGTATTTTGGGCCGCACCACGTTCAATACTCGGCGCTCCGATCGTTCGACGACCAACATCGCTAAATCCGGGTGCAGGCTTTCGACGAGTAGAACGCAATTGCCCCCCTGGTTTGGTAGGAGCAAATGTGAGAACTCTGCTGGAGAAAGCATGGCGTCAGCCTACCTGGCAGACGGCCAGCAACTGTTTCATAAGTTCACACATATCCCCACGGGAGTCCTGTCCAGCCTTTGACGATATGCAATCGGAGGATTGGCGAGCTTCCACGTCTGGATCTTCCGAATCATTCGACCCTTCGACTGTCTCTGTAATGGTATTGTCGACGCGATTTCACGCTGTTGGGCGTGCCGCAGATACAAGGTGGTGTTCTCAACGGGCGGCAGAAGTGCTCTAGGCGGTCCGGATATCGATTCCTGCTTCTGCTCTGGTTGCTGTAACTCCATCTTCCGCTTCTCAATCGACCGGTGCCACGGCTCAAACGGGGCAAGGTGTCGCAGGTTCTTCAGCTGGGTGCTGGGCTGCGCCGGACTGTAGTAGATATCCCGATTGGTTTCCAGACCGTCTTGGATATCTCCGCATTTGGCCGTCGTTGCAAGTCGTTCTGTGATCTTGTGACCTTGCACTGAATTGCCCCAGAGCTCTCTGCAGCAACCTGAAGACACCTGCCCAGAACACCCAGATCTTCCGTCCTTGTTTTAGAGGCCACAGGCTTGCCTCTCTGACCCAGATTTGTCTCCTATGAATGAGGCGTCGCACACAGGATTATCTGGACGGACTGAGTGGCCGGTTGAAACCGCCTACCCGATTCATGTACTGCCTGTATTCTGTCTTCTTCTCCTTCCTGACGCCGTAAATCTGGTTTCCGGGCACCTTTGTGTTCTGCGTGGTCTTGAACGTCGTGAAGCCCATCATCTTCCGCAGGAGAGCACTATCGTCGTCGTCGTCTTCAAGGGCCATTGAATCGCCGTTGACCGTTGCGCTCGGTTGTCTGCTTGCAACTGGGGTACTTTTTTCTTCGTCCTTTGGTTTTGTGGTTCGCGACTCTTCTTCGTCCTTTCTCGGTGGCCGGTCTCGTGCTCGGTCCCGGTCATGATCGCTTCGGCGGAGAGGGGACCGTGTCCGGACTGATGGGCCGCCACCGTTTCGCGTGGGAGACCTTGAGCGTGAATGCCGATTGGAGCGTTCGCCTCGGTGATCTGTGGCGTGTGAGCAAGAGCGTCGACGCCTTGAGAATAAGTAGTCCATACCCTTGGAATCTCGGTGCTTGTCGCGGCTCCTACTCCTCTCGCGCCGGCTCTGCCCGTTCGCATCTCTGTGTCTTCCGCCTCGATCCCTATCCCTGTCTCTGTCCCTATCCCTATCCCTATCCCTCTCTCGCGGCCTGTCTCGATCGCGGTCACGGTCACGGTGTTGCCGTTCTCTGGATCTGCTACGCTCCCGTCTCCTGTCAGGCGTGTCTCGAGACCTTGACCTGCGTCTTCTCTCCTCTTCTCGTCTTGAGCCTCGACGATCATCCTCTCTGGCCTCGCGGGGTCGAGCCTTGAAGTCTCTTCCACTTGAACTTGGCCATGATTCTAATCTCTCTTCGGTCTCGAGACCGGCGGCGCCTGCTGCGTGCTTTGCGCGTTTAAAAGGTGGCTCTGTCATGGTTTTACAAGTAAAGCGAAGGTCGAGCAGAAGCTGAGACAGGTATCAAGTCTGCGAGGTCAATTGAGGGCAAAGTGAAAGCCGATGCCAAATTTCGCGGCTGTGATGCATACTGACGTTTGCGCCTTGCTGCGCAGACGTAGATCTGTGTACGGCTGAGCATCAAGTGCAGATCAGGAGGTCGTCCCCGGTTGTCCTCGAGCTCCTCATTACTCTGGAATCTCATCTTCATATCACCGAAATCTCATGTCGCCTGTGCTTCAAGCTCAACTTGATATTATACTCTTGTCACCCTGAAATTGGAAATCTACAGAATTGCTTCCTGTTTCGTTGCAGACAGCCATATCGATAGAATGTTCATCGTCGATGATGGGGTGTGACAGATAGTGCCGCCTCGATGGACAATGAGCAATCGGCTGCGTACAAAAGATTGAGGACTAACCGGATCGCAGATGGTCCAAGGAATCCCTGCGGTATCATACGTAGATCACCTTCATGCACAACAAGCAGAGTTCCTCTGCTTTTGGAAAGAGGTCCTGGTAGTGCGATCAAACATGACGCGGAAAGCACGCATCTTTGGGAGTGTCAAGTGCAAATGCAGCAAGCGGCCGAAAAGACTTTCTGGTCCCAAATCCATCAGACTCCATGTTCTGGACCATCATTCTGGCCAAGCAGAATGGGTGTGGCACTCAGTCCCATCGCTCATCGGGATTCCGCGAAGTTAAGTTCTATGCTGCCCTTTCATATAGCGGGCGCTCTTTCCTTTAGACGAATGCGTCATGACACGTTTCCACCAACCTATCGCCTTCGCAATTGACTGAGTACCGAAATCGCAGCCAAAGCAACCAGGGCAATATCCGCATTGTACTCCTTGCCAGCCTTCATTTGAACCACGAGACCTACAGCGCACAGGCCCAAGCTGATACTGGCGGCACTCAGCCTCACCGCCTTGCTCCCGAATAAGAGGCTTAATCCCACAAGTAGGTCGATGATGGGAGTGATTTTGGCGCCCGTGGAGCCGTCATCGGGTGCATGGTATTCCTGGAATGCGTAGAATTGAGGCGTATGTTCGCCATGCGTGAAGCGAGAGAAAGCACCCAGCAGCACGACTGACGCGAGGAGGTAAGTTGGAAGATTCGTGAAGAACGATGTCATGGCCGTAAATCTTCACTTGGTAGAACTTTATCAGCCGCTGTACTCAGGATCCTGATGTCGACGGTGTATGAGTTTATATTGCTCCGTGAGAAGAACACCGTCCGGCTTACTCGGCTGGCGAATGGGGGGTGTTTGGATTAGAAACACGTGGAGGGCAGACACAGCAGTGGTCGAGCACAATCATGCGCACAGCATCTTGAGATAGGCCGTTAAAGAGCCAAACTTTCGAAATGCTGGCCGATAGAAGACGGTAGCGGGCCTCTTTAATAGAAAGACAAGCAACGTAGTGAAGATGGCCTCCGATTAGGAAGCAGTGACCCTTTCTGCAAGGCCTTGTCGCAGCTCCAACGAACCTCAATGCCGGGAAGGACGGGACAAACCATGCAAACACGACAAACACCGAGAATACTGCAAACCATGCAAACGGTGTCATGCTGTTGTGTCCCTCCTCCCCTCACACTCCTCATAACAGGCGGCCAGGTCACGAACACCGTCAAGTTGCAGGCTGCACTGTGATCATTTGTCAGTTACTACATCCTTCCTCCCTTGGTACCCAAAACCTTGTCTCTGAGATTAAGGCCTACCAACACTTGTTCTACACCCTAGCAAGGTGCTCTGACCACTCTCCCGGTCTCTTCAAATCCAATATCACCCCGCCATACGGCTCGATACAACGATGCAATACCTCCGCTCGGGCCTAGACCAACTCCGCGATCGTTACGCTCCCGTTAGTCATAAGTCCACCTTTCGCAGCACCGGCCAAATCACGCCGGAAGAGTTCCTCCTCGCAGGCGATTATCTAGTCTACAAATTCCCCAGCTGGTCGTGGTCCGACGCATCGAGTCCCGCGCGACGGGTGTCTTACCTGCCTCCGAACAAGCAGTTTCTTGTAACCCGGGGGGTTCCATGTCACAGACGATTAGACGAGAACTTTGCAGGCGGTCACGGCGCGGCTGACGACTTGGTGAGAGACGGTTTCTTGGGCGGACCGGACGATGAGACGGATAGCAAGGCAGGAGGCGAGGATGAAGGCTGGCTAAGAACGGGCGGCACGACGGAGAAGGAGCAGGAAGGCCTTAGAGGGGAAGTTCGGACGATGAGTGAGAGTGGACAGCTGGGCAAGAAGGCCGTCGAGGACGAAGACGAAGAGATCCCGGACATGGAGGACGAGGATGATGATAATGAAGCCATCATTAGAGACAAAAGCGAAGGTGCTGCTGCGTACGCTACATCTCCCCTCCTGGCGCTGTCGCCCAAAATCGCCGGTGACTGACCCGTTATGCAGACCCCTACGCACATACACCCTATACATAACCTACACGCCTTACTATCGGACCCCCAGAATGTACCTCTCCGGCTACCTATCCCCCAGCGCACCCCTCCCGCCACACCTCATGATGGAAGACATTGTGGGCGACTACAAAGACAAGACTGTCACGTTAGAAGATTTTCCATTCTTCGACAACAGCGTCAAGATGGCGAGCATCCACCCTTGCAAACACGCCAGCGTGATGAAGATCCTGCTTGATCGAGCAGACGCCGCGCTGAAGTTGAGGCTCGACAAGCAAAAGGCGGACGGCGCCGGCTCGAAGAAAGAGATCTCAGGCATGGAGGGCTTGATCGACGACACCTCCAATCTGAAACTCTCGGAGCAGAAACGAGGACATGAGGCTGGCGTCAAAGCTGCTAGTGGCGGTGCAGGCGACGAGTGGGAGGTCCTGGACGAGCAGGAGAGCGCCGAGGACGAGAGTGAGAAGGTGGCCATCCGGGTTGATCAGTACCTGGTTGTGTTTTTGAAGTTCATGGCGAGCGTGACACCCGGGATTGAGCATGATTTCACTATGGGCGTTTAAGGCGATCCAGCAATTGACTACTAAGCACTGATATCAATACGGCACGACGCCACGAGTGCTTCGGTTATAGGTATTTGCACGCGAGACTGGGGATGTTCTCATGCTTACCTTGACAGCCATGCACAAACATTGATTTTGAAGGAATCACTAATGATGTGATCCGTGATTCAAACTCTTTCCGAGTAAACGGCACGATAGATATTCCCGTATTGTCCAATGTGCCCCAAGCTAGTACATTAAACCTTCCATGGTGCTGCACGCATGAACCGACATCCCGTCAATGCGCCACGCTCAACTCATGCTCATGCCCACGCTCATACTTTGACAGGAACAGGAGAGACCCCAAGTGGTTAGGCAACTGGCAGGCAGACAAGTCGATAAACACTCAGCATTAACGCTACCCAATCCCATCATGAACCAAAACTCAAACTACCGCACGGTCGCATCATCTCGACGCTTCTCTCCTCACCACACCTCACCTCACCGCACGTCACATCACATCATACCGCGCTCCTCCCCCAGCATGCCGGCACTAATCAACCCATCTGACCCCCCACTCTGGCACCTTCTTCATCTTCAGGCTGTCCCAGCCCCTCGGCCACTATCGTCGCCAGCGATCCCTGGCCTTGGCTTTGGGCCTGACCTTGGCCTTGGCCTTGGCCTTGGCCTTGTCCCTGCCACTGGCCCTGTCCCTGTCCCTGGCTCTGCCCCTGACTCGACATGGCCGGTCTAGGTCCCATGGGTCGCTGCATCTGAGCCGGGCCCTGGCCCCCTCCTCCCATCCCCTCGGCGGGACCCATCATATTGCCGCCTGTACTAGGCCCGGGCCCCATTCCTGGACCGTTTGACGGCGGTCTATTCAGCGGTCGTCTCTGCTGGAGGTTGGGATCGCCTTCGGGCGGGCCACCGGGACCACCGCCACCACCGCCACCACCGCCGCCGCCCCGGGTGTCCCCTCCCCCCATTGACTGCGAGTTCGGGGACATGCCAGGCGGACTGGACACGGCGCGCATGGCCGTGGGTGCCGCGCCTGGTGGGGGAGGTCGAGACATAGGTCGTGGTTGCGGGGAACCATCGGAGGATCCGTTCGTTCCGTTCATTCCATTTATCCCGTTGGGACCGGGTCCCTGTCCAGGTCCCTGTCCAGGTCCAGGCCCTCCTCCTGGTGCGCCGTTGGTGGGAGGAGGCGGTCTGCTCATTGGTCTGGGTTGTTGTTGTTGGCCTGGGGCTCCGTTTCCAGGCCCGCCGTTACCGTTGGGGTTTCCCGGTCCACTCTGCATTGACCCGTTAGGCAGTGGGGGTCGTGACACGGGTCTTGGCCCTTGCATTTGGCCGTCGTTGTCACCATTTGCTTGTGGGTCGGGGTTGCCTGGGCCCGAGCCTGGGCCTCTCGGAGACATGGGTCGAGGAGTTGACGTGGGCTGTCCGGGCTGGAGGTGCTTGGGGCTTCCGTTCATCTGCTGTTCGGCTCCGCCGTTTTGATCGGGAAATTGGTCGGACGAAGGAGACCTGCTAGGGACAGGTTTCCTTTGCTGCACTTGGCCATTCATTGGCGGAGATTGGCTTTCCGGGCCAGATGTGCCATTTGGTGCAGGATTAGGGGATGGGGATCTGGACACGGGCTTTCTCGTGGGGACTGGACTGGGCGGCATGGGTTGTGGGCTTGGAGGTCCGGCCGAGGCTGACGCCGGACCTGGACCCGGTCCTGCAGCTGCTGTGTTGAGTCCCGATCCCGGTGGGGGTGGACGTTGTGCTGACAGTGGTCTGTTCGCCGCAGGAGGACCGTTCCCGCTAACGGGTTTCGGCGGCGGGTTCTGTGTAGCACCTGGGTTGCCTCCGCCCGGGGGATGCGCGGTCGTGCCGCCTACAGCTTTGACCAGCGCGGCCGGCAGAGTTGTAGGTGGTCCATCGGCGCCATCTTTCTGTCGGAAGCGCTGGAAGATCAAGTACGCGCCCACAACCCAGAGCCAGACAACGACAGCGGCCCCGGTAGTGAAAATCATGATTGGAACGAGAACCAGTAATGACAAGACCATGGCGCAGGAAACGAAGAGGACAACTCCCAGCCCGCTCATCATGACGCCCGCCAGTAATGCGAAGATGAACGCAATGACAGTCAGCAGGACGAGCGGAAGGCCGCTGATGGCCAGTTGCGACAGCAGGAAACTGGCGATGAACGGGCGCTGGGCTGCGAAGGCCGCGGCTGCTTGCTGCCACTGCTGGCGCTTCTGGGGTGGGAGGACGTAGTCGAGATACCTGCTGGAGCTCGTCGTGAGGGAACTGACGCCGCCTTGTATTGGGCCCAGGACTCTGCTGGCGCTGGGAGTGGGAGTGGGAGCGGGACCCGGCGGGCCTCCACCGCCGGGAGGCATGTTGGGTCTGGGAGCAGCGGACATTGCGAAATTGGTAGACTACGAGACTTGGGCCTGATTCATGGCAGGGAAGGAAACTGTGATACTTGGAGTTCAGAGACTTTTTAGAATGCTGGTGTGGTCCTCCTGGGAAATATGAGCGTGGTGCGAGGCGCGGCGTCCGAAGTTACCAAAACAAGGACCGAGTCGTTTGGTCGATGCACCGCCATAAGCTTATTCTATTCTTAAGTCGCTTTGGCGGTAGCCCCCGTCGCCATAAGATCCGTCGATGCTACTCGCTTAGGTGACCAGTGTCATTTTGGATAGAGAAAAGAGTGTGACATGACCACAGCACGAGAGGCGAGACGCAGCGCGTTCACCGGACAGTGAGGTGACAGTGAAAGTTTACCAAAGAGTAATGGGATTGGTGTGCGCGGTGTTATTCGAGTACGGTGGAGCACGTGGACAGCCACTATGGTGGTTACAGTCCGCTCTTCGATGCCGCGACTCTGTTTCCACTTAGGGACCAGTAACACAGTAGTCGCCCAGTACGAGGTAGTCCCAAGCGTGCATACTCCGTCCAGGGCTTCAATACCCAGTACTCCGTACTTGGTAAATGATGCCAGCGGAGTCGGATCTCAGGCAGACCCCACATCTTGCCAAGCACCGACATCTATAGTCGCCGGCCATGCTTCGTAGAGCCCACGTGCTTACCACTGCCGGTCGGAACATCTTAGTTACCAAGGCCCCCGATAGCGTGCTGTACGATAGGCATTGGTTCTACAAGTGGCCAAATGAACACGTCTTACTTCATCTCCCAAATCCTCAGACGAAGTTCACTTTCCAGTCTAGCCGGTAGGAAATGGTGGATCTTACATTGACTCTCTCTGAAAAGGATGGGCTGGCCGCTCGAGTGGCGGGCAACCTGGAGCATGGGTCGATGCTGTAGACAACTCCTCATTTTCCCACTGCAAACAAATTCGTGTCTTTGGAAGCCCGCCAAGGCTGAAGTGCAGTTATCTTCTTTGTGTGGCGCTTCACACATCGCTTGTCAAACGCCATGATCAGCGGCAGGGGGCAGTCGTGTGGATTCCTACTCAGCGCCAAGCACCCACAACTTCGAGGACGTCGAGCACCAAACATCCTCTGACTGGGGCGACATCAAGCGAGGCGAGAAGGTATATCATGTCAAGACTAAACCGGTAGCCTGACCATGGTCGTCCCCCGCTGCAGGAAACAAGCTATACCTTCAGGGTCTGCCCTAATCTCGAACTCTCCCGCGCGAGCTCAACCAGTCGAATGACACCGACGGCTTCTTCTGGAGGGACAGGGACCTTGGACACGTCGCCATCCAGTGCTGCCGCAAGCCGTCGATAATACTCCACATACGTAAGCGGCTCGACAGTCGGCGCGACCTCGGTGACGATCTTTCCATTGCCCTTGTCCAGGTTCAACACGCCGTGATGATCCTCGCTTTCGACGCCGTAACCTTGATCGCCGGGCCGGAGCCCCTCCTTCCTCAACTGATCCTCCTGCGGGTCGAGATGGAACTTCTTAAAGGAGCCTTTCTCGCCCCGGACCCAGAACCGCAACTGGTTCACCTCGGGACTGACGACGCCAGCCTTGACCGTGACAAGGAGTTTGCGGGCGTCGTAGTGTAGGAACACCGTACAAGAGTCCTCCAGCCCAGTGGGGTTGACCTCTCGCTGCGAGCCGACGAACCCGGTGACCCGCTCGGGCATGCCGAACAGGTGGACGACCTGATCCATCAGGTGAGTCCCCAGATCGTAGACGGCGCCTGTGCCAGGAGCGTGGTATGCCTTCCACGTGCCGGTCGGCGCCTCAGGCCGATGTCGATCAAAATGCGTCTCGAACTCGACTACACGGCCCAGCGTTCCGTCGTCGATGTACTTCTTCAGGGTCAAAAAGTCCGAGTCCCACCGTCGGTTCTGGTACACGGTGAGGACTCGGCCCTGGGCCTTGGCCAGGTCGACCAGTTCCCGGGCCTCGGCGGATGTGGGTGTGAAGGGTTTCTCGACCACGACTTCGCACCACAGTCAGTGGTCGTGATCTCAAGAGTGTGCGGGCTCGCTCGCCACGTCGAACAAGCTGCCAAAATGGAAGGTATAAGTAGACGTACCGTGCTTCTTGGCCGACAGGGCCAACTTTGCCAACTGCAAATGTGATTCCGGGGCCGTGGTCACAACGACGACGTGTACCTGCTCGTCCTGGACCAAGTCCTCGGCAGAATGATAGAGCTTGATGCTCGGCCAGTCTTTTCTCGCATCATCGTCCGGCTTGGGACTTCTCTGCACGATCGCATAGAGGTTGAAGTCTGACACGGCGTTGACAAAGGGGATGTGAAAAGTCTTTGCGCTCAAGCCATATCCGATGATGCCGACGTTGTATTTGCCGCCTGCCATGTTTCGTGCTTTTAACTCTGGTGGTACAGATGACCCGGTGGCTTCGACTCGCAGGTACTCGGGTATCTTGCAGAAGTATTATACTGTGCAGGAGGGTATTTTTCTTCCACCCACTCACTGGTTTCTATAGATTCCTATTCTTTCAAGCGAGAGGAGGCGCTCATCCAACGGATCCGAATCGGAAAGCTACCCGACAAGAATGTTGCTGCCCGCTGAGAAATTTCTGCGATGTATCATCGACGTCGTATTTACCCCACGAGCTCACGTCACGTACAGTAATGCGAAGCCACTGGCAAATTCCGATCGACGAGGCGCAGCGGGGGAATTACTCCTTCGGTCCACAGATCGAAGGAAATACTCCCCCTGCTGTAAAAAAGCAGGATATTGGGGGCTCGGATAATTACTGTGAATGGCGGTGATGTTCCAATGTCGGCCACGCGACGTTTTGGTTCCAGCCTGGTTTGTGCTGCTGTCCTGCCACTGACCTACGAGTACACAGTCCCCTGAGCCGGCACGGGTGCTCTAAGTACTCCGTACCATGCTCTATCAACCCGTCCGGAAGAACGCAGTAGTGGTACAAAATCTCTCCACTGTCCTCCCCTGCTTCTTCCTAAACCAAGGACTTGATCTTCCGCCATCATCAACTGCAGCTCATCTCAATGTCGACCAATTCTACAAGTACAAGCCTTCCGGCTCACCCTCGTTCTTCGTCTTCATCACACTATCTCTGGCGCTCCTGAAGTCCGCCATGTTCACCCGCATTCTCCGTTCTCGGAGCGCCCTTAAGCCGGCCTCGCTACAGATTGCCTTGATATCCGCACCACTCAAGTCATCTTTCTGGGAGATGAACTCGTCGAGATCGACATCCTCGGCCAGACTCATTTTGCTGGTGTGCAATGTGAAGATCTTCTTCTTGGTCGCCGTGTCAGGGTTCTCGAAGAGAATCTTGCGGTCGATTCGGCCAGGGCGGATCAGCGCTGGGTCCAATGTCTCGATCTTGTTGGTCGCCATGATGACCTTGACATCACCGCGGTCATCGAACCCGTCGAGTTGGTTGAGCAGTTCCAACATGGTACGTTGAATTTCACGTTCACCACCAGAGGTAGATTCGTAACGTTTTGTGCCGATCGCGTCGATTTCATCGATGAAAACAATTGCTGGGGCGTTTTCAGCTGCAACTTGGAAGAGCTGTCTCACAAGACGGGGCCCATCGCCGAGGTATTTCTGGATCAGCTCAGAGCCGACGATCCGCAGGAACGTCGCGGACGTCTGGTTTGCTACGGCTTTTGCGAGTAATGTCTTTCCTGTGCCCGGAGCGCCGTAGAGGATTACACCTTTTGGTGGTTTGATGCCCATTTCTTCGTAAAGTTCTGGGTGCAGTAGGGGCAATTCAACAGCTTCGCGGACTTCTTGAATCTGCTGCTCCAGGCCACCTATGTCGGCATAGGACTCTGTGGGAGCTTTATCGAGTTTCATAACCGAAACGAGCGGGTCGGCGTCATCTGTCAGGACGCCAACAACAGAGACAGATTTGTGGTGCAAGAGAATCGAAGCGCCGGGCTCAAGGAGGTCTTTGTCGACGAAGGACATGATTGAGACGTAGTATTCGGGACCGGTGGCGGAGGAAACAATTGCGTGGTCATCATCGATCAGTTCTTCCAAATTACCGACACCCATAGGACTGCCACGCATGTCATCGACTTTGCTACGCTCGTCGGAGTTACGGTCGAGGGGTTCTGCTCCTTCGGTGGCTGCGGCGGGAGCTTGTGTCTGGGCAGCTTTGGTTTTCCGCAGGCGCTCTTGGTTCTCGACGTATTCCTCTTCTAATAGCAGATGGTCGTGGACTCTCTGCATGCGAAGATATCGTAGCTTGCACCGCGCGGTCGGGTAGATGGTAGGAAGTTTGGCGGCGGCATTGGGTCCGGCTTGCTTGCGCTTTCTGCGGCCGATTCTAGTCGTCGGTTGCGGAGGTGGTTCGTACTTGGGTTTCTCTTTCTAAAGAAGGACTTAGTAAGGAGTTGTACAAGCGGTCAATTCCGAACTACCTTCTTCTCTTGTTCATCCTTGCCTCCACGGCCTCCTGGGGGTTGTTGTGATGATTGCTGGTTACCCTGCAGAAGGTGTTAGTTATGCTGGTGGTACATCTGGAGCGCAATCCTCACCATTCTGAAGTTGTATAATAAAGAGCCGTATCGCACCCAATTACAAGATTAAATGGGGGATGAAAGATCGATGAAGAGAGAGGGAAGCAGATGGCAAGGTGATTGATTACTCCGTACAGCAAGGCCAAAGATGCGTGACGAGGCTCGATCGCGCCTGTCGGACATCGGAAATACATTTCTCCGGGCTTCGGGCTGTAACTGGAAACCCGCAGTGAGGCTGTATTTCTTCGCAATCCGCAAACCATCAGGCAACACGTCCGCAGTGGCTGTGTGACCGCTCGATCGAATCAGTTATTTCCTTTCAACTACGAGATACAGTGCCGTCAGTCAGTTTTGTCCGGATATTCAGGATAGCTTATTCTTCCCAGCATCCTCCGTGCATCTCCTGGCCATCATCTTCGATGTGATTCTAGCAACTTACAGCCTCGTTCGCTCAAACTCTCCCTTCTGACACTTAACTGCCTGCCCTTCGCCTAGTTGTAGTACGGGACCTCACTGAGTGTCTCCATCTATCCTACCACATCACCCCAGCTCCACAGCCTTCAGCCGCACGACGAGTAGCCACTTTTTGCGGAAAAGAATATTAAGAGATGGCAGGCCACAAGGCAAGACGGATAGCCAAAGACCTGGCGGACATCCGTGCCGACACAACCTCTCAGATCTTCGCAGACACCGTCGGAGACAGCATTACGGACTTGAGAGGGTCATTCAAAGGTCCTTCGGGAACACCATATGAGGGGGGAACGTACGAGGTATCTATCAAGATACCTAACGAGTATCCCTTCAAACCACCCATTATGAAATTCACGACGAAGATCTGGCATCCAAACATCTCCAGTCAGACGGTAAGCCGGACAACGCACAAGCTCTGGGGCCTGGGGGGCTGACTGTCTTGCAGGGCGCCATTTGCCTCGACACACTCAGCACAGGCTGGTCACCGGTCCTAACCATAAAATCAGCCATGATCTCGTTGCAGTCCTTGCTTAGCTCGCCCGAACCCAAAGACCCTCAGGACGCCGTCGTGGCCAACCAACTGATCAAGAGCCCAAAGGAATTCGAGAGGCAAGCGCGGGAGTGGGCGGTTAAGTACGCCGGTGCACCCAAGTCGTTCATCGGCGAAAGCAGTGGCGGCGCTACGGATAAGGACATAGAAGCCGCCGAGAAAGAGAGCCAAGAACGAGAGGCGCAGGCCAATATCGCAATTTACGATGGGTACAACAAAGAGCTGATCGACCGGTTCGTCCTGATGGGCTTTGATGTGGAACGAGTGGTCGAGGCGTTCAATTACGTCGGAATTGACCGGAACGGAGGACAAGACTATGAGCTAGAAGAGGCGTACATGGGCGACATCACAGCCAGGCTGCTGGGCGAGCCTTGAGAATGCAGAGGTCTTGACCGAGCTTCTTGATTGAGTGAATTGCATAAAAAGCGCCGGTGTCGATATGGATCTGGTTCCAGGAAACTCGCATAGGCTGGTGGTGAATTGTGTATATCACGATTATTATGACCATACGGTAGAATTGAACATGCCGCGTTGAGATGTACCTCATTTGCTATGTCTTCGAGAATAGCTCTGCATTTAATTCACTGCAAGGACGCAAGAACTGCAAATTCGGTGTGAAGGCTATCACCAGTGCTCGGCCGCGAGCTATTGTCGAATGCATACAATCACTCCGTTGTCACTTGCCGCTGTCCATTTTCTTAGGCAGAACAGCAGTAACCTCTCCACTGACCACTACCCTCATGACCCCGTCCAAGCAACATCATCTTGGGACAGATCACTTTTGATACCCAACAAAGGGTATCCGAGACAAATTTCATTGACATCCGCTCAAAGACACATAACAGACACGTTCACCACATCATTTTGGGCCAAACCCCCTCAGTCCGAAGTCACTTCCGCCTACAGAGCAAATTCAAGTACTCAACTCCACTAGCTCCAACCCACGAAGATATGGTCCAGCGGCTCACACCAAGGTAAGCGAGACCACGATCAAAATATCCGGCCCGCCACCATGATCGAAGACGACATCTACCGCTCCTCCAGCCAATATCGGCTGTGGTCCTACACGCGCGAATCTTTGGCCCGGATCCGGCAGGAGACCAACGAGCTCGCTGCACAGAGAGTGCGTGCTGCGTTCCGGCGCGCCCGATCTGCTCAGAACGGCGGTCCACACGGCGGTGACGAGGGCGATGCTGCGGCGGCGGCGACGACAGGAGACACCGTGATCGACACATTGACCGTGGAAGAGGAGTTGAAGATTGTGGAATGGGGGTGTAGCAAGATTGTGGATATGGGCGAGGCGATGAACCCGCGGATTCCAAGCCATGTCGTGGTGAGTTTGCCATCTCTGTTTGTTCTCTATTTGTTCTCTTTGTGTTGTTCCTCTCTTTTGTGGACGATTTATGTGGTGTGTGATCCAACCGATCTATCTTCAAGCGAGGCTTCTTTCCTTCTCCCATATGGGAGGGGACCGTCAGGATGAGGGACTCCTGTAGCTACACTGTGCTATATCTCATCTCAAGCCGTCCCACCTGCTCTCATCCCATTATGGTCCCTACCACTCGCTGGTATCGGCCAGTCCGATACGACCGGACATGACCACGGCGTTCTTCCACTGATCACAACATCTGAATTGTCTAAATATCTAACTATCGTGTCCCCCCTTTCCACAGGCCACGGCCACGCAATACCTCCGGCGGTTCTACCTCACACAATCGCCCATGACGTACCACCCGAAAGCCGTCCTCCCCAGCGCATTGTACCTCGCGACCAAGGCCGACCACTTTTACCTGCCGCTCTCGCGGTTCGTGGCCGAACTACACAACATCTCCGAAGACGACGTCAAGGCCCCGGAGTTCCTCCTCCTGCAGGGTCTGCGGTTCACGCTCGACGTCCGCCACCCCATGAAAGGGCTGCAAGGAGGGCATGTCGAGATGAACGTCCTCGCCGAGGAAGGAAAACTGGGCGCGATCGAGCCCGGCCGCGGCAGCGAGAAACGCATCGGCGTGGCGGCCGACCAGGCGAAGAAGCTGCTCGCGACCGCCGCGCAGCTCACGGACGCGTACTTCCTGTTCACGCCGTCGCAGATCTGGCTCGGCGCGCTCATGGTCGCGGACCGCGACCTGTGCGAGGCGTACTTGAACTACAAATTCGAGGCGATCGTAGATGCCGTGGAGCGGCAGGCCGGCAGCCAGACGTCGGACGTCGACATCGCGGCGTTGCAGACGAAACTGCTCGCGACGGTCAATTCGTGCGCCGAGCTCTTACAGTCATACACGCCGCCGGAGGAGGAGTCCGCGACGCAGCGCAAGGAGATGCGCCGCATCGGGAAGAAGCTGAATGTGTGTCAGAATCCCGAGAAGACGGACATCGTGGCCGTGGCGCGTGCCAAGGCCGCGGAGAAGAGGGAGGGCAGCGCGACGGGCAGTGGCAGCGACGCGGAAAAGGTGGCAAAGAAGCGGAGGTTGGAGCGCGAGAGGGCCGAGAGAGAGGGCGATGTGTTTGGCCCTGCCTTGAAAGATATTCCTGGCAGGGACGGCGGGATGGCGAGCGGCGAGGGGTTATGATGCCGAACAGCTGCCGTACGATGAAAAGGCCCTGCTACTCATGTATTACGACCGGCGACACACAGATGCAGCTCCGCGCAGTAGGGCCTTGTAAGACTAAGTCATGGTCGCGGAGTAAGTGCACAGACCAAGGGAATGAAGAGAGACGAACATGAGATGTTGCCGCGCCGTTCGGTCTTTCGCCAGATGCTCGTCTAAACAATCTATTCTACCTGGCCATTGAACTTGGGGCCAGTCGCCAGCAGTCGCTCACCTTGTCGTCAGTCATTCCGAGTACGCGAAAATACAAAAAGGTCTAGTCGGAATTCGAGCCCTTGTCGCAGCCGATCCGACCAAGAAGCTCTTTCCGGTCGCTACTTGGTCCTAGGAGGTTGACGCCAGATGAGTGCGCCGAGTCATGTTTTTGTTTTCTCCTCAGACCGCTCGTCGACGATGCGGCCACGGACTCTGAACTCGATCGTCTGCCTTTCGACGACGAAGGCGACGCTGATTTCGACTTGGATCGGGATTTCGTCCTCGCCTTTGACGACTTCGAGACTGAGAAATTCGTATCCGTGCTGAGAACCTCGGTCTCAAGGTACTCGACCTGCGGATCGACGCAGAGTTTGACCTTGTCGACGTAATCCCTCGGGGACTTCTCATCCTCCATCTTGTCGTGCTCCTCCTCCTCCTCCTCGTCATCATCTTCATCGTCAGAACGAACATCTTCTGCTCCTTTTCCGGTGATGACCTTGTAAGCCACTCTGACAATCATGCCGAACCATATAATCAAGATAACCTGGAGGGCTGCAAGCATGCTCAGAAATCCCCATTTGATGCTGTTGTTCCAGCACACTAGTCCCACGGGGTTCTTGAACGGCTGGATGAGATGATCCCAGTCGTTGGGCGTGGGGATGGGTCCCTCGAGGTCCTTTACGCTCCCTCGATAACAGCCGTACCGGATTTCCTGCGGAATGTGTGCATAGATGCTATACCAGACCATGTTGTACAGGACGTGTCTCAGAGCAAACCAGGAGACCATGAAAACGCCAAAAGCTATGTCGCAAGCGAGTTCGAAATGGAGGTACTTGAGAATTTTGGCAAGCGGGAGAATAATATCGGCAAAGTCCATGAGGCAAAGAATCAAGGTGCCGACACGGTATTGATGATAGCCATAGGAGGTAAAGATGAGCGCGCACGTGAAAATATGGTGAGTAAACATCTGCCAGTGGTCCTTGCGACGTTCTTCGATGTTGACCACCACGATCTGTTGGAGCCAGAAACCAAATTGAACGAGGTAGTACCATTTTGCAATGCCCTCCATCTCACGGTCGGGCCATGTCCGCCACAAGGCTCGCAAGTTGAGCCAATAGTCCGAGTTGTAAATGATGTACATGCCAATGCACCAGGAAACGGTGTAGTAACAGAGGATCCAGGCCTGTTCGGCAAATCGGACCTTTGGCTTCTTTTTCTTGACGCCTAGGATCCCAGCGAGAGGGGCAAGAACATAATCCATCGTGGCGCATCGGAGTCCGGTGAAGGCTATCGTCCAGTAGAAGACAAAGAATATGTCGTCCCAGCCGAGGGCGAAGTTCCCCGTGGCAGGGTTGTAGTAGGAGATTCGGAAGAACTTCTGAGTATGGTGTCTGGCCGAAGGGAACAATATGTGGAGGAAGAATAGCGTCGATATGAGGCTCAGCGATATGCCTAGACTGATGTCAGCACAGAGCCTTCATTGCTGTTCGTCCCGGCCGCACTCACTAATCTGATGCTCTACAACCCATGTGCACATGCGGGCTATGGTGCTCCTTTCCTTGCCTTTCCTCTCCCATCTCGGCCAAGCTGTTTTTTGAGAGGGCGATTCATTATGCTGTCGCAGTCCCGGCGTTGTTGCTGATATGGGTTCCAGTTTCTCCTGGTCCATTTTTCAGAGTATCGGAGATAGCGCTGAGCAAAGAGGTAGCAGCGAGAGTGTCCTGAGTCTTTCGGCCGGGTGAATGAAGAGACCAGTGATAACGAAGGTAGCGTTCAACAACAGCGTGCAAGTGGAGGAGCGACCAGCGCAGCGAGCATGGAGTCGGAGCGGGAGCGGAAGTGGGTGTGGGAGTGATAAACGGTCGTGGTACCGAGGACGGTGGTGGCAGTTGAGGGGGAGGATTGCAAGCGAATGACAGATCTGACCGAAAGCACACGCTCACGAACGGCGGAAGCACTTCTCGCTAACCCAGAATGCCAAAGCGACGGTATGAGTCCATCCGGATAGATCCAGAACGGCGCAAGTGGACTGATATGGAAGGGGGAAGGAATATTTTCAGTGCGTAAATGGCGGGGGACCAACTGGCGGTGTCGGTGTAGCTTGACCATTGCCCAAACGTGATTGGCGGCTGAGCTGCCGGAGCTTAACGCGCTGCGGTAGGCGGTACTTGTGGTGCCTGTTCCTTGCTTACCAGCTCCGGTAGTTGCAGTGCCTACCGGGGTAGTTGATGATCATGCTCATTCATGTATGTAGCCAGTTTGGAGCACACAAGCTGATTTCTGCTCGGAGACGTGGCCTCCTCCCGCCCCTCTAAGCTCCCGCTGCCCGTCGTTCCTGCATGAAAGTATTCCAATTGGCAAAGCTCATTGCTCGCTTTCACGTTCCAGGCTCCAAGGAGGGACATGCCCAATAGCAGGTGGTTCCAGCCCTTCTTTGTGCCCTGAGCAGCATCCACACCCTGGCTACCCCTTTATGTCATCCCCAGCATCAACGCCTGATCGACGCACATATGACCCGGAACAATTCATCTCGGCCATATATGTTACATGATGCTTGACAACGCGGTCTCGGACCCGTTGGACCAACAGCCTCGACAGTCGTCAGTCGGAAGTTGCATACCGTTCACGTGTTTGGCGATGACCATTGCAGATGATGTGCTCAGCCTGTCTGGTCTGCCATAGTCTTGTGTCTCGGGCTCAACGCCACAGACCATATGGCTCTTTGCAAGCTTTCCACAGCTTGACGGTTCCGTCTTCACTTCCGGTAGCATAGAGCTTGCCGTCAGGCGAGAACGAAACCGACCAGATCGGACCATGGTGGCCTTTCAAGACTTCTGTTACAGGTTAGCATGACCTTTCGATCCCTAGGGTGCAGGCTCGTACCCAGTTCTTTCTCTTGGTCGAAGTCCCACACTCGAACCCAAGTATCTTTGCCGCCACCCGTCACGAAACGTCCAGTGCTCGGATTGATGGCCACACTAGCTACTTCATGATCGAACTTGACTTGCTTGATTAGCTCTCCCGGCCGGCCCGCGTCAAAGAACAAACATGAATGTCCTGCTGCCACGCTCAGGATGCCCGGATCGCTGTCTTCTGCCTTGTTGGTAGACAGCTCGCACGAAGTGATGTCCCGCTCCGTTTTGACAGTGGCGATCACTCGCTGGGTCCTTAGATCCCACCAACGGAGAGTCTTATCGTCGCAGGCAGTTGTCAGAACATTGTAGTCGACGTTCCAGACGATCGATTTGATGCTGCCCCCATGTTCCCCCGGCCCAATCTCATGTCCTTCTGAAGCGGTTATTGGTGTGATAGGTGATGAACTGCTGGCCTGATCAGAAGTAGCCGCACTACTTCCCCGTGTCAAGTCAAAGATCTTCAACTTCTTATCCTGCGCCCCAGTTGCTACACATTGTGGGTTGACTTGGATCGGAAAGGCAACGGCGCGAACAATGTGGTTATGGGTCAATATGTTCAAGCATTCTCCGGTCTGAGGATCCCAGATTCTCCTGGTCAATTGTTAGCGTGCGCCATCTGCCATATGATCCGATCGGTATTACGCGGTGAAGTCCGCTGATCCAGTTGCTGCGATTGAAGCATCGGAAGAGAGTCTTGAAGTCCAAACAGCACCCTTGTGGCCAATGAAAGTCCCGATCCAGTCCCCAGTCATGCCATCTCTCAGCATCGGATTGTTATCTGCCACTCGTCAGGATCGCCTCCATGGGAGTGCAAGCCTTACCTTTGCATGCTGAGATGAGATAGTACTGGTCGTCGTCCACGATCGAGGAGAAATTCAAGTGTGTCACTGGCCGGGAATGTCCATGGCAAGTCAGCGGAACAACGCGTGGTGTGTCTGTAATCGAGTCAGACATTTCACAAACAGATCGCCCAAACACGTTCTCAGTACCTGCAGACATGGTGACAAGATCGCGGTTGCTGAGGTGAAGCTTGCGAAGACTGCCAGTGTTCGGAATGTGGCCTATGTCGCCCGGTGGCTGAGTGCGCAAATGCTGGGAGCGAACAAAGTCCCGTTATTTCCGTCAAACCAGCCGGCGGCCAGCGCAGAGGCTGTGAGGCAGTCTGATCGGGAAAGAATAGGCCAAAACCAGGTGGAAAGGGACGGCGCCGAACGTCTGCTGCTGTGAGAATGAAATGAAAATATGAGTGCAATAAAGAGTGCTGACTTTGCCCTCCCAGGCAGTCGCAAAATGCTCTAATATCTAGGATCCCGATCTCAATGTCATTAGGTCAAGGTCGTAAAGGTGAGGAGGGCCTGAAGAGATATTCTTCACAACCATCCTGATGGCTGTTTGTGGTTGTTGGTTCATCAGGTCCCCTTGCTTGTTGCTCCGACATAAGCCATTCCAAATTGGGAATAGCGCCGTTGCTAATACAGCGCCTCGATGCATCGGTGCAGGCCAATGACTCCGTGGGGCCAACGATTAATTTTGGAGTCTTGCTGCCTCACCTTACTCTTTCATCTGATACTCCTTCGTACGAATACCTCGATCAAGGCCGTGCGACGACTGTCTCTGTAATCTGCCTGTCCCAGGTTTTACAGTCGGCCTCCAGCGGGTTTCTCCTTGCAGCGCTCGGTGCCTCACATTTGCAACAAATAGCCACCACGCCTACTGGAAGCCCAGCTTGCTATGGGTTCCTTATTTTCTGTTTACTCTGGCTTCTTTGTCTCACAAGTAATTCATCCCTCCGCCGATGCCTTCTCGCCACTCTCTCTCCTTGGCTCTTTCGCTGTTACCATGTCAGATGTCCATCACAGACCACACTTTTGCAACTTTTTCAGTACAACCCCCAGTCACGAGAAAATATCAGACCTCTGCTCTCCTCCCTGTTGTAATCCGTATTGGCCAGACTAACCTGTCACGATGGCCCTCCAACGGGTTTTCTTTGACATTGGTGGCGGTCTGTAGCTGCTCTGGTCTTTACCATATGGCTCGTCTACTCCCCCTGACATGTGCTCCTATCAACATTCATTTATAGTCAAATATCTCCTTACCTTTGGAATGATTACAGCACCCACCGTTCTCTACTGTCAAAACAACAGTGAGTCTCCACGACCAAGGCAGCGGATTAGTTCTGCCGCGGATTAATTTTGTTACAGCGACTGTTTGCCGAACAGCTGCCTTCGCCCAACCCCCCGACACCCTCATCCATTGATCATTATCCATTTTTCCGACCACCACGATGAGCTATTGTCCGTAAACTCTTCTGCTATCCTTCGGGTTAATCAAGGACTCCTCTAATCTCAAAGGAACGCGGTCGTTTCCTACAGCACCGTTCCCTACAGGAGGTGGCAAATCAATGATACATGGTTGAGCAGCTCATCTCTTCAGCCGTCTCAAAAGGACGCCTTCTCGTTGCTCTGAGCAAACCTACATTCCACTCCTTCTCCGCACTCCGGCGTCATGAGTTCCGGGGTTGGGTCGTCGTTCTTCATTCATTATGGGGCTGAGATCGTGCCCGAAAGGTCTAGCGACTCATCCGGCCACAGGGACGCTCGCGCAAACCAGTCCGACACCAGAACGCCGGTCCGAAGAACCCCATTCCCTATCCCACCGAGGCGCAGCTCGAGGTCAATGTTCCGATACGTGACGACCAATTATACAGATACCACAAGCGGGGCGAAGTACTAGTCTCCAGGATCTTTGTCTCTGTCCTTTCAGAGATCGCAACAGTTGACACGCGCAAACAGATTCCACCTGTGTGAAAATTCTTTAGCGAAGGGCGTAGACGACGAGAAGACAATGAAGCCGTACAACCCATAGCCGGGAAATCACCTTCACTCGGAGACCAGACGTCTGGTCATTCGAAACAAGCTCGGCCGATACCATCATGGATGAACCAGCTACCGAGGAACAAGACTACAAGGGATCACCCGTGGAAGAGCCAAATAAGGACAGCCGAATAGGCGGCCAATCTCAGACAAAGCAAGCACAGGATTTATAGCCAGCAGAATATCATCAATCGACAAGTGTGTTCTGCCCAATGATACATGAACCGGCATATCCTTCAGACAAGCAGCAGCATCCGATGGCCTAAAATCCACAAGAGCCAATGTGCATTTGTCTACAACCCATCACATCACTTCTATAGGGCACGAGGTGGACAAACCCCTGATCAGTACCGGCCGATGCGCGCTCTCCTCTCATCAGAGTTGATGTACCATGGACGTTACGCACCGGTATCGATCGCAATATTATCAAGGCCTCTTACGGATTAAACCTACATCGGATGGGCTACATCCAGTGGAAAGTCTTGAAGAGGTAACCTGATCTGAGGCTAATCCGCGAGCTTTCTTTGTCTCAACAATGGATCCTTGGCTCAATCCTACTTTGTTTGTCCGGCAAAGGCAACGGCAGCTGTACGATCTATGTCTGCACCCTGCCCCCTTTCAGACCCAGCTGCCCTGCTTACTGCCTGAAGTGAGCACTAAGAGAGGATGGTTTCCTCCTCCATCGTGCCCTCACTTCTCCTCTCATCCACTTCCATTCTTGAAGATATACAGCAGCAGCCGGTCGGTCCCAAAGTCCTCTTCCATACACTACAAGGACCAGACTAATATCTGCCAATTTCTACCATACCGAAAGTCTGGTTCAGCCGAAGCAACCACCACCATGCCTGTCAACTTTGCGTCCAGAGGACGTGAGCGACATTCTCAATTCAACAAATCCGTGGCCAAAGGTCTTCTTAAGCGTGTCAGAGCAAATCTGCGTTCTGCTTTCAACAAAGCCTTTCTTGCCCACCATGCCGGAGTGATCCAGAAAGACGCCAGTACGAATCGTGTCCCCAATGTCCCTGGTAATGATCTATTCCAAGGAGCATCGACCGTTTTGGATGTTACCAATGTCGTTCAGGCCCCTTCCCCACCACGACCGACAGGGCTGACCATAAGGTATGTCATTCGCAGCCGGGAGAATCGCCCATCTTCAACTAATGACTCGTCCGACCGTTCAGGCTTGAAAGCACAGCGGCCGTGCAAGAAACCGAGCCAGATTTCTGCTTCCTCACTCGCTCAGCCCTCGGTATACTTCGCACCACCTTCGCAGCTTGGTTGTCAACTGCTAGACGAACAACATCTTGCTGCGCTCGCAACATCTACAGCGTTGTTTGGTAACGATGAGGCTGATCACCTTGACATTCAACAGAAACAGCCCTCTACAGAAGCACAGCCAGAACGTGCGGCCATTGCTGAAGCCGGATTCTGCCGTACAAAGCAGGGTTCACTTTCCGAGAAGGTGAATTCTCAGATTCTCGGCTCTTCGCTGTCCGGCACTGACCCATCCAGCCAACTTCTATCTCCCTCGCTGTCTTCCCGACACCTTCCTTCTGGAGCCTCAAGCAAGGACACGTTTGCTCTTCGGAGAAAGCCGAAACCCCCGAATCCCGGTTCGACAAGTGTCCTATTCGGTGGCATGGAGACTCTCAGTGACCCGTTCATACAGTCAGAGCCAGAGAAGGAATGTCTGGAAATGAAATTCCCTGTGAGCGTCGGGGATGCAAAAACGCAAGCCGAAATAGTCCCAATTTCGGAGACAACGACTGTTGCCGAAACCCACACCCCGAAGTCCCCAGCACGTTGGTCGGATGATTACGACCAATTCTCATCAGACAGGCAGAATCGTCGGTTGATTCGAATTGCATCAGGACAGTACGAGTTGCTTGACAGAGGATATCACCTGAACCCACCACCGATGCTCGACACCCGCATCCCGCGCGTGCGCACATTGGTCCCAGATGATTCGTCTGACGAAGATGGAGCTATGACGCCACAGCCAGAGCATTTCCGTCAAGAGCGAGAGCCGCTTCCGCAGGAACAACTCCTTCCCCAAGCCATTCCAGTAATGGTGCCCCTGGCTACTGCAATAAAAAATGCGCAGTCGGCCGTGAACGGTTTGGCTCAGCAGTTGAACAACCTGATCTCCCAGGCTCAGACACATTTCTGGAATGCTGAGTGTTTGCAGGGAGAGTTGCGGCTCGGGACGAGGAACTAGCAACAGCTCTGCAGAATGTCCAGCAGAGAGATGCAGAGATTGCACGACTAAAAATCCTCCTTAGCACAAGAGACGCAGAGACCCAAACATTACGGACTCGAAAACTACCGGATGAGCATCCAGCACACTATGGCCGTGACTACGATGACGAGTCTGAGACATCTGATCTATATGGCGGAAGTGGTTATCATGCAGATATTGAAGACAGCGACGGCGGAGCCAGCAACGACACCATCCAGATTCCGTCGCTTTAGTAGTATTAAGGGGCTGACAGCGCCCGACATCATGAATCAGAAATGAAGACGAGGTTTTGTTGAGCCGAGCTACGGATACTCGTCGATGCCGATAACGCCTTGGCCTCATGGAGACGGCTTCGGACAGTGCCTTCCTTGATCTCCGTGAAGATTCCAACCTCCACGGTACGTCGAATAACGGCCGGCTTAGGTCGGGACAAAAGCGCAGGTCTTTATGAATCTGAGTCGTGAAGAACAGGAAATGTGGTAAGCAATTTATTCATGAATGTGGAGAACCCAATATTACAAGAAGGAAATTGTGAAATAGCTAAGATCCTCGGACAACATGTCAAGTTCCCCACCATACACAGATAGCTCCGGACGAGGCATTGCTGCATGGTAATTGGCATTTGCTGATGAATGGAATGATGACTTAGAAACCACCAGAATATGTCGAGACCACTGACCAGGTAAGTTATGACCAGGTAAGTTATCTTTTCGCCATGGTCCGGCATAGATTATTCGAAATGGCGAATAGTCGCCGGAATGCGCTTTCCCGTACATTGACGTCGAGCCACCGGTCCAGATCAATCAGTCACGCCCGTGTGGGACCCGATCTCTGTCAGAAAAATGGACTCGGTGATCAGTAAGACGATTCATGGATCCTTTGTTCGTTTCCTCCGTTATGTAAAACGGCCTTTGTCCCTCAGGCAATGAAACCTTTGGCCAGGGGCAGTTACACAACTGCCACAGCATGTTTCCTACGCAAGCAGTTGCGTTGTCCATTGCCTACGGACCACGGATGCTGGAGATATACGTATTGCGCTTTTCACCCGACCCATGTTCCTTCATGCTTCAGAGCAATTCACAAGCAGTCTCACTGGCAGTCAGTCCAGTCCGCAAACACGAGGCCCTCGAACAACAGCACAAAGTCTCTGGACTCATTCAGCTTCCCCTCCCATCATTGTACAACATACATTATCATGGCGGACAGGTATCGAAATCGGGGCTTCGGCCCGAAAGATCTCCAATCCATCGTCTCACGGGCTAAAGCTCACCCCAAGGCGAAGATGTTTACTGCTCCTGGTAGGTTTAAGCTTGCTTGCAGCCCTGGAACACCCAATCAGCATTCGGCACCTGGAGCGGTCAGCGACCCATCTTCTTCCGCCTTGCCTACTACAACCACGTTCTGGAGACGAGTCCCAGATCTCTGCTCTTCCACAAACACCGAGTGATCATGACCCAGGGCGATCGAGGACTTATGATATAACGAGGTCCGGGGACACTGCTAGTCCAGTAGCGCACTCGAACAGCCGAGAACCTACCTCGATGTCACCCGTCCACGAACTCCCGGCAGTCTCTGCTTTCGAATTTCGACTTTACCAGGGATTGGTCTCACAGGATCCCGCCAGGCAGCCAGAGAGACTTCGAACAGACAACTCATCCCCGCGCTCGGCTTCAAATCATCAGTCGGGACATGAATTTAATTTCAGGGTAGCCGGAGAATTGGACGCTCAGACGACTGGGACGCCCTTCCATGCACCTGACGAAACTCCTGTGGCCGATTCATTTGCCCAGCGCATGAGTCGCAGAGAGGCCCTGGCCCGCGCTCAAGGGTTCGCGATCGACGCGCTGTCACTTCTCGATGACCCATTCGTCGACCGCGATGAAGCAGTCGTGGACGCTCCCCACCCATTTCACCCCCCCCCCCCCCCCCCCCACCCGTCAACGACCACGAAATGCGCCGGACACTTGGTCGGACGATGAAGTCAGCCTCCCACCTGTTCCAGAAGCAACGATCGACCAGCGACAAAGCCAGGCCCCGCGAATAGTGTTGCCACTGTTGTCACACGAATTTCCTCCCAGAACCGCCGTCGAAAATGTGCAGCGCGCCATGCTCGACTTGACCGAAGCCTTGAATGACCTTGTCTTGGACAGCAGAACCTATCACTACAACGTCGGGATCTTTGTAAGAAGTCTTACAATTCGTGATGCGCAAGTTGAGCAGCTACGCAGCCGCCTTGTGGCGGCGGAGGCTGAGACTGAAATGTTGCGGGATCTGTGGAGACGCTGAAACATGAAGCCTCAAGGCGACAACGATACATGCAGAAAGAGATAATGGAGCGAAAGTCACAATCGATTGCGCTTTCAGATAGTAAGTTCAGCTGCCGTGTCGCTTGATACGTCAATGGGTTAATCACATCTCTACGGTTCCGGGACTCGAGCTCCCCAATTACAGCCCTGTGGTACAACTTCCGCCCATTCAACATCGCGGCCGGGCTTACCCTACAGCTCTCACATTGATCTCCTCCCTGGATATATATACAGGCACGAGACGTGCAAAATATCGCCTTTGCCACAATGCCGCCACCAGGTGAGCCGGTCTTGATCTGCACTCTCCTTCCTTTGTTCGTGACAATGAGCTTTATCCTTCTAACATCAAAGCATTGAGACTAAGAAGTGTTGCAGTTGCCTTGGTTCCAGGACTCTTATCGTCTTGTGTAGCAGTGCCACTTCCTTTGCCTACAGGGGAATGACCAAGACTTAGGAGCTTTCGTCGATAAAACCATCTTCGCTCCCTGCATCTTCTGCTTTACTCAGGGCACTCCAGCGGAGACGATTTGCAGGTACATTCTACAACTCAAGGTCTTCACCAACCCACCCTGCTTGAGTAGCAACACTCGCTCCTGGCACGAGAAACGGTAAGTCCGGCATTTCAAATCAAGATGTCTCCAACTAAGTCATCCCGTTTGTTCAGCCGCGTGAAGAAGCGGGTTTCATCACTTCTTCGCACAGTGTTGCCATCGCGAGCATCGAGGCCGCACCAACGATTCACTGTGGTTGTTAGCGAGGAGGATTTTTCCTGCGGCACTAGCTCTTACACAACCGTCGAAGATTCTGAGCCACCCGAACAGGAGGCTATTGTGTCGGAGTTGCCGACCCCTCCACAGATTCAACGTTTCCGAGTGCGACGTCCTCGTGCCGACGTGGAATACTCCGCCAGCCCATACCGATCACCAAGCGCTAGTGCGGGTTCCCGACCTGGCCGACGTCGTAACGCGCAATGCTTTGCCGATGCTCCATCTAATCTTTCGACCATTTCGCCTGCTGTGTCTGAGGATAAAGCCGACCTTTCTTCTTTGAGTGATCCTGCGGAGATCAACACTTCATCCATCCCAAGTCTACACTTAAGCTCAGGCAACACCGAGCAGAACACATTGAACAATGAGATTGGCCGAACTCCAGGCTCGGCTCAAGCCTTCGCATTTGCTGTCAATGAAGACCACACTAGCGACAACAGACCCTGGGACGACTTCTCATCCGACGAGTTCAACGATGCGGACGCCCCAGTCTACCAAGGAAACGGTGTTTACCAACTTATTGATGGGAGCCACCACGGTATCAATGAGCTGCCGGCACGACCGGGAGAGGCATATTCACCACCTTACCGACCCAATTCCCCCATGTTGGCCGAGGTCGTGCCGTCACCGCTCCCGGCACTACTGCGTCCCAAGATTTCCCCAGAGGACGCTGTTGACAATGCCACATTGGCCATGGTAGGGGCGTCCAGCGAAACCCAACAAGCAATCACTGACCTTGTCGACCAAGCTCGCGTTTACTTCCACAATGCTGAGGTGCATCGCCGACAAGCCATACGCGCTGAAGAGCGAGAGGCCATGGCGGTGACGTTGGTTGCCGAGCGAGACGCTGAGATTCAATGGCTCCAAGATCGTCTTCGGAATCCTCAGGATTGGACTCCCCCACGCCCCGACCGACGGCTCTCACTCTGACTGCACAGTGTACATGCAAATGAATAGACAGGGATTGACTCGCAATGATGGGAGGCGGAAGCCCCAAGGTGAGTCTATGGTCTCCATCCAAGTACATACGCCCAAATCTAAATTCTGCAAATCCACTGACCGCTTTACTACTCAAGCCTCATGCGGCGGTGCCGCTATAGTGAATATATCCGTTTCTCATACAACCGAAGTGGGCGTTTCCTTCATCCGCGGAATCGGTGCGAGGTAAGCTAATCCCGCCTTTCCCACACCCCTTTCTTCCTTCCAATCTTACCATTTGCCTAGATCCTGCTCTGGCGATAGGTTGGCGTCCTTTGGTGTAAAGGTTCCTTTCAGTCATCTCGGTATCTTCAGTCGTCAAAGGGCCTTTCAGTCAGCAAGCAAGCCCTCTTTCAGCCGATCAAGAGCCTTTGTGGACGCGACTGCCTTGCCCCAGCACAAAGCCGCTTTACGACATGGCACGTTGCTAAGTGCCTTGCCGCAAGAAACAACGGAAGGGCATGAGAACCTCTTTTGCATAAAGGTCTCCTCGATCTCCTACAGTCTTCCTTCCCCAGACCATCTCACCACAGGAACGTTGCTGGTACCTTGCGGTATGCAGCCAAGGTTTCAGCAATTCTTCCGAAAGAGCAAGTCCTTCCGCACCTAGCCAAAAATCGACATCAAAATGGCAAAATCGAAGTTCGGCCTTCTTCGGCGTGTCAAGGGCAAGCTGGCCTCAGCCCTTGGTAAAATCGTTGCCCGGGTGCATCGGAAGGACACTCAGAGACCTGAGAATCCTCATTGGGAAGGCTTCTCGGACGCTTTCAATGGTGGATCGACTGACTTCAGCTTTGTGACGACCCCAGAATCGGCCTATCGTCTACACAGCCCCCTTATGCGGTCCCCCACCGGTCTCTTCGTCCAGCACACTGATCCGATCCAGGACCTATCTTGGCCAGAACCGATCGACCCACCTTCTGGCTCCAATTTCTCCTATGCTGACTTGCGTTACCTGGGCACGAAATACTCGGATGGGTCCAGCCGCGCCGCGCTCAGCTCCTCTCCGAGCTCTTTCTGGGAGACTGAGGCATCTTCGGATGCTCTCATGACTTCACTGCTAAACGGTCTTCCAGAAATTCCTCGGCTTCGACGAAGACCAGGTCGAAGAAACCTCCAGTTAGACCGTCCTTCAAGCCACCACGACGTGGCCTCTATGTCGGAAATTTCAAGTCTCGGTCACGGTGAAACAGAATTTGCTGAGGCTTTGGACGAACCATCTCAAACAGACAGCTCCCAGCAGCCACGCCAAGGTTGGGTCGACCACGAGGTCCGTCCGCATCACAGTGTTTCGGAGGCTGTTGAAGCTCAGGAATTCGCTTTGCCAGCGTCTGGAGGCGTTGATGGTTCACCTGGACCCACCATTCGTGATGATTCCGACTCGCCTTCGCCTCCTTCTCTGTCTCAAGCCGCAGTCTCTGACACTTCCTTGAATTCGAATCCTCAGCGACCACAGAATCCAATGGTACAGAACTTTGCCGTCGGCAGCAATACGCTGCCTGATCCATTTATGGCAGGTTCAGAACGGTGTCAAGCTCACCAGTTATGGTCGGAGTTGTCGAGCTCTTCAGATTCGAGGCCCAGTCCGGTATACCAAGGCAATGGGGTCTATGTCCTTCACGATGGGACTATCCATGATATCCAGCATGGGCGTCGACATGTCCAGGTTTCACCAGGAAGTGGAGTCCGCTCCGATCAAGGAGATGTGCAGAATGTTTCTTCGGATGAGGCAAATCAGGCCGACAGATTCGATACTCCCAGCGGAGGGAGTGACTCGTTACCATCAAGTCCTCCTCTGACCGCGATCCGCCGTCTCCACACCGCGGTGTCGAATCTCGAAGGATTCACCTCACCTGCCGCACGGGAAGCCGTGCATGACCTGGAGCAAGCAGTTGACGGCGTCGTAGCGATTATCGACACCCTTCTCGACGACATTGAGGTCCATGCATTTAACGCCGAGGAGCGCCGGCGGAGGCTCGCCGACCAGCTCTCGGAACTGGCTATGGCACACAGAGTGATCCAAGAACGGGATCGAGAGATCAATCGGCTCAACCACCCTGAGCTGTACGGTGAGAATACCACACCCCCCGAGTACGCATCTGACGCTCAGCAGGACCCTCGATCTGTGACCCGAACTCCCGGCCGCGTGCAAGACAACAACTCACCCACGCCAGCGACTGTGGTTCGTCGCCCAGCGTCCGAGGGTGACCATTCTAGTGACCGCCAGGTGTCCGTGACCGCAGAGGCTGGCTCCGCTGCACCCTCGTACTGCACCTCTCCTGATACTGAAAGTGTTGTCCACTCACAAACTTTAGCTCCGCAAGTGGTCGCACAGGGGAGCCCAGCCTCCAGCCAGTCCAGAGAATCCGACAATATAATGTTGAGGCGGACACCGCGATTCCGTCGCCCGACGCTGTAATGGAACGGGTCTCAAAGGTAAGTCTATACAAGTTCGAATGATTCAACACTGGCAAACACAAGGTAAGTCTAGTAATTAAGGGGTCAGAGTGGAACAGGGGTAGTCAATCTAAACGGTAAAGGTAAGATCTTAGGTACAGTAATATATTATCAGCGTCTATCACAACGTGACATCGATATATGTTCATGAGTTTCTTCCGCAGTCTGGTTAACGAATTGCATGGGCAAGTCTGAGTTTTATCTCCAGCGTGGGTAGGTGGGAATGATGCCGCAGGCACGCCTGCTCCTGCATCTTGTTTCTGAATGATGGTTCGCAACCCTCACCTTTCTTGCTTTTGTTCCCCTGTGCGAGCCCCAACTACTCACGTCTGAGTCTACGTATCAATACAGGCTGAAAGAGACTTTGTGCCCTCGCTACATTATCTGCCGCAGCGTGTCGGACGACGCCGAGGCCGCGCCCTTCCCGAGGGACACAGATTTCCCTGGGAAGACTCAAATCGACGACACAGTGGGCAGGCGGCCTATAGTGATGATCTGCTCACGGCTGGCAGGCAAATCTACAGGACGATTCTCGGGACAGAGAGTGTTCTTATGTTGATGCATGACCATTTCTTGGTTGCCGAGTACAGGGATCTAGAATATTCCCGAGTATGACCATACCTCCAAATGGAGACGGCACCTGCCGCGTCGGGTTGCGGCTATACTTCACCAGCTGATTCGAAAGCTGGATTCCACGCTCGTAATCTCGATCCAGCTGAACTGAAACAATGCTACGTGAGCATCGAGGATGCTTGTAAGAAAGGCGATCTTTAAAAGCCACGACGCAGTGGGAGGCTTGATAAGATCGCAGAGCAAACCAATAAGAAAGGCGTGGTCCACAACGCCATGCACAAGATCACGTTATACAGGAATGATAATCTCCACGACATAGGCTCAGTTACTAAGACCATACCTGTTCATGATCCCGAAGCCAGACCCCGATCCCAGCAATCCTACGACAACTTGAAGTCATGCGAGACAGGATGCACGAGCACCGCGTTCTACCTGGAGTCTTCCAACGGCCATCTCAGAGACATGCATATGTAGCTCCGGGAGACAGACATGCAGTGGGTTTTGCAGCGACTAAGAAGCTTCATCGACCATAGGGAGAGTTCGGCGGCAGAGTTAAGACGTGGAATTTGCTAGGCAGACGAGCAAGCACCACGCAGTAGTCAAAGAAGGGTCTTATAGCTTCCCAGGGGAAGAGTGAAGAAGAGGAAAGGAGGTCGCGTACTTATGGAAGATGTGAACAGTGGACGCGAATAGGACTTTCATTCTATCACTGATACCGAGGACTCGTTGATTCGCACCCAAGCCCCGGACGGGAGAAGGCTTGACAGCAACCCCCGTGAGAGAGGAGTGCAGAGGATGCAAAAGATGTATCGCGGCTCCAGCGCGGGATGTGTTCGACATTACCGAGCCTCAACGATTGGCACGGTGGCAGGTAGAAGATATGATGTGACGGCGACATACGGAGAGTATGTAATTGTCGATGACGCGAACTTCCTCCACCCACACCTGGAGCTTTGATACATAAGAAGGGCCCTGGCCTGGCAATGCCATGCGCCTTCACAAGTAGAGCGACATTGGCGTGATCTGCGAGATCAACAGATGTGCAGTGTCGTTGTTGTTATTTTAACATCACCGACAGAAGACATCGGTGCTCGCTCACATACAGTAGCTACATAGCTAGCTCGCTCGAATAGAACACCGTATTGACACACACACACACACACACAATGGCAACTACCACAACCTGAGAGACAACAGCCCAAACCCAAGCACACGCACAAGCACCAGACTACGGTCGATATGATTTTGGCAAGCTGGAGCCCAAAATTACGTGCATCCCTTCCGAGACAGTCCGCACTGGTCAGTGACCCTTGGGACACTTGGAGGACTATCACAGACCTAGGGGGGTCTAGGAAGGGAACGACTAGCCTCCCAGCTTTCTCACGCCCTTCACCACGTCCGGGCTTCTTCTGTGTCAAAGAACTTCGCTCTGCACCACAAAGCTGTCGACCGCCAGGTGACTCTCGCAAAAGCATTTCCTCCTTGGAACAGCCCCGTCGAGGAGGAGGCAAATGTAAGAACGGCAATTATGCTGAAGCGGACTACAACGGGCTGGCGACGACCAGGACGGACATTGCAAGAAATGGCCTTTGATAATGTCGAAATCTCCAATATCCACAAGGTCACATCGGACTTTCTGGCAAAGTTATGACTACCCGTATCTGCTGAAGCCGCATATCCATGGAAATCGAGTTGTTTAGGGAAAGCGCTGCACTCCGACGTGGTGCTGCCGCTTCTGAGGCCTTTCGCCCTTGTATTGCAGTTGCCTGCCGACGACTACCTCGTCAAGGCTGCATACATATGAAGCGCCGAGCGAGGACAATTTCCCGTACATTCTTGTAGCACACCCCAACGGAGGAGGGATAAAAAGCGGCCGACTATGGCAAGAAAGGAGGTCATACCGATCTGGGCTCCGTCACGCTGCTGTTCAGGCAACCGGTCGTAGGCCCGCAAATCCTTGGGGAAGATGGCAAGTGAACCTACGGCTCAGCTCAGCCAGGCACAGTCACCGTCAACCTGGCAGAAGGTACCATCTCGCACTTGACAGGGGGCTGGTTGAAGAGTTCGGTGCATCCGGTCGTCGCCCCACCAGAAGATCAACGCCCCGTACGAACGTACAGGGTTGCCGTACTTTGCCCGTCCTCACAAAAAGACAGTCATTGTCCCCATCATCGACTCTCCAGTGTTGGAGCAAGTAGGTGTCAAGCTTCGGTTCGGTAAGGAAGAGACCATGGAACAATGGGTCAAGGCCAAGCAGACGCTGCAGCTGAACCCCGGTATTGCGGCCAAGCGATGGGCAGAGAGGGGCGATGGGAACATTCGAGGTGCTTGCAGGCTCTCCGACAGGAAATACAAGGAGTAATCATTGCTGCGAAGCATCGCTGACTACGCCACGCATATTCCAGCATTGTTGAAGAGTGCCTTGTGTCGTGCCGTGGCTTGAGCTCGCATCGTGGAGATGAAATGCTTCGCTCTTTTCGCTCGACAGGGCACAGAGAACATACCTAGATGTCTTGCCTCGCTCTCGTGGACGCATAGAACTACTCTCCTTCTTTCTGCTCTTCAAATTCAACCAAGTCCACACCAGCACCAACCACCTCACCCTCACCATGTGCCACTCTCTTGACCTTTGCCCCTTCAACTGGACTCCTGATCACAGTCTCCATCTTCATACTCTCAATGACGACCAATGGTTGTTCTTTCTTCACAACATCGCCTGGTTTGACGAGTACCCGCAGGATTTTTGCTGGCATGGGGGAGAGCAAGCTGTTCGGAGATTCGCGGAGGCCAAGGGCTTTGGCCAGGAAAGGAGGCGGTGGCGAGGTTAGCAGCACGGAGCCCTGGGGCGTGAAAAGGTGGATCATCTGCTGGTTACTGGCCGAGGACACCTGGAAGATGACGCGGGAAGTGTGTCTTGTGTGCGGGAAATAGGTGGTCAACGTATTCGATGCAGAATCGAACGAGGATGTCACTGTGATTGCTTCGCCATTGGCTGGCGTTTGTACAGAGAAAGTACCCGGGCTGAGCTGCTGGAGCTGGACCGTGTGGATGTCTGGTGTCTTTCCAGGGCCAGGTTCAAAACCTGCGGAGTGGAAGTGGAAAGTGCGTGGTTGGAAGTCGGACGAGCTGTTGAGCCACGAAGACGACGCCGAAGGAAGAATCCATGGAGCAGGAGAGGAGGTCGGTTGCGGTGAATGGCGCAGGAAGGATGCTATGGCGGCCTCGGCGAGAACTTCAGGCGTAAAGGAGACTTCGGGAAAGAGCTCGTCTCGGTGTTTCTCAATGTAACCTGTCTCAACGTTGCCAGCGACGAAATCAGGGGATCTGCATATTCGTCTGAGGAAGTCAATGTTCGTGACTGGGCCTGCCACCTCGTAGTCTTGCAGCGCAGCTACCATTTTGCGCAGAGCGAGCTCTCTTGTCTCGCCTCGAACGATCAGTTTCGAAATCATCGGGTCGTAATGGCTGGACACCGTGTCTCCTTGCACGAAGCCGCTATCTATCCGTACATCAGGCGACTCCTTCGGTAACTTGACATGCGAAAGTCTGCCAGAATCGGGTATGAAACCCCTGTCTGGATTCTCGGCATAGATTCTCGCCTCGATGGCGTGGCCACGTTGGGCAATCTGTTCCTCGACTTGGTCCTGAGTCAAAGGGAGTGGTTTGCCCTCTGCAACTTGGATTTGCCAATGCACGAGGTCCAGACCAGTTACCATCTCGGTCACAGGATG
This sequence comes from Cladophialophora carrionii CBS 160.54, assembly GCF_000365165.1. Lineage (NCBI taxonomy): Eukaryota > Fungi > Ascomycota > Eurotiomycetes > Chaetothyriales > Herpotrichiellaceae > Cladophialophora > Cladophialophora carrionii. The sequence goes on from NW_008481829.1 coordinate 2,531,117, forward strand.
CTCGACCTGCAGCCTGGTGTTCATCTCCATGAAATAGAAGTCACCAGTATCGTTGTCGAAGATGAACTCGACCGTACCGGCGCCCTCATATTTTACAGCCAATGCAGCCGCCCGAGCCTTCTGCCACAGGTCTTTTCGTATCGAGTCGTCCAGGTTGGGGGCAGGAGACTCCTCAAGGATCTTCTGATGCCGTCGCTGGATAGAACAGTCACGCTCACCCAAAGCCAGGCAATTACCGTGCTTGTCTGCAAATACCTGAACTTCAATGTGGCGTGGGGTCGTGATGTACTTCTCGACTAGGACTTCATCGTTGCCGAACGAGTTCCTGGCTTCGCTCTTCGCACTTTCTAGCATATCTGGGAACTCCTGGGCGGACCTTGCGATTCTCATACCCTTGCCTCCGCCGCCCCTCACGGCCTTGATGAGGACAGGATAGCCGATCTTCTCTGCCTCCTGGGAGAGCGTCTCCGGCGCTTGGTCGGACCCGTGGTAGCCCGGAACACAGGGTACACCGGCAGCATTCATGATCTCCTTGCTCCTGGCCTTGTCACCCATGTCTTCAATGGCGCTCGCAGGTGGGCCAATGAAGGTGACACCTTCTTCTGCGCATCTCTTCGCAAACTCGGCATTCTCCGACAGGAAGCCATAGCCCGGATGTATCGCCTGACAACCTTGCTGCTTTGCTACCCGCAGGATCTTGTCTTGGTCTAAGTATGCAGTGGTTGGGCCGAGATTGAAGGAGAAGGGCGAGGAATGGGCGTGCTGTGCGAGAGCATCTGGGTTGGTATATAGTGTGGTTGTGCGGATACCGTGCTGGGCAGCTGTCTTGTTTACTCTTATAGCGATCTCCCCTCTGTTTGCAATGAGAATCGAATCGATGGTCTTTGTCGAATACGATCGGAGAGACGTTCTCGTTCGCAGAGCTGCAGCAGCCCGTGGGAGCTGACGGTGTGACATGGCTAGGTTGAGGAAGAACACCTGGGTGATATCTGTCACATTTCATGCAAGGTCCTTTTGTGTAAGAGCTCTCTTATAGGGAAGCATGAGAAAAGCAAGAGGATGTCCACGAGGCGCGGTTGTCGTCGCCTTGCATCGGAGCGGCAGGAAGCGGGGATCAAGCGAGACGCGCATCGTCTTGATCCCTTGTCGAGCAATGCTGCCCGCACTGTTTGTCACACTGTTGTTGATTCGTCCCACCTGCCTGCACCACACCGCACCGACACCGACTTGCGTGACTGCTCGAACAGAGGGGCGAGGGGCTGCGTGCGTCGAGGCAAACACTTTCACGTCGAGTTGATGGTGCTTCCTGCGACCTTACTCAGGGTACAAACTCTCTTCAACACGAACCCTCCATCATGACTTGACGGGGCTCAATTCGTCTCCGTCCCCTTCCCAACATGTCTGACATTGAAGACTACGCCTACTCGCCCTATGACGACCTTGAAGACGTTTTATACGACGCGGACCCGGACCCAGAGTTGGCGGATGACTTAGCCAGCCATGCGATACACAGTCCCATTTACCACGAGGAAGATGCCGTCAAGGACGAGTTGCAGGAATACTTTAGCGACTGGGAATACTACTCGGATGACTACGTGGATGATGACCCAACACTGTTGAAAAAGAACCCTCAGGACGGTGGGCCGATACGGCGGTTGGCACACACCGAAACAGAACCGAAGCGTGGCAAGAAGAGGAAGCTGGTTGAAACACAGGACATCCCTACCTTTGACCTGAACGACGACCAATTGTTGACCCGCTGTATCAAGGGTGTAATATGGGCCAAACCTTCCGAGCTCAGGACCCCGCAGTACGAAGGCGGCCAAGAAAACAAAGTCGCGCTGATGAAGGACTGGAAAAAAGTGTTTGCAGTCAAAGACAGTGGCTGGGGTCGGGCATCAGGAGGGGGCCAGCAAGATGAGTCTTGGGCTAACGACTTGAGTCTCGCCGATATGGGTCTACGGAATCTACCCAGGCAAGCGTCTTTCAAGCACGACGACCAAGAAGAGGAAGCAGGTTTTGAGGAGGACGACGGAGCAGAACACATTCCAGTTGGCGTTGAGGAAGATATGGTGTCCGACAAGGGTTCGCCTGGGCCTAGCTCTTCGAAGCTCGAGACTGCCATGCTTCTGGACGAGGATGGCAGAGAGATAACCCACGACTCGCCTGCGGCAGAGGATTTGGAGGACGAGCGAGGTCCCCGGAAAAGACGTCGAGTCAAGCCAGACCTCCCATCTCCGCCAGACTCAAATGAAGCCGTCACTCTCGACCTAGAGGAATCCCAAGTCACGTCGAAACTGAAAGCTGCAGCACTCGCAAAGCATGACTCTGTCACAGGCGACAGCAATCAGACAGTCCAAGCCAAAGCGCCCATATCTGGTGGCTCTGACGTTCAGCAGATCAGGAAGAGAAAGGCGGCCGAGGAGCCCGACGATGGTGTCAACCGATCAACTGCCAGTAGTCGGGCGAAGAGAGTTGCATCGTCTGTGTCAAACGTGGCTACCAGCTCACGAGCAAAAAGAAGCACCAAGACGAGGTGAAGTCAGGAGAGATCATGGGCTGTGACTCGAGATATTTCAATACCTGCTCACTCCATAGACCATATAGTACAAATTCGGCTCCATGTTCCAAAGCGGTACGCGGCCTGTAGTGGCGCAAGGCAATAATATGAGGATTACAAAGCGTCATCCATGAGACGCGCATCGGTTGTGATCTACACAACAGCATTGTAAGACAGTAATAGGGGCAATAGTCCACTGAAATTTGGAGGGAATGAGGATGAAGATGAGGATGAACTGAGACAAGGCGAGGCTCCGGTTCGGCAAAAGTCGCAGGCTTGGCAGCCGTTACGAACATGAACTCGAAGTGAACAGCGAACATGTACTCCATTTCCATCCAGCAAAACCTTCTGCTTCACCATCACCCACCAGTCACGGATGACCGTGGACTTTGTCTTCCGCACTGGATTCTTCTCTACGTACTGAATACCAAACCTCTGGCCCGAGAACAAACAGAATCACTGCTGCATGACTGTGGCCCAGGCTTCGTTCAGTCTACGCTGAATAATTCAGTTTGGGGGGTATGTCCAATCTCAGCCTGGGTGTACCGGCATCAAGCAGATCAGCAAGATTATCTCATTGCCTCTTCGATGTCTGACTGACTCTTGTGGCCAACTCAGGTTCCGGCTTCGAGTTCGCAACCCACATGTGGCCGGTCCAGAGGAAGTCTTGAAAGGACGAAAAGGAGGAATCACTTTTCACCATGGCGTACAGTATGTTCCTGGAGACGGTGCACGAGATCGCACTTGCCTTTTCTTACGACATGGTTAACACTCGCCAATCTAGACACGTCCTACTTGTCGTCTCCTGATACGCCGTCGACGGTCTTTCCCGAGCGATTGATCAGACCACTACCCAAGAGATCCATCAAGTCCCGATTGTCCCAAGAAGCTGTCGAAGCTATCCAATACCCCCCTACGCTGCCCTCGTCGAGCTTGCCAACCTATTCGAACTACGGCGAGAATGGCGAGGAGACCCACGACGGCAAAGTGTTAGACCACTCACACAGTGACAATTATTACCATGACCATGACCACGATCATGACCACGATCACGATGACGATGACGACTGTCCCCACCATCACCACCACCATCATCACCACCATCATTGCCACCACGACGAGTACGAGGACGATCTTGACTCCCAGGACGAGCGTATCTACCCTCCCCGCCGCTTCATTGTCTCCTCCCCTCGCTCGCCACGATCGGGGCGTAGTAGATACTCGACAAGAGGTAGTACGTCGGGCCCGGACGGTTATGAAGCATTTGAGAACACCAACAACAAGAAAAAGAGAAAAATACCCACTTCCGGCAGTCTGAGTCTGCACCAGTCTGCCGTCACCGACCAATTGGCACACATGGGCATAAGTGGCACCAAAGATGGCACGGCAGATGATGGGTTCTACGCTGGCGCCCACGTGGGCAATAGCGCTGGTTTGGGAGTGCAAGGTGCTGGTAGAGGGCGCGGTGCAAGAAAGGCTTCTGGTCGGAACCCCCTCGGCGTGTCAGTCAATGGCTCCAATGCTCGGAATGGTCCTTCCAAATATGACCAGAACATGACTGCCAACGCGAAAGGTAAGATCGAAAGACCATCAGCATGTGCTACTGAGGCTGATCTCGGGCAAGCGGAAGAGACCAAAGACCAAGGTATCATTTCTGCAGCCATTGCAAACGCCACAGCGCTGCTTCGGAAACCACTCGGCAAGGGACAAGAACATGTAGGGGTGCTCGACCAAGAAGCCAAACAGGCGCACAATAACTCGCAGTTCACTTTCACATGCGAAGCCGACGCCAAGGGAGTCACCTTTCCAGAACAGAGTTTATATTCGCCAGGGTACACGCAGCGAAACAACCCGACTCACCCCGCCCACTCTACCGCGACTGAGAAAGGCACCATACAGGCAAGTCAAAGCACGGCAAATGCCACGGCACCCGCGGCGCAGACAGCACCTGCTGCGCCCGCCGCGCAAAACGTCAACGCTCAAGGCAAGAAGCCTCGAAGACGGAGAGGCGATGTGTACGCGTTGGCAGCCCGACAGAGGAAGCTTCAGCAAGAGTACAACAATCTGCAGCACCCGCCAGCACCTGAAGACATCTGGATCTGCGAATTCTGCGAATACGAGAGTATCTTTGGACAACCACCCCATGCTCTCATCCGACAGTACGAAATCAAAGATCGAAAGGAACGCCGTCGTTTAGCGGAGAAGAGACGGTTGTTGGAGAAGGCCAAGCTCAAGGGCAGGAAGGGGAAGAAACAGACCAAGAATGCAGCCAAAGCCGCCACCCACAATGCCGGCAACGTCAACCAGCAAGCCTACGACAATCAGCCGTTGGATCAACTTGCCGACGATGATCTCGACTACGGATACGACGATGACCCGATTCCAATGCCGGCACCACCGCCAGCCACGACCGCAAACAAGGCTGTTGCTGGACCGCGGACTGCGTCTACAGACAAGGCAGGAGGAACAGCTGGAGGCGGAGGGATTCGATGACAGCCGGACTTGACCAGGTCGGTCCGAGTCCCCGGTTTCCTAGTCTGTTTCGTTTCGCTGTCTTGTTTGTGTGTCTGTATCTGCGTCGCGTTGGGTTTCCCCTGGGCCATTCTGGCTGGATGGCTGGGGTCATGCTGTTCTGCAATTTTGATCTTTTTTGTACTTAGCCCCGTTTCAACCTTTCACCCCAACCCTAGCATAGCCTGAACATATGTACTCCTCTCCCACGAAGAACAGTCCGTCTGTCCTGTGCATAATGGCCACTCTCAGACGCAAACTCCTGTCTGCCTGTCGTGCGATCGTTTGAATTGGCATTGCGCGTGCACCGACAAAGAACAAGGTCGCCTGACAGGGATCATGACTTGATGGTGAGGGACGATCCGGGGTGCAGGCCAACGATGGCTGCAGCCGCTGAGACTCAGCCACCAGCCACATTTGGTCCAAGCCACGAGAAGGGAACCCCGCTGACCCTCCTGTGCCCCCGGTGCCCCCGGTGCCCCGGCAATTTCAGGGACATTCTTGCCGACGGTGACGCACCATATGCAGCATTCCAAGAACTCGATGCATTGTCAAGATAACCATGGCCTTGGGCGCAGACACTGGTGCTACTGCTTTGCTTTCCTCTCGGTGCGGACGCGGACAATTATGTCTGTATTACCTTTCCTCGACTGCTCTCTTCCTCCACCCTGCTGTCAACAACGGCCATTGTCGCGACCATTCGCGCAGTGAGAACTTCTAACCGACACCTGGGATCCGTATACTGCTTCACCACAAACAAGGGACTTCAGTTGCGAGGCTTGAGCCGTGAATGAGCCTTTGTTTGACGCACTCAAGGCGCAATCACTGCCTTGTCACTTCCGCGCGCCCGCTCACAAAGCGCATACGAAGTGACAACGCCGTGCCACCGTGCTTTGTTTGAGTGTCGACGGTCTACTTAGCCAGTCTGGCAGCTCGCTCAAGTGCGTTTGCCTCGTCCAAATATCTCTCGTACTTGACCCAAGCCCTGCGCATCTCGCGCATTCTGGCAATCGACAGGAGCAGCAACCCAAGCAAACATCAGGCCTCGAGACATCTCAACAACCTCGATCGCGAATTTTGATCATTCTCCGACCAAGATCCCAGAATCAACCCTGACTTATTTCACACCACATCGCCGTAGATCAAACATGGCGTTCTTGTCAATCTTTTCCGGCTTCCGCAAATCCAGCTGGCTCCACCTCGTCCTGCGCAGCTTCCAGTTGATCGACGCCCTCGTCGTCATTGGAATGTACGGAGTCGACCTGAACGCGGCGATGAAGGCATCGAAATACGCCGACGGGAAATGGGTGAGTTCTTCAACTGATCCCCAGACCGGCGCATTGACTTCCTACCCACCTGAAATGGTACGTGTGCTCACCACGGTCAAGGTCTTCGCCGTCACCACCGGCAGCCTGGCCGCGGTTACGGCCCTGATCTTCAGTCTTGCGTCCATCGCCATCCAATATCGAACCGTGGCACTACTATTCGCCTGGGACTGGACCATGGCCATCCTCTTCGCCGTCCTTTCGGGCATTTTCGGCTCCATGTATTTGCATGTAAGTGTCCCCCCTTTCCCCCAGTCCCCCGTCGTGTGCTAACAATTTCGTCACAGGAGAACGTCGAGATGGAATCCGGCATCCACCGCATGAAGACGGCCGTGGGCTTCGACCTTGCCGGCCTCGTCCTATGGACCCTGACAGCCAGCTTTGGGACGTGGTGGTTCTTCAGTGAGCGACGTAAGTCTTCAGATCCCCGTCGCGAGATTCCCAGGGTCCAATGGGAGGCAAATGCCGGGCTGCCCAAGCTATCCAAGACGTTCCGTAACGGTTCATTGGGCGGTCGTTCGTTTCGCAATGTTTCTGACCACAGCCGCTGACTTGCCGACAGGAGGAGGAGGAGGGAGACAGGCCAAGCGCAGTAGGAGTGTGAAGGCTTAGTAGTTTTATTCCATATTTCTTCTCGACACTCGACAGGTGAGTCGAGATGCCACAAAACACAAGGCGGAATTAACCATGGGAAGTAGCCACTGTCGAACGGTCCAACGCGACGGAGAAGAATAAGAGAGACCGGCGATATGGATACGATATGACGAGAAGAAATGAAGCGAGGAAGACGAAAGAGTGGAGATTCCCTAGCCGTCTCGTCTCGTCTCGTCTCGCCCGTCATCTTCGTCCCAGTTCTGAAGGAGCCGCGAGCCTGCATCTGAAATCCTGTTTGACAGGTACAGGCAGGCACGCATGCCTCCGTGCAGAGGATGCAGATTATGCAGGCGATCCTACATGCACGATGAGATCTAATTAATAGCTGAACTGGACTAGACTGGACTGGACTGAGCCGAGCTGAGCTGAGCGAAACAAATGATACCCGCAGCATACTACAGTACCCCAGGCATACCGTCGGTACATAACCCTCACTGCGACTGCTGATTGTCCATCTAAGCCGAAATGTCACATCTCAATCACAAGTACTCGTATTAGTCCCAGTCCCGGACGCACTACTGCATTCTCACGTGTCCCGTACTGACGACGCGAAGAAATGTCAAGCATTGCTTATGCATTGACTACTGTAATCGCAGCGTATCCATCGAGTCAACTCGTACACCTGGCCCAAGTCCGACGGCTACGGACGAGTCCATCGGCGCAGACAAAGAGGCTATTGACTTCTCATAATCAAAAGCGAGGACAAACACGTGTTTTTAGTTTCATGAATCTTTGTTGATTCCTTGCCATCCACCTGATTGATCGATCGATCGATGGCTCTAACTTGGCTGTAACTGTACAAAGAAGCTACTTCAAGTGGAAGTAGTCTGTGGCTCTCTGCCCGACTGTCTGACTCGCATAATGAAAACGTACATGAGGGTATCGGGAGCTCAACAACTCAACTCCATTCAGTCCTTCCTTCCTTCTCCATCCGGGTCCATAATGGCTCTCGGAGACACGGAAGTTGACGGAAACAGACGATGCGCTTGCGTAGTATGGAAATGACTCTGGAGTCAGCCAAAGAGAAAAAAAAGGAGTCCCCGAGAAAACTGGAAAGGTGAAGATGCATGGGGGCAGCAAATGATGGGCTCCCTTGCTTCGTGGCTGAATCGTGGTCGTGAGATCCTGGGTTCTGCAAACGTGATTTGACCCTTCTGGTGTAGGTCGTGATATATGCCACTGCCTTTCCCAACCCGGTAAACAAGCGCAAGTATCCAAGATGGGGGACTGAGGCTTAGATTGCATAGTTTTCTGCATGCAAAAACACCTCGTCCATGCCCCTGCTGGTCATGACATCCCACTGTAGCCGCGCGACACAATTACTCACTTCCGTCCGCATCTCTGGCGGGCCACATACATAGACGCAAGTCCGCCGTCCGAACTCTCTGGACAGTCCTTTCAGCATGTATGGGATATCCGGGCGGCCGTACTCTGTCCGCCAGCCGTCCCGTTTGTGGCCGCCGAGACCAGCGGAGCCGCCCACGCTGGTGGGCAGGAAGGCGAAGCGCATGAGGTTCTTTTGAAATTTGGTGGGCGTTTGAGGGAAGCCAAAGTCGAAGGTGCGGGTTGCGTCGATCTGGGCTTGGGAGATTGTAGATGTGCGTTTATCCGTGGGTGGTGGGGGGTAGTAGAGTTGCCCATGAGCGGCTGCTGTTGTACTAGGAGGAGCAAGATGTCGTGGAGGTGCGAGGTATGCATGCGGCAGGGCCGTGATGCTGTCTTCAAACTCGCGCTTGAGGTCGGGTTCTTGCTCCATCATGACGAGCGCCGAGTTCCGCTTCGAGCCGCTTGTCGCTTTGTCAATCACATCGGTGATTTTGTCTCTAATCCCGCTGAGACGGTGTTCTTTCGTATCGATGGGCGGATCATACCGCCTCGCAGCGGTGATGAAGAAGTGGCATTGCACCGAGCCAGGAGGCGCACATTCTCTGCATATCCGCAGTTCCTCCTTGAACCACTCCATGATATCGGGTCGTTTCATCGCCCAGATGACGTGGACTTTCGTCGTGGTAGCCTTGCCATCACGCATACGCTTGATCAGGTCGAGGAGTTGTGATGCAATGGCGGTGATACCGCTTCCGCCAGCGAAGAAGATGACTTGGTCGAAAGAGGCCATTTGTCGCTGCATGCCGCCGTACGGGCCTTCAATGAAGGCTCGATAGGTTTTATAGGGACCCTTCTTGACAGACGTGTCGAGGACTTTGCGGGTGAAACCTGAGAATGGGCGGAAGACGAGGGTCATGTCCCTGTATTGCTCGCCATATTCGGAGGGGAAATCTTCGCTACAAAGTGAAGCGATGGTAAAGGGATGGTTCTCAAGGGGAGAAATGCCGGGCATGCGTAGGTACGCGTATTGACCGGGGCGCCATCTCTTCTGCGTCGGAATGGTCACCTTGACGGCGTTTTCCGGCAGGATGGTGACAGCTGATTCTTCTCCAATGAGCCATGATGATCTGAAGGGATTCATCCAGTTGAGGAAGAAGAGGCGGGTGACCAGGGATACAAGCATCAAGGCCACGGTCGAGTAAAGGTACGCCCATGATGTCAAGTAGTTGTGGCAATGCCAGAACATGAGACCAATGAAGGCCCAAGCGACCGGAATGTGGAGGAAGACGAAGAGCTCGTATGCCTTGTGCCGTAGGATAGGTACAGAGTGGAGGGCAAGGAACAGGAGAGGTACAATGGCAGTAATGCCGGTAGTGTAGACCCAGTATTGCTGACTGAAATATAGTCGGAAGGTTGCATAGCCTTCCGGGTCGTTGACCGACTGATACCAGTATGGAACGGCATGAATGATGGCGAAGATGACACACAAGTATGCTGTCCAGCGATGCATGACAACAAGTCGTTCAGCACCAATTCCAGTCAAGAAGGCAATCGGATTTGCCTTGTTGGCCAAGACAACGGTCCACGGTAATAAGGAGACAGACATCATCCCTGCTCGGATCGCTAATGGAGGTGATCCGTAGGACATTGAGGCGTAGAACAGCGGTGTCGGCAGGAAACAATAGAGTATCGACGAAACCAGACAGACGAGCGTGACTGCAAGCACCCCCATCGAAGGGAATGTAAATCTGTACTTGCCGATCCTGATCGATGGAACTGGACGGTAGAATATCCACCGGAAGAAGGCAATTGCATTGTTGAGAGGTGCAATTGCAGAAACCGCGGCTTGCTTCTTTGGCTTCTCGGCCACCAACGGCCCCTTGTCCGGAAAGAAATGCCTGGTCGAGCCATCGGTCTGCGCACTGAATGCGCTGGGCAGCTCGTAGGTGCCGAATCCTGCGTGAGGCGAGAAGCCTACCGGACTGAGTGTCGACGCCGAGTTTATGACTTCCTCCTTGTACAGCGCCGTCCGGATCTTGTCGCCCCAGTAGTAGTATAACCGCTTGATCGTCGTTGTGACCACCAGTATGATCCCAATGTAGACAAATATTAGTCCATACTTGCCGGCACTGTTGAATGGATCCTGTTGTATCGCATCGAGGAGGGCAGGAGGGGTCGTGCTGTTGATGGGGATGTTGACTCTCTTCACCAATTCCTCCATTGCCTGCTCAGTCGCTCTCCCGGTCAACAACGCCAGTGCTTCGGACGGTACAGAGGGCATCATGGCTGAGTGTAACAACAGCCCGTATATCTAGAGACCAGCAACGGGCTCAGCTTCCGATGAAGCGGAGGTGAGGCGCTTCTCCTTTCAGGTGGTCTTCGTATTGGTCGTGGAGATGGTCGACCCAAACTGACCCAGCGTGTCTATTGGATATGCGGTCGCTTCAGTAAGGCGGTCATGGATTGCGTGACCGCTCTCAGGCCCGGCTCGGTCAGAAATGTTGTATTCGCAACGGTTCGTAGAGAAGAGAAAGCCTGCTCTCTCGAGGACGAAGGGACTGACGAGGTAGCGATTGTAAGGAGTGGAAAGGATGGAGGATCTCAATGCCTCTGGGACACAGAGAGAGGGGGAGAGGGGCGAAAAGGCGCGATATAGTTTGTTGAAACATGCGCAAGAGGAGGTTATTCAGACATCGAGTCGAGTTGGTGATGGAACAGTCGCAGCGCCTGTGTGAGCGACGCACACCCCGCTCCTCATCTACTCACTGTGATATCGACAGATGAGGTATGGAACCAAGAGGCTATCGACTTGAGGGCAGCAATAGCAGCACAGAAGAGCAGAGCTATCGAGCTTGGGATCTCCCGGAGATTCCTCCATCATGTGGACGTCTCTGGGAGTTCTGGTGCTCAGTGGTAGCGTCAAGAGAGTCAGCGCTTCGAACAGAGCTTGCATTGGTTGTGCGATGAGACCAGTAGTGGGATGAATCTCGACTCGGTAGAGGACGGTGGATCTCTGGAGCGGACCGAGACCCTCTTGGTAAAGTTCAGCACAGCGTGAAGCGAATAGCAAGCGAACCTTGCGGACGGGCAGCATGAAAACACTTGACAACGGGGCACGATTGGACGAGTGAAGTGATGGGCCAGGAACATTTTGCGCGAGTGGTGCAGATTGTGGCTTGCATGGGGATGATGATGAGCCAACGGAAAATGGATATGCGCAGGTGACGAAGGCGGACAAAGCAAAAAGCCAGTTGTCCCTGTGGATCTGGCGTATCGGGCCAATAGGCGCCTCTATTATGTTGCCGCCGAGGTGTGACGGCCTGGTCGTGGGCACCTTTAGTGTGCAAGATCCTCCACCAACCACATTGCGTAGCCTACAAAGCCGGATTGGGGGCCCTGCGCTTGCCTCGAGCTTCAGGGTCTCCAGACCTGGACTGGCCAAGCTTATCGATCCCTTCCCCACAGTTCGAGACTCGAATTCTCTGGTCAACGTGCTGGCGGTGCATAACTCCCCGAAAGCGTACACAGTAGGAAACCACTGCGGTACGAGTACGGATTATGCGGCACGGAACGGCTGTGAAAATCCTGACGCTGTCTGGGAACATTGAGGATTTGGATGAGAATATTCCGAGTTTCCGAGTAAACGACGCACCCTGGCCCTCAGCTGTCGATCTCTCGTCCAAGGCGGCCGTTTATGGCAAATGATATCGCGCTTATGGTTACCTCCGGATGCCTCATATGCGACATTGTGTTGCAGCCGCACAAATGAGCCTACCACAGGATGCCTAAGTGTTGATAGCAAACTCCAGCTGGTCCATTGGTGGGGTTGACGGCGGACCCCGTGCATAGTACTGGGTAAGCTCACCGTCGTGCCTCAGGTGGCGTGCGCAGTTGCATCCCTGCGCAATAGCAGCTCACACCATAGATTACGACTCGGTACCACGTCCGGCTCTTGTGGTGGAAAGGATGCATGGATTGAGAGGGACAAGAGAAACAAACTGTAGCAGAACCGGTTCGTCAGAACGCCCGCAGGAAGGGAAGACTTCATCTGGCCGGCGCCGGATCTGAACATTACAGCTCTGCTCAAGGTCAAAATGACTTCTATCGGCAGCTTCAGTCAGCACGTTCCTGCGGTTGCCGCTCGGCTGGTTGCAATGTAGACAGGCACCAGCGAGCAGTGTGCATCGAGGGCAAGGTCTCTCTGACGAAGTACCTCGTACTAAGCAACTCTGCACCCTCTCGCCACTCTCCTCGATTCGCTCGGTGGCTGCAGAGTTATAGCAGTGCTTCACATTGCTGAGGACTTCTCCTGGGCGAATGCCTTGATGGGCAATTTTCACTTGCAATCACGTTCCACACCCGGGCTCTCGCTGCGTCGATGTCTGTCCTGGAAAGAACTTGACGGTCAGGCGCTACTACGAATCGACAGTAAATTGCAAGCAAGTGAAGACGGATATAGATATCCGAGTCCGAACGCTCTGCAGAGTTGGGACAGTAAAGCCACGAGCTGCATCTCTCATAATAGCCGCCCTTGCCAAGCAGAAATAGACTTTAAGATGCAGCGAGGCAGCGCGAGGCTCCATGTCGCAATATCCGGGGCCAACGGATCGGAGGCCTGTATTAAGCGCCCACGAAAGTATCCTGCCCCATGCTTTGAAGTGGCGCAGCCGCATTTCAATAGTACAGTTAGGATTCTTCCGCATGACGGTAGGTTCTAGCACCCTGGGTACAGAACCTCAACCACATGGCGCCTGAGACAATGAGAGTTCAGCTGCCGAAATAGTTGGCTGCAGGAAGAAAGGGGACAAATCCAGAAACCACATCAAGCGCCCTCGAGAAGCCACGGGGTAGATCTGCCCTATATCCAGGGGCAAGAACGCGAACATAACGTTCGGCATGCATCTGATCTCCTCATGAGCAGTTCCTTTGCGCGATAAAGCTTGGGCTATCTCGGTTCCTGAAGCGACCGCAGGAGGCATGCGTCATGATTCTCGGTGTCCCAATCCCGCTAAGCCCAGCCACACCTTCTCGGATGTGCTCCTTTTGTTCACTGCAATGAATGCATCCATGGAATCCGACGGGTAGCATCGATGACCAAAACAGCATTTCGGCGTTCCAGGAACAGATTCCCGCGAGGATCTTATACTCCAGGCTGCGGAAGTCGACTCGAACAAATGTCGCAGGCGCGAAGGAACAAGTAGTCGACATTCTGTGAGTCGAACCGATCATTCTGGATGGATTACGAGAGCCTTGCTCTGATGAGTATGTCGTAGCCAGCAGTCGATCCTCGCCTCTGGATTGACATGTTAAGTCGTTTTCGGGATCAATGGGTCTCCGTGTGGTGTGTATTGAGCTGGCCCGAACCCAAGAGACTTATTCACCCTCGGTACCCTCGACCACTCTGGCTCGAACAATCTTGACTTCTTCCAAGGGCCTGTCCTCAGCATTCGTCTTGACAAGCCCCATTCTCTGCACGACCTTCATTCCACTCTTGACTCTCCCGAAAATCGTATGTTTCCCGTCAAGCCACGGCGTCGGAGCCAACGTGATGAAGAACTGGCTTCCATTCGTGTCCTTCCCGCTGTTGGCCATGCTCAGGACCCCGGCACCAGTGTGCTTCAGGGAAGGGCTGATTTCATCGGCAAACTTCTCTCCGTAGATGCTTGCACCGCCACGGCCGGTGCCAGAAGGATCTCCCCCTTGAATCATGAAGTCGGGGATGATGCGGTGGAAGATGACATTGTTGTAGTACCCGCGCTGAGCCAGGGTCGAGAAGTTCTTGCATGTCCTGGGAGCGTGGTCATTGTACAGTTCGACTGTGATTGCTCCCTCCAGTCTGGTCAGCACGGGATCCTCCAAGACGATGGCACGCAGGTACTTACCATTGTGGTTTCCAGCACGACATCGGTTGCCATCCTGGATGGTGGTTCTCACCTCGATACTTGGATGTGCAGAGGGTGACAGGAGCCTTCGCATCCGACTTACATACACAGGATGCGCGCGGGTCGTCTTCTACGTTGGTCGCGCAGTTCTGGGTGCAGCTGAAGAATCTCGAACCTCTTGGCATCCGTTCTCCGCACTCGTCACCCGTCACAGGCATTTCCATGGCGATTCAGACCAGTCAGAGCTGCGTTGGTCTATCATAGGTAGGTTGCGGCTGCTTGCTACGAGGAATTACAGATTGCGGTGCTTCAGGTTTGGCATGAGCATGATTGTGAGCCATATGTCAGCCGCAGGATGTTGCCCACATCGCCTTGTTCGTCTTACACCTTGAACTCTTTGCTAGCGACGTGCACCATGACCAAGTTCTTCAGGTCCTTTGCGCCCCTCAACAGGCCAATGTTGTCCTTGAACGAAGCAGTCTCCCTGTACTTCATGTGTGATTCAACACTAGGCCACCCGAGCAAGCAGACATAGGCTTTTGCTTTCTCGCCAGTCTTGGGGTCCTCAGCTTCTTCAGCTACCCATCCACCAGCTGTGCCTCGGCACTCCTCCCAGTCTCGTTGAACGATAGAACCAAATTTCTTCATGCCCTCATGAAACGTCTTCTGGTCATCCGGTGAGTAGTCGGCAGGAAAGTAAACCGTGATGAACTCGGTGACTTCGGAGAAAGCTGGCGTTGGGGGAAATGGCTCGAAGTGCACATGGAACAGACTCGGTGGTACATCGCACAGCTCCACAGCCCCGTTCAAAAATGCCTGATACCCTCTGTGACCCGGTCAGTTACTGTAGCGGAGCTGCACGCGCGTCAGGGTTCGAGACAGCCATACTCCCACTTCGTGAACTGCATGTGGTGATCAATGCTCGACCAGTCGATGAACAGGTTCTGAACATTGGGATGTTCCACCTGGGCACCTGCGTACATGCGATGCGGTTGGCCATGCTTGATGATCGTCTCAAGGGTACTCTTCAACTGAGGACTTTGCGAATCAACGCCTTCTTTGAGGGACAAGAAGACTACTTCAGTTGCCTCGGCCATCTTTGCCGGTTAAAAGGGAGTGTTATACAGGTAGGACTGGTGGATATAGACCGTTGTCTATCAGGGTATGCTCGACTTGGAGCTTTATATAGATTCTCAACGTCTGGCAGTGCTTGCAAATCAGATGAAGGGTGAAATCAAGATTGTCCGTGTCAGGCTTGCGGTTCACGGTCCAATGTGAACTGTCCCGCATGGGAGGCCGCGCGCACCTCGGCGACTCAGTGATTGATACTTCCCCACCGGGCCGAATACCGTGTGCATCTCCGAAAAGAGGAACGGCCAATCGATCTTTGCCCTTAGACAGCAACGGATGACATCAAAAAGATATAGGGCTTTATGGATGAGGCCTGAACCTCGTCGATCCGTAAGCTGACCTTCCTGCCTCTAGAAACGCAGTGACCCTTTCCGGTGTAAGGAAACTGTCATCTGAACCGCAAAGCCCCTGACTGCTCAGAATGCCACTGCGGAGTACGGTGCGAATAAGCTGCACATAGTTGGCTGGGAATATCGCGCTGAGCTATATTGATGACTCTATCTGGTAATCTCATGATGTGGACTGTCGTGCAAGTAGTGAACCGGTCCCAGTCGAGATGGATTGTCTGCTCACAAGCTTCAACTCCCTATCCTGATCTTCCCACATTGCGGTTCGACTGGCAACCTGACGGTTTTAAAGGCAAGGAGATTAAGCAGCAACTAAGTAGAGACGAATAACCCTCTGTATTGGGTCATTGACCTCAAATTTATCTGCTATCAATCCCAATTGATCTTGCAGAGCACGGCGGTGTCTCTGCACGTATAGCAGTCCAGGATTTTCAACACCTTGTCTGTTTCCAGCCTCTCTCCTCCCTATCAAATTGTTGATCGTGTCAAACCATAACATACCCGTCCTCATTAGTGTCGTGGCGGACAGGAACAAATCCATTCGGATCACACTCGTTGCAGAGACCCCGGTCCCGCCTGTACTCCCTTGGGACTTGGCCTAGACAAGCGCACGCCTTTCCTCCACCTACGCATCTGGTCGTCTTTCCCTGCGCAGCGGCCTCCTCCACTATCTTCCCGGCGCAGTTGTTACACCTAGAGTTAGAGCAAAGCTGGTAGACATTGCGCTTTTTGTAGCACATGATGGACGATGCTAGGCTTGGAGGATTGGTACTATGTTGGAAAAGGCGTTAGCAAGTCTTGGGAGCGGACATATCATATGGCGAGCTGGGTCCTCACTTGCTTCTCTTAGCTTCCTCAATATTCGTAAGTTTCCACGGACGAGTACTGCTGAGTATCCAGAACGCCGTGGATGGCGAGTGCAGACATGATATTAATCCCCCGCACCTACCAGCAAACTCGGGCGTCGGGCACAAAGTACGATCCTTCCAGTCATGAGGAAAGGGCCCTGCGTGCCCAAAGGCATCCAGAGAGCCAATGAAGGACCGTTCGCTGCCTCCATGGATTTGTCAGGGCAAATAGAGAGAGCGTGTTTGAGACGCAAGTCGCACAAGCACTCCTCATCTATTCTCCCCTACCAAGATTCTGCGCAAACTCCAAACTCATATGGAGGCAGTCCGACTATTTAGCCAGGAATTGTGAATGGGGATTTAACGGTAAGCCAGCTGTGATACGGAATCGGCGCCATTTTATGCTCCCGGAGAGACATACTCGAGGCGGGTCGACAAGGTCAAGTATAGCCTCGGTAGCGGGGACAGAAAATACTGGATCATCCTATGCTGGGAACCAAGTAACCGGCGTGCAGGCATAAACGCGGACCGCAAGAGAACCCTCCAGCCAAGCACAGTAGAAGGGTGAGTAAAAGGTGAGCAGGTGTAAGGGGGTGAGAAGGGGAAGTCCTGGTCAAGTGAAGTTCAAAGTGGTACGGTCGTAGCACTCTTCTTGAGCCGCCTTTCAGATGTGGTCGAAGCAAGGTGTGCTTAACGCAGAAAGCCGGAAGGAATCTTCAGATATTGATGGGCTCTCCTGATCTCGAGCACTGCGTCGCCCACAGAGAAAACAAGACTTCGTCACAACTTGTCTCCTGCAAAACAGCGTTGAGCGCTCCGCCGTACCGAGATGCCGGTTATTCGCGGGGAAGTTGGCTCCATCTCCAACCGCTGTCAAGCAATGAGACAGTCCCCAGCTCAAACATATGCATTCCTTTTAAGCAGGACTTCTCTCCAAGTTGGGAGTGCCTTGTCCAGGACACTCTATGTGATACTGTTCCCTGATTCACCATGGCTCCCAAATACGTCCCGACCAACTCACTCCTGAGAAGCTTGAACCTCGCTCTTCGAGAACATCGACATCAACGCCCTTCCACATTCCACCTCAGATCGCACTGCCGTTCAGCAGCGACCTTCACGCATCGACAATATGCCCAAGCCATATCTGTACTACCCACAGCGGTGGACAAGTCAAGCTCAGGGTTCAAGGACAACGCCGCCGAATTGGGCGAGATTATGTCCAAATACGCAGCCCTCCACCAGAAGATCTCTCAAGGTGGCCCTGAAAAGGCCCGAAAGAAACACATCGAACGGGGCAAGATGCTAGCGAGGGATCGTGTCACAGCCCTGATTGACCCTGGGAGTCCATTCCTGGAGCTCTCGCCGCTAGCTGCACATGAGGTCTACGAAGACGAAGTCCCCGCCGCGGGTGTGATCACTGGGATTGGGACCGTCGAAGGCGTCACATGTATGATCGTGGCCAACGACGCCACAGTCAAGGGTGGGACATACTACCCCTTGACAGTGAAGAAACATCTTCGAGCACAAGAGATTGCACAGCAAAACAGGTTACCCTGCATATACCTCGTGGACTCAGGCGGCGCGAACCTCCCCAACCAAGCCAACGTCTTCCCCGACCGGGATCATTTTGGCCGGATATTCTTCAATCAAGCCAGGATGAGTGCTTTGGGTATTCCTCAGATCGCCGTGGTCATGGGCCCGTGTACAGCGGGTGGAGCATACGTCCCGGCCATGTGTGACGAGTCCATCATCGTCGAGAAACAAGGGACCATCTTCCTCGCGGGACCACCCCTCGTGAAAGCCGCCACCGGGGAAGTCGTATCTGCTGAAGACCTTGGCGGCGGAAGCTTGCACAGCTCTGTCTCTGGTGTGACCGACTACCTAGCCGTGGACGATGCGCACGCCATCGTCCTTGCCCGCCGAAGCGTCTCCAACCTGAACTATCCGCAAGAACAAGCCCCACCTGTAGGGCCTCGAGAACCGCTCTACGATCCCGCCGAACTCGCAGGCATAGTCGGCACGAACCTCCGCAAACAAATCCCAATGCATGAAATCATTGCCCGCATCGTCGACGGCTCTGAATTCGCCGAGTTCAAGAAAGATTATGGCACGACTCTGCTCACCGGTTTCGCAAGAATCCACGGCTATCAGGTCGGCATTATCGCCAACAATGGCATTCTCTTCTCCGAATCCAGCCTCAAGGGCTCTCATTTCATTGAACTGTGCAGTCAGCGGAAGATCCCGCTTATATTTCTGCAGAACATCTCCGGCTTCATGGTTGGTGCTGACGCCGAGAGGGGCGGCATCGCGAAGAACGGTGCCAAACTCGTCACTGCAGTGGCGTGTGCGGAGGTCCCGAAGTTCACCGTCGTGGTGGGCTCGTCCGCTGGGGCAGGCAACTATGGCATGTGCGGACGGGCATATTCTCCTAGATTCCTGTGGATGTGGCCGAACGCGAAGATTGGCGTGATGGGTCCAGATCAACTTACTGCGGTGATGGAGACAGTCGGCAAGTCGGTCGACGTCGGCTTGAGGGACAGGATTGAACGGGAGAGTGATGCTTGCTTCTCGAGCGCACGGCTCTGGGACGATGGCGTCATTCATCCCAGTCAGACGAGGGATATGCTGGGCATGGGGTTGAAGGCTGCGCTGGGAGGGAAGAACAAGATCGAGGAGGAGAGCACTAGATTTGGCGTTTTCCGGATGTAGACCTTGCATGTGACACAGTGTGC
Organism: Cladophialophora carrionii CBS 160.54; assembly: GCF_000365165.1. Lineage (NCBI taxonomy): Eukaryota > Fungi > Ascomycota > Eurotiomycetes > Chaetothyriales > Herpotrichiellaceae > Cladophialophora > Cladophialophora carrionii. Next base: position 2,550,433 of record NW_008481829.1, read on the forward strand.
TCATCTCACGGCTCGCAGATCAATCGGACGGCCCTGATTTCACGATGCCTTATGGAGGATCAGCTGACGCGATGAGGCAGCGAGAGAGACAGATGTCAAGGAGTGAACAAGCGTGCACGGGCGGATAACAGCACCTCTTTTCGACGTGAGTCGGTAAGTCTAGAACCTTTTCCTTCGCCCAACTCTCCGGAACCGTACCAGCCAAATGCGTCCAGCTTGTTGTTACATCGGATACCCACAAAGCGTTTTCCCTGCCGCCAGAATGCAGTGTGTGCTGACTTTGAAATCAGAAATCAGGTCATAAGATGACGCATCTATCACGGTTTCTTTGCCTCCTGCCCCTTCTGTCATGGCGATTTGGCCTGTCCCTCCGCCGCTGAGCGGCCTGGGACTCGGCGAACGCAGTCCTCGCGCCTTCCTTGTCAATGATTTGCGCACAGAGGTTTAGAAAAACTTCGTCAACGTTCGTCCTCCGGCGCGCACTCGTCTCGTAGTACGGCTTCTGACCCCAACTCTGGGCGAGTTGGAAAGCCTTTGCACGGGGCACCACTCGATCATCTTCCATGTCGGATTTGTTGCCCACGACAACCAGCGGGATGTCTTCATCGTCTTTGATTCGGATGATCTGCTCGCGGAGTTCGGCAAGTTCATAGAATGAGTTCATATTGCAGATGGAGAAGACGAGGAGGAAGCCTTGGCCTTGTTTCATATAGAGCTCGCGCATGGCGGTGAATTGCTCAGTACCGGCTGTGTCGAGGCTGGAGAGAGTGAAGCTCGGTTAGCATGTGTTCAAGATGCGAAATGCGCCCTCGTACACATTCTCACTTGTGGTACATGTGGAGTTCAGAAGAGTTGGGGGCGGGCGTGAGGGAGTTCTTACATTTCCAGCATAACCTGGCGACCGTCCACATTGACCTGTTTCCGGTATGAATCCTCGATGGTGGGATCGTAACTTTCGATCCAGACATTCTGGACGAATTGGGCTGTGAGACAGCTTTTGCCGACACCACCAGCACCAAGCACAACAATGTGGTATTCTCGTCTGTGACCACGGATTTCCATTAGCCAACGGACCAGACCTTCTTGAAGAGGGGACGAAAACCATCAGGGAGCCGGACGACTGGTGGCGTGCAGAACATACCTGGGCTGCAAACTCATGCTTACTCTCCTCCACGGACTTCCACCACACCTTTGCGAAATTCTAACACAACGGGTCGGAAATGAAATCTGCTCTCCGGTCGGGTTTCGTCGACTACATCTCAGAGTCCGCGTTTCTCCTCGTCAACCCCGCAATGGAAGGAAATTGTGCAAGAATAGAAACCGGCTCAGAGGATGTTGAAGTGATTGCGACCCGGCGAAATTATCTGTCTGTCCGTTCTCGATGGTGCAAATGCCCGGGATAAGACGCAGGTGTAATTGTCGTTGAGCCCGAATTAGGGGGCACTTTTGGTGATTTGTGCGCGAGAATGACTGAAGCGGGAAAGCGTGCAGTGCTGCCAAATTTGGCTTTTTTGTGTGCGTTTGTCGATGCCTTATTCGACGCCTCGTCTCGTGGCAGTATGTTTACAGGCGACAGAACACGTCGGATGACTCTCAGCTCAGGTGCGACGGCGAAAGCGTTCGTCACGAGTGACTGGCTCGCATCATCCAGCGAGGAATAGATCGTGTCCGGCTGTGTTTTGTGCTTCGACCTGTGTGGCTCGCCTCGTTGGATCCTCTAAGCAAGGGAGATGTGGTTATGGCGGTGGCAACGAGCTTCGTTGGACGTCGTGAGGAAACGACAAGTCTTTTGTTCATCGACCAAGTGGATCACGTCCTTTACATAATCCCTGGCCGATTTTCGCCAGAATTACTGGGGTCTGCCGCTGGTGCAGCCAGATTGGGCTCCAAAGTGGCTGCCGTCTGGCTCGAGGTACCGAAGTCGGCCAGGATCAGCCTGTACAGCGATTTGTCGACGGCGACCCTGGAAGATGGAAAATTTGAGTTTTCGATCCAGATCGAGCGGGCCTTCGCTGGTAGGTTGGTCGGTGTCGCGGTCGATGCCCGAGGATGCTTTCTTTAGCCGCTGGTGACGACGATGATTCACCCACCTCCTGTCCCTCCGCTGCTGGTCTCGTGTCGCACAGCAGCCAGGAACGTGTCAGGGATATTTCGGTACGGGGACGAAATGGGAGGGCCAGCTCTGTGTGTGATGACTCTATTGGCCTCTTGCTCGCCTCATCGAAAATTCTCCGCCCACGGCCTGCTAGCCACGAGGCAGCCAGGGGCCGAGGTCTCTCTTGCTCGAAGCAGCATGGGCGCTCTAGGTGTCTTACTTAGCTACTGATTGTTTGGGACCGGGGATGCCTTCCGTATGGTCCGATGTGGCCTGCTACCCGGCCCCGGCATTGCATTTCGGTCTCCCGATGTGCATCTCCGTCGTCGTCGGCGCGCACTTTGCAGGCACCATTGCGGAATGACACACCCGAGGAAGTAGCTCCAGCAGGTGTCAAGAATGTCGCGTCGCTTCTGGTCCTCTAGCCACCGCGCTCCCTTTGACCGCCCTGTTCCTGCCACTGGCATGAAGGAAGCCGACTTCCCAATCCCGACTGGCCCTGCCTCAAGACCATCCAGCAAAAGTTACTGCAGCGATCATCGCAACGTCGTACTTGAGAGTGCTGATCACCACTCTTCCCAGCTTCGCGAGACTGTTTGACGCTAGCCATGGCCGCTACGAAGCAGTGCAAACATCACTCCCGCCTCACGTTGATTTGAGACTGCTCTGGGTGCGCTGCCGCATCCACAACGACCAACATCCACATTCGAGAAGTCCAACTTTCGAGGACTGGGGACGGCGGGACAAAGATCGCGGGACTTTCCGATACTTGCCCTGGGGACATTTTACCCAGTACATCCCTCCTCCTCACAAGTTGCCCCCGCCCGGCTGGAGGCGAGCGTTTCGCATATGGCTAATTCCTCTCCATTATCTTCTGGTATCGTCGCCAAACCCGCCGAGCACCCTTGGCTGATCAGCACCTCTACAAAGCCATCCATGTCTCCACCGGAAGGTCGACTGCGCAATAGCCAACATACGGCCTGTTCTCTTGCACTTTCCTTCCACGGGCACGATCGTCTCCTCTGCCCAACTGCTAGCTTCAACAATTTGGGCAAGGTCGTCGAGGATGAAACAAGGCTATAACGAGGAGGCTTACGTTCTCAGCTTCGAGATCGGCAGGGACACTTTTCCAGAAAGACCGAAAGACAGGGGCCCGAGATAGGCCATGCGTGGGGCTCGTGGGGCCTGGGAGAAGCAACCTCGCCATGAGCTGATCAACACGTCGAACACGTTTCGAGATGGCGAGAACGATGCTCAACCGATTTTCTGTTGATTCACGTACACGAGTCCGAGTACTCTCCGCAGTCCATCCTTTTCTTCTGCAGACACGCTGTCTTGATTTCAGACCGGTTTGAGATCAATCCTAGCTATACCCTGTCCTGCGCGCTTTTCCGCGACTTCGAACATGTCGGACCCGTGCTTCCGACGATCTTCGGGTGCATCAATCTTGTCACCCCGTCTCTGTAATGCGGTTCTTCAAGAAATCGAATCGGCAGTACTCCGTGATTCACCGCCGGATGAGCTAAATCAGACACACACCTTTTAAAACTCCGGTCTTGAGAAGCGCAGAGGCCATGCTACCGCCAAGGACGAGCTTGGGCATTTGCGGCCGCAAACCCCACGTCCTTAAGCACGCGGATCATGACAAGCTCACAGCTGGAGCGGCGACGTGAGCACATTGGAAAACATTTCCAGGCGAAACGACAAGATACCGGAGTAAGAGTACGAGTACTAGCCTAGACTCGAACATATGGCGTAGGCAACCTTGTTTTGGGAGCAGCCAATCCACTAAAGGAGACTTCTGACGACCGGAGCTGATCATCATTCTCTCGAGGCACTCCTGATCGACCACGTCGCCTGGTGCCCAACTGATCTCGTATCTGCCCTGGGAGATCGACCACTGCCATATTTCTATCTCCGAGAGATCGCTTCCTGCTCAGATCTCGGAAACATGGGTTATCTCCACGAAATTGCCATCAATCCAATCTGGTAACCGCAGCCGCCGGATAAATGGTTCCTGCACCATGCCCATCGAGATGATCTCTTTTGCTTCTCGAGCACATCTGGGTGCGTAACCTGGATCTCGCAAAACTCTAGTAGATCTTCTCAAGTGCCGCGCCTAGAAAGAGACCGTATCTGTGATGCCGATGATTGAACCGGTCAACCGAACCTCAACAGGTTCGACTTTCCAGTAGGAAAGCGTCGTCAGCTCCCACTGGGAGTAGTGTGCGGTTCAATCCCGGAGAATGACGAGCCGGTGTCGCGTTTACGGTCAATGAGGCATGCATCACTGCATTCAGTCTTGACGCTCCGAGCGTTCGGGGAAAGCCTTGGCCCGCAGACGACATGGCGGGCCACGTCAATTTCCTGGGAGGGCTCGGAGGAAAGAGTTTGACGCAGAGCCTGGATCTCAGGGTACCTATGCAACCCGCCAAAGATGAGGACGGTAAACATCACAGGCAGTTCCCGCCAGCGTCGACCTCGTGTATCCTTTCACCCGCCAACCCATGCTCTTCATCTTCATCATCACTGTCCTCTTCACCTCTCATAGTCCACCACCAGCGGCTTCCCTTCCAGATCCCATCAGTGTCACCTCTGGCTTCCTCTTCCTCCTCCGTCCCAATGAGCCAGGTCCACTTCTTGAGAAACCATTTCTTGGCTTCCCAACTTCTCGTGCTCCAGGCAACAGTTTCACGCATGTCCCTCTTCCCGCTCTTTGTTGATCTTCCATGCCGGTTTGACAGACCAGACATTCCACCCCAACACACGAGACCGCCGTGCATAATGTCGGTAAAGAGTTTGCCATGGTCGAGGATGCCATCCGCGGAGGCTTTGACAGCGTGTTCCCGGAAATAAGGGAAGACAATACAATCGAGGTAAGCCGGATGCGGGTTTAACAGTTGTGCGGGCGTGGGTCGTATCGGCGGCTTGACGCACTCAAGATGAGCTTGCAGTCGTGGTGTGATTTGCATGAAGGTATCGGCGATTTTATATGGCACTGTGATAGGCGATATTGAGTTTGTCGGCGCCCTAGGGTCTGGTTTGTTGAGAGCGACATAGCAGCCTGGGAAATGCGACGGGTGGTCGTTGAGATACTGGTTGCGACTTATCTTCAGCGCCAGGCCGATTGCAATCGAGGCTTCGATATTTGCCTCTCCGACCAGGCGCATGTGATTCATGTATGGATCAGCCATCGCAGATCTCGGAGAGGGGAAGCCACTTGACGGCTGATGAGACGTAAGTGTGATGAAAGATCGGGAGCCTTGCAGCGAGCCCGGGGGAGTGGGGTATCGCTTGAGAGGCGAGGCTGATTTTGTGGGCATGGCCCAAATGGGCGCCATCCATATGTCGCCATAGTCGGCGTGCGTGTGCTCAACCACCATTTCCGAGTCCGGCTCTGGGGTAGGTGTTTCCGGTGCCACCTGGAATTGAATGCCCGACAGTGAGCCCTGACCGAACGGTAAGTCGCCAGCGGCCACAAAGGCATCGGCGATATTGATGACTCTTGAATCCAAACGGGTGTCCGTGGGTGGTACCTCTGGGGGAGATGCTGGAGAATCGTCATCGCGGTCGACATCTCCTTCAGCATAGATTCCCGTGCTCGGAACCGTTAGAAATCGATCAGACAATGCAGCCGCGTCGGTTTGAGGGAGGCCAGAAGCGGCCTGTCCCTCCAAGTCCTCCAGCTTCTTCTTCAGCCGTTCACGATATGCCTTCTGGGCACGACGATTCTGTTCACGCCGCTTGTCTGTGACTTTCCGAACATAAGCCTTTCGCGTCCTGGTCGTTGCGCCCTGATTATTGGCCATCTGTGCGCGAGTGCGTGCCAATCGTGACCCGCGATAATACTAGGTATGATCACACCATGAGATGATTAATCCTCGGAACGGCAACCGAAGCAGGACACAGGTCAGAGGACTGCGAAGGCTGGCTTACGTTTGCGATTTCGCACAACGCTGTCCGATGTGATGCAAGGGCGGTATAGTAGAAAGTACCAGGCACGGAGCCGGAGTTCGTCGAGAGTCAGTGTGTATGTGAGAGAGTGAGCCACAAACTCGATCCCGTTCGAACCTATGGGCGAGCCGTGACGAGTCTCGCCTCCACGACGAGCGCAAAGCGTAGTAGGTGCCGGAGTACGCGGTGCAAGTGGTAATTATGTCAGGTGCGGTGCACAGTGAATGGGGCGACTCACGCTCGGTCAAAATGCCTGTCCTGCCTGTCCTGCCTTGCCCTACCCTGCCCTGCCCGTCCAATGTATGATTCAAAAAGGTAAGTAGTGAGTGCCACAATAGGTATGTATGTACGGCGTATGTACGCCGAGTAAGCCAGCCAGAAACGTGCTCCGTAAGCCATCAGGCAGCAGCTAGGGTGACTCCAGCACGAACGGGTTTTTCGCCAAGTGCCAGCCCGAAGCCTGATGTTGCGGCCAAGCAGCCCAAACAGGCAGTGGGGCACATGGAAGACTCAGGACGGAGTGCGAGTGGGTGATGAGGACGAGTAACTCGGACTGCTTCCGGGCGCGAGAAGATAGGGTACGTAGTACTCGTACGGAGAACCTAGTACCGTGTATTAGTCAGTCTCGAGCCTCATTGGTGCGATTGGGAGCCATCATACGAGATGAAAGTACGGAGTACTGGGTATGTAGTACTGGATACGCATGGACTTGGCTACTTACTACCTAGGTACCTAAATACTGTAGTACTCGTAAGCATCGTGTGATTCGAGAAAGGCCGGTGTCAAGAAGTGTGTCCCGTCCTCTTTGGGGTGCTATCAGTATAAGGGTCCTCGCCGATGGCCAACGAGACGGGCATGTGACGTCATTTTGCAAAGTTGGACACTCACGGAGTACAGGTACCTATCTTAGTGATCCATGGCCCTATATGAGAACTTTCATCCGCGTATATATACAATGGCAGGCAGGCAGGCAGGCAGGCAGGCGGACTGGCCACCATGGTCGACATTGCCGACTTCGGGTGCGGAGTTTGTATCCAGGTGTATGTGTGTACTGAATCCTCAGTGTGTGTACTGAATCCTCAGTGTGTGTACTGAATCCTCAGTGTGTGTACTGAATCCTCAGTGTGTGTACTGAATCCTCAGTGTGTGGACACACGCACGCATACCTCCTGTACTCCGTATGCACACACAATATACAATACCATTCTGTGTACAGAGTAGAAGGTACCTAGTACTGTACAGTCAGCCCTGTTGGACTGATACATCGTCCTACAGTAAGAAGATCGACTACATATAGGTCTCGAGTACAATGACCTACAGTAGGTAGATCACGGAGATAGCCAAGGTACTCGGTATACCACCTACGACTCGGGTACGAGTTACAAAGTATGCCTTTACTCAACCCCCTAGACACCCAGGTGCCCACCTACACAGTACTCGTACCTCGCACGGAACGAGTCGAATGGAATGTAAATGATTGAAGAATACTTTGTACATCTTCGACTTCGACCTCGACCTCGACCTCGACTTCGACTTCTACTCTCTCTAAATTTCGTGTTTCTGGTTTCAGGGTTCAGCTTCATGTCTTGTACACTTCAGTTTTGCGCAACGTCGTAAAGCTGATACTCAAGCTCATGCTTGCTCATGCTCATGCTAGATATGTTGGAGGCATCTCAAAGGAACAACATGATGCATTTCCATTCTTCATTCTACGCCTTCCCATGCCACGCCTTCCCATTCCACGCCTTGCCAACCCATCCCATCCCCTCACACCATGGCACGCCAAATGGAAACAACATTACAATACCGGAGACTGCGACTTCCCCGATCGTCAAAATCCATCGTTGGCTTCAAAAACTCATTTGTTGGCCTCAAAAACTCATTGTTGGCTTCAAACCCTCTGGGCAACCCCAGTTACAAAAGTCGATGCTCAAAAGTCGATGCTCATGTCCACGTCCATGTCCATGTCCGAACTTGTATCCATATCCATAGCCATATCACTCCATATCACTCCAATGCACGGTTGAACTCCGAGCACCCCTGGTGGTGTCGTCGCAAGTCCGAAATGCCATGCTTATACTCAGGTTGTCTGGCCTGGTCTGGTTGTAGTGTACCTACCCTCTCACGGTCGATCTACCGCCCGGCATCACCGCGAATAGACCCCATACATGCTCTGCCATTGCACCAACTTCTTGGTAAGCGATTCCATCATGTCCACGCTACCCATTGTCCCAAACTCTCGGTCGTCCATCATGAGCATGGCATTCTCGCCACCATCTCCCACTTTCTCCTGAACATCTTTCAACCCCGCTTCTACCGCCCGTACGAGGCTCGCCGTTGGTAGTGCACTCGCGCCCGCCGCACTCAACCTGGATCCGCTAGAACTTTTACTCAGCCCATTCGGCGTGTTTGTGCCCTTGGAGCTGCCGTCACTCCCGTGGCCATTCGCGGTATTCTGTGCCGCTAGTTGCGTCGTCCGCTCGGTTTGCATTCGTCCCACGAACTCGAGAATGGCAGCAACACGGCGTTTCATTTCATTCATGCTCGTTCGCGCTGGGTGAGTCTTGGCTTTTGAACTGCGCCCGCTTTCTCCGTTGATGTTATGGCCATGGCCGGTCGCTGATTTGGTGTGGTCTTTGCCTTCGGCCCCGTTAGCAGGAGGGGAGGCACCACCGGATTTATCACCACCATTCAACTCGTGGGAAGCGTCGTGGTGTGGTGTGCTCTCTTCGTCACCATTCTCTCGATCACGGGCATTTTGATTCCGTCCCAGCCTTGCTCGTCGTACTGGTGCTCTGCCGCCTGTTTTGCGGCCATTGATGTTTGAACGGCCCGAAGGAGGAGTCTCAGCTTTCGGTCTGCCGTTGCTCTGTACGGCTTTTGCCGGGGAGAGGCTCGGTGTTGGTGGTGGTGAATCTATCGACAGTTAGCCATCGTGCCCTTTGCGTCGCATGCAGTTCTACGGCTCACCCTCTCCTCTTCTCCGCTCCGATCGGGCATTTCGTTTACTCGCCGCCTCAGCTCGCTGTGCGGCTTGCTGCTCCTTTTGCTTCTCCCGAAGCTCCTTTTCTCTGTTGTTCCGAGCCGCTGCTCCTCTCAGCTTTTGAGAGGCAGTGCTGAGCGCCTGAGACCCCTCGTCGATAGCCACAGGCTCAGGCGATTCAGAGTGCTTGGAAAGCATATCAGAGGAGTTGGAACCCGTGCGTCGACGCTTAGAATTGCCCTTGTGACTTGTCATGGTTAGCCACCCATCTTCTGGGATGTCCCGCCGTATCTTACTCTTCTGATTCTTCCCGTGTCCGCTTGCCCAAAGAGCCCATCTCTTTGCTCTCCTCGATGGCTCTTCTTAGCATCTCGTCTTCGTCGTAGGCAACTCGGCTGTTCATTGTGGCCCTCCGCTTCGTGCTTTCGCTCTGAGCAGATTTGCTATCTTTCTTGCGTCCCGCCTCAGGATTGGAGGAGAGAGGGGATGAGCGTCTGGAGGATGCGTCGAGCAAGGGAATGTAACGGGAAGATTTCGGCCTGGTGGGAGAAACTTGTCAGCTGCCATTGTTCACTAACCTCGCAAACACCGCAGTCAAACGATGTAAACTGTCATTCAAAGCGAGGAGTTCGACTATCGTTAATCCCAGCTGTGTGGCACAGGAGACAGTCAGGGAGGCCCAACTCACCCACTTGAGGCCCTCACGATTTTGTGCAGTTCTGGTTTGCACTGTTCGCAGAAGTACTCGTCTGGTAGGAATACCTCATCGATGATACCCATACAACCGCCATGTTGCCATACACCGCAGTTGTCGCACTGGACGAAGAAGTTGCCTGTCTCTTCGACACTGTCGTCTGGACCTACCAGCCGCCGTACTAGAGCAAATGGGGGACCGGGATATTCAGCTTGTCCGCAAATACAGCGAGTGATTTCCTCATCGGCTGCTTCAATGTCATTCTCTTCATCCTCGAGCGGTTGTTTCATGACCGGTTCTTTGTCTTCTCCGTTCCGACGACTTCGGCGTGGTGCCGCTTGCTCGGCTCGGGAGGTGGAGTCGGCGCCATCGGCAGATTCAGGCGGTTGAGTGGAGGAGCGGCGTCGCTGGGTTGGACGATGGCTCGTTCGAGTGTCTCGATCCAGCTTTGAAATGGTCGAGGTGTTGGAGTTTGGGTGGTTGGGACCTGGAGGGGGTTGCTGCGACGAGCGAGCACGGGATGACCGTCGGGGGCTCATTTTGGGTCGGCCGCGCTGGGACCAGATTCGCAGAGCTGCGCGAGTACCACAGCCGACAGAACGGTGCAGGGGCCGTCGCACGAGAGCAGGAGTGGTGGTGCTAAAGACACAGGGCGGCCACAACCAAAGGGTGGGTTGTTTGGCAATCGGTCGGGGCTGAGCTGGACAAAACAGAAGCGACAGAAGGTCAAATTGACAAGCAACAGAAACAGTAACGCCAAGTTGCCAGCGTCGCAGATGGCATATTCACATGGTCGATGGGGAACAAATTTGCACAGAGGTAACAAGAGAGGAGTGACTTCTCACACACATACACCTCTTCTGCGCTCTGCTCTGCCCTGCGGTGACTGCACCACGGTGGCGATGGCATCTGAATGGCTGGAACGACGAGAAAAGCGGGCCAGGGCCATGCACTGCGTCTGTCCCTCCAAAATTCTCCAATTGAGCAGCCGATCGGTGCGCGGATCTGCTTCTCCAAGCCTCGAGCCCAGAGCGGGTGGTGTCCATTGTTGCAGGTGCGGGCGCGATGCTTGGACGCCGGCACAGCTCTCGTCGAACTTCGTCAGCTCTGTGCTGTGTTCTGCATAGGGCAGAGACATGTTTCTTTCGAAGATGCAGTGTACGAGATATTCGTTGATAGAGTGCGAGCGCGAGCAGTGACAATTTTTCTCCACTTCCGGCTCACGTGGTCTAAGGCGAGTAGAACCAATCAACGCGTCCGCTTTCGACCCCGCCCGAGCACGCGTTCTTTTTAATCTACGAGTGTCGAATACTCCGTATGGAGTAATTTAACCCGAAATCCATTCTCTTCGACACGGGTGTCAAACTACGGCGTCCACATTATACACAGCGGAATCTTCCTTCTATCGCTCACTTTATTTGCGAGGCACGCCTTGCCCCCGGGGTGTCGCCTCGGAGCAAAGCTTTTTCCGCTGGAAGACCGATGTTACACGACCATCTTCGGGCTACGGCGTCGCTGCTGAAGGAACCGTACTCCGGCAGCGGCCCGATCGTGGGAAAGGCTTCTGCATGAGGATTTCCACAAGTGAGCCGCATGGACAAGAAAGAAACAGGCATGGGCTATCGAGGGCGAGGATCCTCAAGGCTCAAGGCTTCACGAGCCTCGCCGTACGGATGACTTGAGCGGCATTCTGGCGCAATTTGTCGGCGGAGGCAGTTACGACATGCTACCGAAGGATACCTGTCTCCTGGGCGACTGGTGCCGGTTACGTTACAATGCGGTTATTCCGCTAACAAATCCCAAAGTTTCGACCTCTGCTCCCAACGCCATGCCGTACCATTTCCTGCCCCGAAGCGTCTATTTTGCGGCTTCGAAAGGATAATGCTCGCCAAGCTCCGGACACTGTTGATACAAGACACTTTGTTGCGGCCGTCTCGTCGTAATTTCATGGCATAGTACAGAAGTCGAAGAATGTTGCTGCAGCGTGTGATCGAGGTTGATCTGCTCTCAAAACAAGGGCTCCGGACTGGACTGAGACTGATAAGCAGGGTCTTCGAGTTCGCTGACCCTCTGTTGCCTCGGGACTTGGACGCCACCCGCCTTAGTGACTCCATCACGACGGCCCATAGAGAGTAGCTCTTGTTCCTTAGACCTGGCCTTTTGTCTTGCTTCATTGTCTTTCCCTTTCGATTCGTGCGCTTGAGCTGGAGGGCCAATGTCAGAACTTCCGGTCTCGCTCCTCTTGCTGTTGATCAACAGGCTGAGCTGACTCTTTGTGCGCGGAAGTTCCATCGGGCTTGACGAGGAGTCTGAGTCGCCATCGTCAGAGATGGCCGCGCTGGCCATACTCGTGCGCAATCGTGACCGGCCCACGTTTTCCTCTCGTAATGGTGAGGAAGGCTGCTCTCGGTCTTTGCTTTTGTCTGGCTCCACCTGTGGGAGTTCGTCGGCAAAACGCACAATACTGCCTGGTCTCCTCATCCGAGCCAGACCCGGGAGATTGGTGAAGCTGGCCAGCTTCTTCTGGTTTTCAACGAATTTGCCGCGGAAGTCTGGATGGACAAGTTCGCCTGAAGGATTGGACTGGATCGGTGCAGTGCTTGCCAAAGGAGGGTTGGGTGATGTCGACTCTACACTCTGCCACGAGGACGCCGACGGGAGTGCGAAGGCCGGCCCACTAGCAGCCGCTAGTACTAAACTGTCAGCAAGGTGCATATACGTAGAGATGTGAGGCACACTTACATGGCAACGGCAGGCCGGGAGGAGGGCCGCCTGCGGAAAGGCGCTCGACCCTTGCACTAGTATCAGGGGCCTCAGCCGTCGAGTTTTCTGTCGGTTCTCGGGCTGATTTAGGCTGGTTAGAGCCCCCACCGGACTTCTGTGTACTGGATTTTCTGCGTGGAATTAACGGTCGTGCCCTTGCCTTCCCGGCACTGGCCAGGACAGGCAGTCTCTGGCGACCGCCACTAGCAGTCCTGCTCAATGTAGGTCTAGAGGACGACTCAGATGTGGTTTGAGAGGTCGATCCTGATGAACTATCAAGTCGCTGTCGACTTGCCTCACCTGCTGGTCGGAATGGCAGCCGAGGAACGTCATCCCGTGCGGGTTGATCTGCGGCCGACCATCTGAAGTCTTGCAAGGTCATGCCCGTGTTCTGACCGCCTCGAGGACTTGAGTCATGTATCGGGTGGACTTCACTAGAGGGAGATGGCGAGGCGAGGCGATTGCGAGACTGCCTGGGAGCAAAAGGGTCCTGTGCGATTATCATCGTCAGCTAGCTTGACCATACAAGTCCATTTGATGGCCCTACTTGTAGTGCGGGGGGTCCGGGTGAAGCTGGAATACCCCCAATGGGTGTCAAATCGAACTCCTGACTACATCGCTGCCACAGTTGCGTCAAGAGAGGAGGGGTGATGGATTGGGTCAAGGTGCGACTGCTCCATATTCTCCAGAATAGATTCCGTGATCGCACCGCGGCGTCATCCTGGGTCGCGTTGCTCTGGATGGCGTAGACTATCGAACGTGAGTCTTTTAATCGAGAGGTTCTTCGGAGATCACGTACCTCTCCAGAACTTTCGAAGGGCGTCAGAATTGGTGAAGGTGGCATTGGAGTCGTCCAAAGCGTATTGCTGTACATCAAGATTGGCATTAATAAGTCCTTGAGGTAGTACGGCCGTCATGACATGCGATTGTCAAATGTGCTTCACCCACACTGGCAGCTCCACGAAGCCGACGGTCAGACCCCCAGCTGACCAGAACATGTCCTTGGGTCCCAGCAGGATACGACAGCGTTGTCGGCCGGTAATGGAGGGGATCAAGGACTGAAGGAAGTGGCAGACGAGGTTGCGGGAGAGGTGCCAGGTGGACCAAGCAGGTGCCCGCCCACCGGGCGCTGTCGTGGCAGGAGGTGCCCAAAGATCGGTGAAGAGGCAGAGCGGAAGTCAAAGGCGTAGGCGTAGGCGTGACCGGGTGAATAAGATTTCGTGGGTTTTTTTTCCCTCTGTGTTTCTTATGACGAAGGCCCAATGCCGAAATAACGGTCAAGTAGTGCCGCTAACCGCACCACGGCCTGCACTTGCGGAAAAGCCTCTGTGACCTGGCACGGGTGGAAGTGTGCTGGAGCTCACACTAGACTCTGCTAGAGCTGGAAATAGAAAGAGCCACTGGGAGTCAAGATCGCAGAGACTCGCTCGCTGGGGTTTGGTCGGCTGCCAGGACCCGGTCCTAGTCCATGGATGTGGTGAGACTTCCAGAGCATGGGATCCGCTGCCGAAAGCCTAAAATCGGGGAGCCCTTGGTGGCCAGTAGAACAGCCGCGCGGAAGGGATCCGTTGGGTAAAACCGGAGCTCTGACTGAATGGCTCGAGGAACTAGACACGAGACGGGCTCACTTCAGCTGTGATACCTCGGATGTCCTTGATTGAGTGCCTTGGGTTGGGCTGGAATGGGGGCGGACTGACGACCCAGCTGGTGACCACAGTGGCTGGTCAGGCCGACGGGAGGTGGCCGGGCAGGGTGCTGTCCGTGATTGTAGGCCGTCACAAGTCGCTGCAAAAGGAGATCCGGACGAGATCAAGCATTGAAGGGTGAAAGGCGAAGCTCGATGGTTGATGAGAGAAGAGAGAGCAATGGAGCTCAAGCAAGCTAAAGCTCGGGAGACCCAAGTCAGCCGACCCCACGGCTAACAAATAAGAAGATTACCATGGCCGTCGTACTTGTCGCTGGTGGCAGCAGATGCAGGAACGGGACCCAGCTGCATTGCAGAGGGGCCGGGGGGTGGCTTCGGACCGCGTGTGAACGAAGGGAGAATGGAACGGGCGGAGGGAGGTGGCAGCTGCCAAACGGAGATGTTGCCAAAACATCGGGTATTGGGTCTGGAACGGTACGAGGACTCGGAACAAGAATCGGAATGGACAGACGAGACGTGTCATGGGAATGAGTAACAGAGCAGGGGTCTATTGCGGACGGCTAGGGGAGAACCGAATGTCGATGGTGGGAAAGGGGATGTGAAGGGATGAGACTTGCAAGCCGCACCAGCGGAGGCATACCAAAGCCCATCACCATCACCGTTAGCACGTTGGGCAGCGGCAACAAGCCTGTGATGGCTTGCAAGGGATCATGGTCCCCAACCGCATCCGAGCCACCAGAGATCGAGGCGTGTGTGTCATGTTGGGTGGAGTACCTAGTATACACAGGACGAGTATGAGGAAGAGAGCAGGTGAAGTAAGAGGCGCTAGACAAGTCGCCGAAATCACAAGCGCCACCTCCCACGGCACGAGGTACCCCATTTGTCGTAGCCGGCAAGTCGGTCTACTGGGTACAGTGACTGAGGAGAATCAGGAAGGAATGGGAAGGGTGAAAAGAGGAGAAGGGCGGAGAGGAGGGTCCAGGTGGGAATTATTCTCCTCTCACCACTGCCTTGAATTGGCTTGATGAGTTACAGATACGCCGACCGGCTAAATTCGACGAGGGCACAACTCGGCAGTGGTGACCACGGAATGAGGCTCAAATATACTCACCGCCGGAGGTGCATGTCTTGTACGGAGTATGGTTGCAGAGGATCGACGGCGATATGGACGCCGACATGGCCATGTGGAGCAGTGTCTGCTCCTGGTGGACACACTAGAAAAATCGAGAACATGGACTAAACAAGCGGCTCTCTGACATGGGACGGTGGTGAATGGGGGTGGGTTCTGCCTTATCTCGAGATAACTTGGAACCTTCCCCGAGAGCGGGCATAGAATTGAATGTACGTAAGGTGCTGGTGAGATGCACCTCAGACTTGAATGAAGAGGACAAGAACGAAGATTCCCGATGACCCTGACGATCGGATGTGGATCATCTCCGTACATGTGGCAGGCGCGTTGGGCTTTTTTCCAGTACTCAGTACTGTGTATTTTCTACTCGTAGCGCAGCTTCCAAGCTTCCACTTTAATTGAGCTCGATCTCGAAATCGTCTCCGTGCGTACCCGGCGGCCTTGCAACGTGGTGCCTCTCCGATGTTTCGCCAGCTGCTCGATCATAGAGTGGACGGGTACTCCGTACTAGCTCTGCTACGATTGACCCGCAACGCTCCGTCTCAGCTGGCTTCATTTATTGCTTTCGTGGGCTTCTCGATTTGAGCTTCATTTCCCGCTGCATCACCCCAGCATTGCCGTTAGCTACATATTCCGCGCTCACTCCCACTTCCAACATGCAGCTGTTCCACGCCGTCACTATGCAACACCCACGTTGCCGGGTCCAATTCTTATCCGTCGCGGATGTGCAGGACCAGGGGTGCCAGCCCAGCCCAGCACACAAGTCCGCCGCCTACCGATGGCACACAGAGTGACATCCATTGCTCTCGTTGGTCACCCGCGTGCCTTGACGAAGCCGTACTCCCCACGGCTGTCAGCGACGAAGCGCTCCGACCCTCCCATCAACAGACTTCTCTCGAATCTGTCCATTGCCTGATTAGGCTTCACCCAGATTTAGGATTGCAAATTCAATTGACGGCTCCAGTCCCTGCATGAGCTCCGTGAATGCTATCTAGGAGCGACATGGTCTTAGCAGGATCCTTGTACGGAATACCCAAGGTACTGTTGCAACATGGTAGGTATCGCTCTGACTCCTAAGACGAACTTGTCCCTTGCAGCCACCAGGCATACAATGGGGATTGAATGATGCAGCCGTGCTCAAAACCCCTGCACCTCAGTACCATTGTCGAGATGCTGCTGTCTAGGAACGGTCTTCGGCCCTCTCACTCCTTGCAGCCGGTCCTAGCAACAAGCCGACGTCTTGGAAAAGCATGCGAGACGAGGTCAAGACCCCGTCTGAACTTCCTTCTTGCGTACTTGTTCAGTCCCACGACGATCGTATCAAGACTCAATAGTGCCCTTACAACTTCCTATTATATGGAATTTCGAAACGGTGAGTCGTCGAATGCCGTGCTACGTGGGATGGAAACAATCCTGATTTGCCTGATTCGGTATTGATCGTCGACCTCCAACTTATTGCCACCCGCAGCCACTGGGTGTCGCAGGTCTGTCGCAATCGCGAGTGAGGTTGAAGTCGGAAGCCGTTGCGAGGTGAATCGGTCATGTCCTAAACAAGTGAGACTCCGTGCATCTGACGAGTAACAGCCTGGCCAGTGACACTTGTTGGAGGCTTCTCGCGCTTGTGGCAAGCATCGAGACCTAAGCTAATGCACGTCTACCAAGATGTAGGTATATCTCCTCGGCGCGCCTAGCTTCGCCTCGCCCCGCCTCAGTGACACATGACACCCATGGCCAGCATATCTATGTGCATGTATACCTGCGGTAGGATGTCAGTATGTCAAGTCATCACCGCAACGGACCAGCTAATCAAGATAACGCTTGATGACGGCGGTCTGTAGCCGGGGATCAGGGGACTGATTGGCACTCACCCTCCATCAACTCTCAAGTCTGCTCCTGTGACATATCGGCTGGCATCACTGAGCAGATAGACGACCGCTCCCTGCAGGTCTTCGGGGGAACCCATTTTGCCGACCGGGATTAACGATGTCCATGTCTTGTTGAGTTCCGGGTTGTCGTCCAGGATTTTCCGAGTCCTATCAGCAAAGTTAGCCCAACGGCGATGCGGTAGGACGCCAACGATGAACATACAATGCCGTCAGCATGTAGCCGGGACTGATACAATTGACCCGGATATGGGCGTGTGCCCATTCCACCGCGAAGCTGGCCGCAAGATGCCTCACGGCCGCCTTTGCAGCATTGTACGGTGCCTGTGGTTGGGGCACGTTGACAATCGAGCCTGACATGCTGCCGATCATGACAATACTTCCGTGCGTCACGTCCCGCTCCATCAGATGCCGCGCAACAGCTGTGCTGAACAGATATGTCCCGTCGACGTTCACGCCCCAGAGCTTCTTGATGCGTTCATACGGGTATGTTTCGGCGGAAAAGTTCTCTGTGAATCCAGCCGAAGTGACCAGGTGGTCGATCTTACCGTGCTGCCCGATGATGTCGGCGATGCAGGCATTCACCGACGCCGGGTCTGATACGTCGGCATAGTGTGCTGTGACTTTGGGCACCGGCTCGTCCGAGCCGCTCTCCTTGTTCTCCTTCGCTATAAGCGACACCAATTCCTGAGCCTGCTTCTCGCCCTCCTCTTCTGTAAAGGGACACAGGTCAGCATATCGCTGGGCCGAAAAAAGTACAAAGAGCTCCGGCTAAGAGGGCGGGTGAGCGGGCATCTTACTGTTCAGATCCACGATCGCCAGATCAGCCCCCGACTGCACCAATGCCTGACCCATGACCAATCCGAGACCTCTCGCTCCGCCAGTCACTACGGCCGTGCGCCCCTCGAGACTGAACGTCGGTAATGTCTTGACGTACTGGACGCCGCCTCGACCCCGCAACGGGCGATCCTGGGGGAATTCTTCCTCGGGAGGATATTCGACCACGATCTCACGGTCGGTACGAGATGCAGAGCCTTCATGCGGTCCGGCCGACGTCCCCGTTGCCTCGGTCGACGCCTTGTGATATGGGTCGTCCTTGTCAAGCCGCCAGGGAGTGAGCCGGAGTGCGCGGGGACATGCCGTCGACAGTGGTCGGAAGCCAGTTGCTGTCGGTGTCCTGGGGAGGTTTGCTAGACGCCGACTTGCTTGCCTGAGCAAACGGTGGGTAGTGGATGTGTTCATCTTCGGGCGTGAGCCTGTCTCTTCTGCTGAATTATCTGCAACTCGACAGACCTCCGTGGCAGCGCAGATGGATGATCCGCGGGATGAATCTTGAACCTTTCCAATCCCCACCACCGCTCAAGTTCGAGTCTTGAAAAGTGTATTTGTATTTAGGAGTCTGACCCGTCTCGTAAGAGCCTACAACCACAAACCCCGTGTATGCCTCGAACAGCGACACCAAGGGCCAGTAGCCCAGTAGAGCCGAAAGCGATCTTGATGAGACACACAAGTGTCTCGAGAAATTCTTATCAGGTGAGTTACAGTAACGAGCGAGTGAATTGAGAGCCACCAAGGGAGCAGCAAGAGACGACGTGTGCCGCCGGCCAAAAACTTTGTTGACCTCCGTTTTGCAGATTGCAGAGCATTATGTCATGAGCCGTGAGCTCAAGGCTCTTGGGTCTCAACAAGTCTGACCCTGTCACCCTGTGTGTGTGTGGGGGCGACGCGGACGCACTCGTTGATCGTCGGCTACGCCTGCAGTGTTCAGTGTTTACTGGGTCCAGCATGACGCGTCTCGATCCCTGAGATTCGTACTTAAGACTCTAGAATCTCGCCCAGACAGACGAGTACCGAGTATGGAGCACAACCTAGCCGTGGTACCTCATACAATTTCTTGCAACGGCCACGATATCAGGCTTTCTTCATCACCACTGATAGTATGCAACCGGTGACTAGGTACTCGTGCTCTGTACAGAACATAGCCTAATACCGTGCTTGTCCTCTGTTACTCTGTGATCATAGCCTATTACTGTACCTCGTACTCTGCCCTATGTGTACTCCATACTGTAATACAGTACTCTGCAGTCACCGCTCAGTCTGACCTGCCGTCTAAATCTCCAGAGTCGGAAAGGGCGCCGACGGGTTTCAATATCATGGCCCCCAGCGACTATCGTTCACCTCACGGCTCACGAGGCTATGCCTCCTCAGTCTTCATCGGCGCAGGATCTTGCATAGCCGGAGCGCGGTATCTTGAGTTGGTGCACCGGCTGCGAGACTGAGGTACAGTTCCACAGTACGTACGTGATAAACCGGAGGGTCCTCGACATTTCTACCTTATCTGCCTTAGAAACCTCGTACCACTGGCGGACATCAGCAGCAGCACGCAACATGTTTTATGCGTGCCACTGCTCGCAGCGCCTTCCTGGGCCAGAGCCCCTCATTTCGGGATTTTCATCACTTTCCCTCCGCCACCAGTGCGTCCCTCCGCCATGGGGGCAGGTGTGGTACTTTAGCTACAAACCTCCCAGACGCCCAATCGCCCTACACTTTCGCCGGCATTCCTGATAATGCACAGATATTTCCTTCGCTCCTTCTCCTTCTCGCTTTCATTCACGCCATCATCCGGCAAGCTGTCATCTCGCCATCCTTCCAGAAGTCGTTGTACCCAGATCCCACCAATGGCCGCGCCCCGACCTTCAGCCAGATTATACCCACCACTGGTGACAAACCCAATCAAATCATGGGCATCCGGGCAAGGAGGATGTTTATCCCACTCGGTAGGCTGCTCGAAGGGATTAATCAGTAGATCCTCCATTCCGTCTATGCCAGGAGCAGGCACGTCCAGCGGATTCTCTTCATCCCCACCATTTCCCGACTCTGACATCGTCTCCTCCCGCCCGACGTTCCTGACCTTCTTCCTGCTGTCTTCTTTGTTTCTGCCCATCTTCTGCTTCGGTGGCGGAGGCATCTGCTTTGGGATCTCGCCATCGCCTCGCCCGAAGGCGCTGTCGGGACCCCACTTCTCGACAATCTCCGGAGGTGCCTTCTTGGGCAGAACGTTGATCTTTGCGAGGGATTCACGTGGGTAAGTTGCTTGGCGGCGGGGGATGTTGGATTTGTTGTTTTTGATTTTCGACAGAGGTCTACTCTGGGACGACGACTGCATTCCCAGCGCTAGCCAGCGTGAGCGAAGGTCACGAGCTCGAATTACTGGGCTCGAGGAGCTCGATAAGTCTGACGAGCACGTGGTCGGGAGAGGTTGGGCTGGCGGTGGGCCATCAGAAGGCCAGCTTTGCGGCTCCGAGTCCTGTGAGACTTCCCCGTTCGTGGCTCGCAAACATGGCAGAGAAGCTGCCTCTGGTTTCGGAATTGATGGCAGTCGGTAAATGCGTGCTGCTGGGGACGGAGTACCTTTGTCGAGCAGCATAACCCGGACAGTCATCACTGTTGGATGTTGTGATGAAGTCATGATTGACGGGTTCTTCAGTATCGCAGTGCTTTGGGCGGGAGAAAGGTGTGTGTATCTGCACGGTGACACCGGATTTGACAGCTTTTCGGGCTCTCCCTCGCTCTCGGGGCTAGATGTGTTGCGTCGACGAGCCCGCTTTTCTGCCTCAGCTTCTTTAGCCTCGGCAGCTTTTCTTTGTCGCTGTGTCAGAAGTTGCGGTGGATCGTGCTCTTTGGGAACTCCATCATTATGCTGAGAGGAGGGAGCGACTTCAGTGGTGAGAGCCTCGTTCGTGTCACTGAAGAGATATTCCCAATCACAAGCCCACCCTCTTCCCATCTCGCCACGCCGGCCTAGTCCCAGATCAAGCCTCTCCCATGCAATCCGATGTTTTGGAGGTCGTCGAATCCACGCATCGAATCGCTTTTCGCTTTCACTCCGTTCCCATGCTTTGCCCGCCGCGGTGCCCGGGTGATCTCCCGGGAACCATGGCGTCTTCCGCTCAAACGACATCTGTTGTTGCTGATTCATGCCCCCAAATCGCGGGGTGCCGCCGGAGGAGAGGGGATAGTACATCAGAGACCGCCAAACAGGATCGACGCAACTCCAGGGAAGAAGGACGGTCCATGTGCCTTGGTAGTTCTTGTTAGTGCTGTTCTCTGTCCGCGACGCAAGTAGGATGACTGGTATCCTGGGGTCTTTGGCTGTGATTGACGGTGCTTGCCCTGGTGGTGCTAGCGCTCGTCGACGATTGATCGCTTTCTGTGATGGTAAGGAGTTGCTTATCAGCCAGCGCGTCTTGTGTGAAAGCAGTGACGAGGATGGAAGTGTCTTATCAAACGGCCACGACACAATAAGTTCGTCAAGATGACTTGACCCGGAGCTTTGGGGTATCTCAATCTGCTTCGGCGGATGGTTCAGCCTCGGGTCGACGAGATGAAAAGAAAGCATAGCGTTATGGGGAAGAATGCTGGGATTGTTGACGCCTGCAAGTCGCGTCCACAACGATCCGCTCGACTCTTCTGTTCGCACATGTGCTGGAAAAGGACGAAGCACACCGAGCAACGCTTCAGTCGAGCCTGGCCCCTGGATGTCGATACTTCCGATTTCGAAGCGGAGATCTTCGATCAAGACTTGCGGCTTCTGCATCTTCGCGACCTTTAAAAGCTCTTGCCAGAACTGAAGGAAGGCAGAAGGGTGGATGCGGATCACAATCCGGTGATCGAGTTTCGTCTTGCGCTTCTTTTTGCCATCTCTTGCAATTTCGACTTGCGCGTTGCTCCCCACAGGCTGACCCCGGTTCTCTTGCTCTATTTCCATCTGACTTTCTGCCAAACCAGACTGGGCCTGGGCATCGTTTCCAAGGCCCTTAAGGTCCTCCGGTTTTGCAGATTTTGGGTTTTCTTCCCGATCTTGCTCCGGTGGGAACCAGATGACCTTCACCGGTGCGATGAGCTGCTTCGCTTGATCCCGTTCGGAAACCCAACCGCAAGCAAACCTTGTGCCGTTCTTCCACTTCTTCTGCAGGGACCGCGAAACTCCCAGCGGAGAAAAGCTTAGTGCCTTGAGCATGCTATCCAAGGCGTTCTCTGTTCCCCAGCAAGCGACCGTGCACATGTAGCTAGTATCCCAAGCTATGCAGCCCTGCGTGCCAGCTGCTCGATGACTTGGTCTGTAACTCTTCTCCGTGGGGCTCAACGGTATGGCCATTCTCCATAGCGGCTCCGTTGGCCGGGTCATGTGAGCACGCTTTGTGTGCCAGAGATGGGTGGGTAGCCATGTCTTGTTGACCTGCCGTTTCTTGTACTTTGTCGAGGCTTTGGGGAATGCGGACAGTGTGTTCTTCTTCAGGCGAGGCACACGTGAAGTTAGCACATGTCTATCAGGTTCTGGTTGCTGAGCATTGGCTTTGGCTTCCTTCTTCTTCTGCCGGACTGTCTTGCGCCTCTGATTCAGTCGCTTCAAAGTTCGAGCAGTGTCGAGTCTAATTCTCAACTTTCGAGAGGGAGTACGCGTTCGCTTGGTCACCGTAGGCGTGTTGTCTTCTTTCATCTATCACCCTCCTGGTCAGCAAAGGTCAGTACACCTCGTCTCGTGCTACGGCTATGTGGCACAAACCTCACGTTCCGCCCTCTTCCGCAATCGTCGAGGTACCTTCTTCGCGTTATGGCTGGCAGTCCTCCTTCGCATGTGTCTTGGAACCTGTTGAAATGCTCTTGTACTCAGAGACTTCTTTGCATTCCGCATGCTCTTCTCCAGAGCCGCGATTTCGAACTCTCTCGCCTTGATGAAGGACGGGATATTGAGTTCCCCCATCGCAGAAACAGCGGCATCAGGCCGCTGCACA
This sequence comes from Cladophialophora carrionii CBS 160.54, assembly GCF_000365165.1. Lineage (NCBI taxonomy): Eukaryota > Fungi > Ascomycota > Eurotiomycetes > Chaetothyriales > Herpotrichiellaceae > Cladophialophora > Cladophialophora carrionii. The sequence continues at coordinate 2,573,374 of NW_008481829.1, forward strand.
GAGATCGCACGCGCATCATGATATTTCTGTCGCTTGCGTGAGTCTGACGAGGGCATAGGCTTGTTGAAGCCTAGCTTACGCTTTTGCCCGGCTTGCTGTGTTGGGGGACCCATGGCCTGAAATGCCGGATCGCGAGGCAACAAGTCGCGGTGCGCGTTGAATTCATGCTTCTCGATCACCACTGGAAATTTATTGGGAAATTGACGTCATTTCAAACTACGGGGAAGCAAAGGGATAATCACGCGTGGTACTCGACAGCAGTCACACAGTCCACGTGCTGTTATTGAAAGGAAGACAGATACTCCTGCTATCGTACATCGTTTGGCACCCACACAGTCTTAGACGGCCCAATTTACAGTATGTACTGGAGAGATGTCTAGTGTAAGTATCGACGGCAGCGTAGAAATTGCATCGGGTTCGTATATGCGCTATCGTGGGAGGGTTGTTGTCCCAGGAGTTGTTCCGCCAGACACTGCGAGAACCTGGCAGCAAGATCGCAATCAAATCAAGACGTCCCCAGACAGGGGGTGCCGGGTTTGAGCCGCCCGGACATGCACAACGTAAGAGGAAGTGATGTTCTTGTCCCGGTCTCGAGCATCCAAAGGTTACCGAACTGGAAAGGGAGGACTTTAGCGACTCCATCCAGATCCGCATTGAAGCCACCTTTCTGTGCGACAGCGAATGCTCAGCCTTTTCATTTCACCGCACTGTCCTATCGTCACAGAACGTCAAGGCATGCCAAGGCCAACAAACTCATCAGTGCATCATCATCAGAGTGATATGTGTATGACCTAGGGAGATGCATTCGCCACTGGTGCTGGTCTCTTGCCTAAGGTGAGCTTGCGATAGGCGACAGCTCCATGGTAAGTCCTTCCTGGGACAGGGTTATCGAGCACGACTACCTCCAGATCATCAGTGGATTGACCATCTTGACTGCCGAAAGCAGTGGTTGCATCAGGGATAAGATTGCCTAAGTATATAATGTCGCGGGCGTAAGAGAAACGTGGCGTGTCTAGGCCCGAAAAGGATCCGAAATGATCAATGCTTGTACCACTGAACTTGCTTTCTATACAGTCAGCACGCGGAGGTCTGCGGCCACAGACGTTCAGCATTTCACTCGCTCCAGGTGAGGCCGATGTTCTCTTGGAGTTTCTTCTGGCCTCACCGCCGCGCCTTCGCTATCGTTGACTCTATGCGGGAGCGTATAGCGAGGCTGCGTGCCTGACGGAGAGTCCGGTATGTGTTGCGAGATGCGACTTCAGGGCCCTAATAGGGAACACTATGGTCGGAGTTGTTGTGGTTGAGAAGGGGGGTTGTCGGCCCTGCGGTCATTCCAACTAGGCTTAACCAAGCGTCACTACGCGTGCATTATCCCAGGATGCGACATCTTCAGCCCAAGTTAGCCAGTGATAGGAGTACTTTTGCGAGGGAAAATGCCGGTTGCCCGTAGGCTGAAATCGGAGGAGCATAACATGATGGTATTTTCGAGGATGAAAGGTATTAAAATACCGGGCGACACAGGTCAGCCGCCTTCGAGTATCGAGTAGTGTCGTCGCGATTAATCGTGTGTACACCGTTCTGTACACTAGCGCGACCAGTCGTAACCGCAAATGGATGCCACGGGGTAAGTGCAGGTCCGAGTAAGTCAGATGGCGGGCATATATCGCGATCTTGACCGTGGGCGATACGAACGGAGGCGGTAGTCAATGCAAATATGTACTGTAGCAATGGGGACCCGCGTAATAATCTACCAAGAAAGCGAAGAGAGGTATTAACTGTGCAGGGATTAGTGCTGCCTGAGCTCACTAAGACAGCGCCCAGTGGAGAGAATTTCGATGACTAAGGAGAACACTTTCCCCCAAAGGTCTTAATTCGCTCCACAAAGAAGGGCTTCGAGGCACCGGCTCTTCAGCGCTATCTCTTTTCTGTTTCGGCCCCTCCTCGTGATTCTCCGATCATCAGCCTCAACGACTTGGAAGCCAGAAGTACTGGGTGCAGAGGGTATAAACTGCTGAGCGCAGTGTGCAGAGCCCTTTATTGGATTGCCAATCGGGTTTCTGCCAGACGGGAAGTCAGCGCTCAGGCTGCCTCGTACTCCCTTGATGTTGTGCTTCATCACCGACCAATTCTATTGTAGTTGCGAGTGTGATTTTCGTTATTCCAGGTTTGCCGCGGCAAGTGCCCTATTGCAGACACATGGCTGGACTCGCATGCAATAGAGCTGCAACGGTCGGCAGGTGAGGCGCAATCGCTTCTTCGGGGCCGACTTCGCTCTAGTAATCCGAAGGAAGGCCATACGCAGCGCTGTGTGAACGCCGTCCGCTGTGAAGGCGAGAGCTACTGTATCCACGGTCACAGCGGTTTTCGAAAAGGCTGTATCTGTCTCGGGTTCCAGGGACAGTCCTTCAGGTACTTTGGAGAGCACGCTTGTGCAGACCGATTGGCTGTCACAGTCCCATCGCGCCGATGGTGGGTTGGTGGTGTATCGCCTACACTATTACTAAAGAAGGGTGGATGCCCGGACATGTAACAGTCACACCAATCGCGCATACTGCTGCATACTCTCCGTCTTATGTAAACAGCGCTCATCTGCAGCTGAGATTGACCCCAATACAACAGTCACAGTCTGTCTCAAGAGATAAGGATATGATGAGTCCCTCGACAGCACGATCAGTTGTCAGTATTCGCAGCGCACCCACCTCGTCTACTCCGGCATCAAATCCTGAGACCTACACAACACGGCACGAGCAAATTGGCCGGGACCAGCACGCCTTGACAGAATCCCGCAGTGACGCCGACATCTCCCAACAAGGGACGAATCGAGCGATGGATTATTTCGCCGCTGCTCACCGTGACTCCCATCACTCGACACCGGAGGCCAATTCATCGAGTTCGAGTTCTCCTGATGTGAGTCCCAACGCCCGCGTTGCGTGCGCACTGAGATACCCCGGGACGGACGACCATCTTATTGGCGTCTTATCTGGCGACCATTTCACACGCACGGGGACTAACCACAAGCCCCGAATAGAACATGAACGACCGTCTCCGCTTCGGTAGCGTTGCTCCTGGCATTTTCCCTCCCGATCAGATATGGGACCCTGTAGACCTGTCGTCTCTCGATGCCATCACCGACTTTGACGACGAATCCTTTCGCCAACCAAGCCACCCTTCTTCAACAGATGCCGAGCACACAACTGTCCCGCCATCAAAAATGGTGAGCTCCTACCCTAACGCCCACTTGATCCTGCATTTCTCGTTTCCTTTGATCGGCTCCTCTGTCCAAGCCCGGTCCAGCCCAGAGCACTCCTGATTCTGCAACGTTCCCAATCACCCGATCACGATTACGGTGATCCGATACTAATCTGACTGACAGAGACGAAGAGCCCAGAACCGCGCCTCGCAACGTGCCTTTCGCGAACGCAAAGAACGCCACGTCAAGGGTCTGGAAACACAACTCGAACTGCTCAACGAGAAACACCAGGATCTTCTGTGCAGCTATAACAAGCAATCTGACATTATGATGAAGCTGAACGGAAAGATTGAGCAATTGACGGCAGATTTAAAAGCACTGAAAGCGCCAGCCGCGACAGCAACGACGATGCCGCCGCCGCCGCCGCCGCTTGCAGACGCTCAGTATCTCGGGGGCGGAGGGCCGGAAAGGCAACGAGAGAGGCTGCATGCCGGTAGGAGCGGACGCCTGAGCGGACCAGAGAAGTTCGATGCGTTTTCGTTCACGAGTCAGCCCTCAATACCCTCAGTGCTGTATGATGGCTATCATTTAGGATCGGACGGCAGGATTGTCAACACGGCGGACGCGCCAAATCTAGCCATTGGTGGCACGGTAGTCAGGACTATGCAGTTACCGGATTTCGAGGATCTGTTGCGGACGCCCTGAGGGCCATTTTGCCATGATCTTGGGACGAGCAACATTGATACTGGGACTTTGTAGCCTACGTGATTCTCATGAGCGGAACATGCCACGATATCCGCAAGATACGATTTCAATTCTGATATGGCCTCGGCGATGGCGCACAATCTGGGTCAAGGATATAGGTGGTCGACTGTTTTCTATGTCTATTGCGTTTATATCGCCACCATCAACAGCCAGCCCCAACAGAGGTGCTAGCGTGGCTCGAGCTGATTCATCATCGCATCATCATGCAGCGCCGCGTTCACAGGAATGAAGCCACCCACGAACTCATCCCACTTGGTGGAGCGAATTGCATGGCATGCCTGGGCCAATTTGACTCGCTGCGACGGATTGTGTGGACCGTCGTCATAGAACCGGTCATAGTTTGGAAAGGACGGCTTGTGCTCCGGAAACCTAGTGCATGCATTACGTTAGCCCGCTCTCGATCTCAAACGCCGTGACAATCGGAACAGTTGGTTGTTCATGTAAGCATGGAGACTGGAACAGGGGGAGATGTGGTGTTCTAAACACCCGCATGAGAAAGGAACAGGATCCTAGGGCAGGTCTGTCTTCGAAGCTGTGTGTCCTTCCCAAACGACCACACCCCAAATGCAAGGCTCCGTATCCATCGCGAGTGCGCTGGGCTGCGGCTGGGACTCGCCAGTCATCGCCAGACCAGGAAAGTCCAGCGCACAAATCACATTCCCATCTCTGTAACCACAGCCGCCGAGTGTTGGATCCCAGGAACGAGCCAAAAAGGGCAAGACTCACCGTAACATCCCGACCAGGTTCCTTTTCCGCGTATACGATCTTCCCGTGGTCTATGACGATGGCGTATCGAGCCGTGCGCTCGCCCAGTGTCCAGCCAATCGACTTGGAGAATTTCGTTTCGGGGTCGGAGAGGAATAGCTGTACAACAGAGAGTCGTCAGTGAAGCCCCTCCAGGTATGATATGGTGATGGGGGGCGTAAATAGCAGAATTCCACCTCGTATGTCTTTCGTAGACGAATAATAAGCCATGGCCGGGGTTTGACTTTCTGTCTCGCGTAGAAATTCTTGTTCTCCCCTTTCGTACTCGCCGCAGCCACGACAAGTGGAGAAGAATAATTGACTCACAATCTCGTCCTTGATACCATTCGCCTTGCCCCAGGCACTCATCACAAAGGCGTCATTGTATGCGAGGACAGCCACGACATCCACGCTCTTGCCCTTCAGTTCCTGCAAGGCCTGGATGTACCCAGGCAGATGTCTCACCGAGCAACCGGGTGTAAAGGCGCCCGGGACGGCGAAGAGCACAACTTTCTTATCAGCCCACTCCTTGCTTGCGTTGTAGTTCTGGGGGATGCCGCAGGAGGTTATGTCGGCGGATTCGGGGGTATAAGGGATGTATCTGCAGGCACGGGGCACGAGAAGTCAGTAGATGTATGCAAGTTGCGGACACGAAAGCGTGGATAAGGTTGAGAGTCGAAGCGTACGAGAAGACAACATTGTCTGGGAATTGGTCACCCTCCTTGAGCCCGGCCATGCTCAGATGTTAGACGATTCCTGATAAGTAATAAATCGACAAGTATATAGATGCGTCACGGTCTCCGCGTCGAAAGCCTTTACCCGAAGCACTTCCAAGGTGAACAAAGGATGGGTTCGAACGTCTACAATGCACGCTTCCTGAACGATTCTTGCTTACTTTTCCTTCATGTACAATACGAGGTACCGTTTACCCCTCAACCGCAAAATAAACAGTGGAAAGCCGCGGCCACTTGTGGCTCAATCTGGCCCCACTATGTGCCCCGCGATGGCACAATTGACGGAGACTTCGGTGAAACTCTTTTCCGTCTTCCGAGATTCTGGATCCTTGCGAGCAGCGCACGAGACATTAAAACTCGCTGCTGTTGTCATATCATGCTGCTGCTTTCACCTTGTTCTCATCTGCGCAAAGCGGCAGGGGCGATATGCTGGACAGCATTGCTCCACACGGCCAAAAATCTGCAAGCATCCATCGGCCGCCTTTAGGACGGCTCAATGAAATTGCTGGTCTCGAGTCTTGTCGAGGTTAGACTCCTCACTGGCTCTGGTAGTGGCAACGCGTAATCGATCTGACTGGCTCATTTGGGGCATAGTAAAAGCGTCCCTGATTTATGGCTGATGGATTCCGGAAAGCGTTGGACCTGGTTTTGACTCCTACTGAGAAACCCAGTATAGCTGTTGTTGCTGCTCCTGGAAGGTCTCCATCACCCTCAGCAGTGTGGAGGGGACGAACTGCGAGGCACTATTTGTCATGCTGCTTTTCGAGAGACTCCTCATTCGACTTGTGTGTCAGAATGTGCCGACAATAGCAGCTGGTGATTGGCCATTGTCACAAGGCTGGGTTAATTGCAGGATGACCTTGCATCTCGGCCGGCAGCAGGAAGGTAAACTGAATAGATTGCAAGCCAGATGCATGCAGGAGCGGGATCAACGGCTCAAGCATCCTTCAGCCGACAGTGTGCTTCACAATGGCTGGGGAATCCAATGGGTCTCCTGAAAGTATAATAGACCTGCTTGAGAATGTGATCGAGAGGCTTCGGTAAAATCTTTCAAAGGTCTTACTGGGAAGAGTCTTCCTTCCAGCTTCAGCGTCGACTCAATACCTCAGACCATTCCCTTCGGCACACCTCTGAGCCCGTGCCATCAACACCCGAAACCAGCGAAAATGGCATCCCTCAAGCCTCCTTTCAACGCTCAGACCGCACACGAGAAGGTCAAATTCGCGCAGAAGATGTGGAATACCCAGAATCCAGCGCAGGTGTCAAACGGATACACTAGCGACTGCATTTGGCGCAACCGCGACTTCTTCTTCCGCGGCACACCCAAGATCCAGGAGTTTCTCACCAAGAAGTGGGAGAAGGAGGCTTCCTACCGGCTGAGAAAAGAACTGTTTGCCTTCACCGATGATAAGATCGCCGTGCAATTCTGGTATGAGTATCAGGACCGACACGACAATATGAAGTGGAAAAGGTGTTACGGATTGGAAGACTGGACGTTTGATCGTGAAAGTGGGAAGATGAGGAAGAGAATGATGAGTGGAAATGACATACTCTTGGGTAAGGACGGTGATGGCGTTGCTGTCGCCGAAGAGGGCATCGAGGGAAGGTGGTTCGTTGACGGAATCGATGTTGAGGATGACAGCGTCACGGCCAAGATCACTGAAGCTCACTGGTAGCACCTCTGGCTGATAACAATGTTTGAAGGTCAAAAGGTTCCTGTCAAGGCTGTATTAAAGCGACTTTCTTAGGTTCAACATGATGGACAAGCCAAGCATGGGAAGGGCGGCCCGATAAAACAGGTTCCAAAGCACGCCAACTGTTCTTCGAGGGCCGGTTGTCGATGATATTTCAGGAAACAAGTCGGGCAAAGGGTGCATACCTGGTAGTCATCTGAAATTTAACCTGCCTCATACCCGTGTCCAGGTTCGCAGCTCACTCGGTGAGTCCAATACCAGCCAGAACTCCACGCTAGCACCGGCCAGTTCCATTTGTGAAGCGTTTCATTTGTTAATTCAATGGCAGGTGTCTCAGAGGCTCCTTCCGGAAGATTGAGCCTTCTCCGGTGCAGGTAGACATTCATCACCAGGCTCGGGCGCATTTCCCTCAGGCCCAACAAGTGCCCATCTTGTTTGCATCTAGCTCACGCTCAAGCAAGACACGGGCAGAGATCTTGCCGTCGGGCGCCGCGAACCCAAAGGAAGTTCCACAATTCGGTAGTCCAGGGACTCCGAGCAGGAAATGTGGTCCAGCTGGGATTTCCCATCAGTCGTCTGATAGTTCAATGTAGGGTGATCTTCTACAGTATTCATATCCTCACATGGGACAGGAGAGAAGGTTATATAGGGCCATCATGGATCGCCTAGTCAGACTGTTTGATGAAATCTCGATGAAAGTGAGGAGCGAGGAAGCCAGAGGGGAAGTTGGGGATTGGCCATTTCGGGTTGCACCCTGAATGTCAAATGTTGTGACACACCCCGAACGTTCTTCGACAAGTCACTCTGTGATTTCCTCATTAAAGCCCACACTTCTTAGAGCGCCCACTGTCAGGAGTTCTCCCGAAGCATGATCAGAATCTGCTGGTCATGGACGGAGATGTGGCCGTGGAGCCTGAGGTGGACTCTTTCAGTCTGATTCTTCCGCTCCCTTATAGAGTCGCCATCATAATAGTTCTCGGTAAGCGTTGATGCGGACAACAAAGGCAGTTCGTCGTTACTGATGCGCCATAGGCATATGGGCTTGGGGACTGAACCTGCACTATCTACACCTCATCAAGATTGTGAGCTGAGCGGCCATCTCATGCCAAGTGGGCGTTGAATTGACCTCGTGCGCAGGACGTCCCAGCCTTGATCCGTTACCCTCCTCGTCAAGTTGCGCATCACCACTACTCGGCCTACCGGCTAGCGACCGCCCTCAGTATCCCGCTCGTCTCCTCAATCCTTCTGTACTGGGCTATCACTCGGGGTGACAAGCATGCGGTCCTCCAATGGCAGATCCTGCCCCAGTCCTATCTTCTCCTCCTGGTCGTCTGTTTCCTCGTGCCGCTAAGACGCATGTCGCTCTCAGGCCGGCAGCGCTTTTTGAGCATATTAAAGAGAATCAGTCTTGGTGGACTGGCGGAAGTACAAGATGGAAAGTTCGGAGATATCCTGCTGGCAGACGTCCTTACGAGTTATGCAAAGGTGATGGGGGACTTGTTCGTTTCAACATGCATGCTGTTCGATAGGAAGACCACTAGCACTGCGAAACCCAACCGAGCGTGTGGCGGGGTGTTCTTGGTGCCCTTGATCATCGCTGTACCCAGTATGATCCGGCTTCGACAGTGTCTGATCGAGTATTTCCGGGTGCGGAAGCATCCAACGGCGGCCTCGGGCTGGGGCGGGCAACATTTAGCCAATGCGCTCAAATACTCCAGTGCATTTCCGGTCATCATCTTGAGTGCTTTGCAACGAGGCTACGAACCAAACAAATTCCACATGAGCGAGGCGGGACTGTTTAGGCTATGGTGAGCACAATCTTTTCGCACGCGTGGATGTTCTAACAATGAGCAGGCTGTTGTTTGTGTTTCTCAATTCATTCTATTCCTTTTACTGGGACGTGGCAAAGGACTGGGACCTGTCGCTTTTCTCGTCGAGTCACGAGAGAAATGACCCCGGACACCCCTGGGGTTTGCGCCGTTACCGCTACTTCCACGTCAAAGAGCTGTACTATATTGCCATCTTGATAGATTTTCTCCTACGGTGTACCTGGAGTTTCAAGCTCTCTCCGCATCTGGATCACTTCAATGATCTAGAGGGTGGGATCTTTTTGATGGAGCTGTTGGAAGTTGTGAGACGTTGGATGTGGATTTTCATCCGAGTCGAGACAGAGTGGGTGAGGAACAACAAGGGCCCGGCCCCCGATGATATTCTCCTGGGAGAGTTTGGGGGCAAGATAGATGAAGATTGAGTGAGAGCAATGTGAAACTCATCTGAGACCCCCACTTTTGTATGCAGGTACAGGCCGAGCTCCGCAGCACATGCTCTGCCCACAGCTCATTTTCCCAAATGTTCACCGCATATTTCTCGACTGCCAGCATCTTCACTCAAAGCTCACCAACCACCATGGGCGACGTGAGTTCTCAGTCCCATGAGGACCTTTTCGTCGAAACACCTCCTGCACCTCTTGAGCAGGAGCCTTCAAACAGCGGTGTACGCACTACGAACGTACGCTTAAACATACTAATGGAAGCTCATTCAGTCCCTAAACTCACCTCGCCTCTAGTACCCTGCGATCAAGAATGGCCCTCTCCCTGCCGACGCTGCAGGAGGAGAATCCTTCAACAATATCCTCCTCATCGGTCTCCTAATTGCCGTCCCATGGTACATCGCCCGCCAACTCCATGGCGGGTTGTGGACTACTCTCTTCATCGCGATCTTTACCTCCATCCCCATCCTCATGCTTTTCTGGTCCGTCGCAAGTACGATATCCCCCCGACTGAATGAGAAGGCCAAGTATCCGGGCCTGCCGGTGGAGCACTACCTCGAGTTTCACAGCCAAGAAGATAAGGACAAATACTACGGCAAGAACAAGATCCCCATGGAGACCTTCCACGAGATGTACTTTGACCAAAAAGTCTCCTTCAAGGGCGACTGCCTGGAGGCCCTGGAGTACCGTCACGACTGGGCCAGTTTCAAGTTCACACTTTCGCTGTTCTACTTCTTCTTTACCGGCATGATCCCCGAAGTCCTATTGCACACCCGCAGCCAGGACGAAGAACAAGTACGAGACCACTACGACCGAGGCGACGATTTCTATGCCTGGTTTCTCGGACCCCGCATGATTTACACCTCGGGCATCATCAGCGACATTCACCGCGAAGAGACACTGGAGGAACTTCAAGACAATAAACTGGCAGTGGTGTGTGAGAAGATCGGCCTGCAGCCCGGCGATACACTGCTTGACATCGGCTGTGGCTGGGGCACGCTGGCCAAATACGCGAGCGTAAACTACGGCGCCCACACCACGGGCGTCACCCTCGGAAGGAACCAGACCAAATGGGGCAACGACGGCCTTGCGACCGCCGGCATCCCCGACTCGCAGTCTCGCATCCTCTGCATGGACTACCGCGATATCCCGCAGTCGCCTCCAAACCACCCCGCCGGGACGAAATACAAGAAAATCACCTGCCTGGAAATGGCTGAGCACGTCGGCGTGCGTCACCTGGGGAGTTTCCTCCGCCAGGTCAACGACATGCTTGACGACGACGGGGTTTTCTACCTGCAAATCGCGGGTCTCCGAAAGTATTGGCAATACGAGGACTTGGTCTGGGGTCTGTTCATGAACAAGTACATTTTCCCCGGCGCTGATGCGTCCACGCCCCTGGGTTTCGTGATCGACAAGCTCGAGGGCGCGGGCTTTGAGGTCAGGAGTGTGGACGCCGTGGGCGTGCATTATTCCGCCACCTTGTGGCGATGGTACCGAAACTGGCTGGCCAATGCGGACAAGGTGAAGAACAAGTATGGTGTGCGGTGGTATCGGATCTGGGAGTTCTTTCTTGCCTGGTCGACCATCATTTCGAGACAGGGCAGTGCGAACTGCTTCCAGATCGTGCTGGTCAAGAACATCAACAGCACGCATCGCATTGAGGGGATTGAGCGGCAGTTTGGGTTGAGCGGCGCGCTCAAGGCCGGGAAGGACAGGCTGAATGGCCAGAACGGGGCTGCTGCGAACGGACACCTGAAGAACATGGTCAAGAGTGCGTTGACCGATTGAGAGAGGATGCTGAAAGTATGGAATGGGGAAGTGATGGAAACTCCGGCAAGGAGTGAAGCACGCAGAACGTCTGGTGCCGACACTTATTGGCATGTGAGAACGAGGCTGAGGCGACGGAAGTCTCTAGAGGGTGTGAGGTGTGTCAAAATGTGAGATTCCGGACGTGGGTGGAGCTCCATTTCGAGTGTCCCGGCCGTCACGGCGAGATGGTCAATGTGCTGAGTGCAAAGGTGGGAGATGGGACTAAAATAGACTTTTGCAAAGAAACGACTCAAGTGGTCATCTAATGCGATATTGCCATCTCAGTGTCGAGCCTCACGCTGTACAGATCATGGTTCCCACCTCCTGCAGGTGAGGTGGCATACATTACGAGTTCCTCGGGTTCTTTCGACGAAGACATCACGACATTAAGCGGCATCTTTTTCCGCGTGCCAAATTCCGGGCCTTCAGCCAGCTGGACTGGGTCGAATGTCTGCGGGCAGCAATCTGACCAGCCAGTGGTTGTTCGGTAGATGTTGAGTTGCGCAAACGATCGTCATGGCGAGTAAGTAGTGATGGGGGAAGGCGAATCGAATGCGGCTCAAGCATGGGTTCGACAGTATAGTTGGCGGCGGGTCCTCCTGCATCGGCGGGTCGTCTGCGAGGCGTTTCAAGAACATCGTCTGAGGTTGAAGCCCACATATAAGTGTTGAAATTTTCGTCAATCGTTCCGTGGTGTTTGGCAATTGCCCAGTCCACTGGGCTAGTCTCCTCTCCTCTCATCTCATCTCGTGTCTGGCATGGGTTTGGGACCAGGTAGAAGTAAGCTAGGGATTCGAGAAGCCAGCTCGACTGGCTGGACTGGTCAGCGCTGGTGTCAGGCAGGCAAAGTCGGGGTAAAAAGAGGCGCAGGACGTCTCCTCTTCAGACGTTATCACACTCTGCGTGTCTTGTCCCAGTGGCTTGGAGTCGTCGGACGGGATGATTGACCGGTCGTCCAACGACCTCATATTGTGTAAGAGCCTCCTGTCTCTTCTGTGGTTCGAAGACCACCACCCATCGTCCTATTGACGGTCACCTGGGGTTGGAATCGTGCCCTTCTGTTATGTATGAAGGGGGTCGTCCTGGGCTGATCAGTAGTAGTTACAACGGCGAGGCTTCGCGGTGTTGGCGGGCGGTACATTGAGATGGGAAGCTAAAGACAAATGGTTTGCCAGAGCATAGCCAAAAAACATGGGGACAGTTTGGTGCACTGCTCACGGATTCACGGCAGCGAGACACGTGTAAGAGCTGACCGAGCAGTGACAAGGCATGGAGGTGTGGCCTAAGTTTGGGTCCCTTTGATTTTACCGTCGCTCACCGTGTTGGCAAGCTGAAAAGGCGTGTGGAGTTGGGATTGTGAGCTGTGAGTGTTTGTGACCGAGGCATGATTTGGGACAGTCACCACAGTATCATCTGGTCAGTAGTGATCTCCCTAAGTCATTGTCAGGGTATGACTTATCCAGTGGCAATCGTCGGCGGTTACCACAAGTGGGTTTGGAACTCTGGTGAGCTCGTAGACGGCTGCGGCCGCCAGGAATTGGACTCGGGAACAAGCCGCGTAGGTCTAGATAGCATTGTGAAGCACTAGCCTAAGACCTTTCTCACAGATGCGTCGGGCTGGATGTGCTTGGTGTCAACGAGCCACCATGCCCTCTTCCAGAAGCAAGCAATGTCCTCAAATCAGTCGACCGTGTAACAGGAGGAATCGTCGTTGCCAGCGACCTCTTTGATATCCATTTTCCAAATGTGGCTTCACTGAGGTGGACTCGTAGGCGAACATCTAGCATATCGTGTATACCATGTTTTCGCATGTTCTCGAGCCCGAGACTTGCATAGCCAACGGTTGTCCACCTGTCTAATCGGCCGAGAAGGTTGGCAATGTGCCTTTCGCGGCGGCGCAACACCATGTCACACCATGCATCACTGTTGGAGGAGACGAGAGGCGTCGAGTCCACACCGACTGACTCTTCTACGTGGCTGCCTTGTGGTCGGTCATCTGCCGCTCCCAGATATGGTAGCAACAATTTGAGGAATAAGGAATCACTGACCACTGCGTAAAGGAAGTTGTGGAAGCGAGTGTCTGGGACTAGAGGGGACTCGGGCAGGGGCGAAGTCTGCGAGACCATTCCGAAGGAGGAAAGTCTATGGAATGTTCTCTGCCGCTTCTCGTGCATCGGGGAGGCTTTCGAACAAGGAAGCGGCAGGCGGCAAGGACAAGGGTCAAAGTGGGAAGCAGGAGCGAAGGATGCCGAGACCAGGGTCGATGGTACTATGTACGATACGAGGTAGCGTGGACCGTCTTTGATCCCATGTCTCGCGTGAGCCGAATCCGAGTGTTTTGTTGCACGCTTCGCGATACTGTGGTCGCATTGGAGCATCTTCGCCGGTAAGGTCGACATTCTCCTGTCAAAGGAGCCGATGTAGCAAATGATGCGTCTGAGGCCCGACAGCATTTCGCCCGGAAAGGATCAGGCAACGGGCTTCACTATGCATGGTGTCAAGTCCATGATGGCCCAACGATGCACTGTTATCGACGGGCACGCTCGTGCGCAATGAGGTATGCCGCGCCATGTTTGCGCATGCCTGGAAACGGTCGGATTGCTCCGTCATTTTCAATACATAAGCACCGCGCTAGAGCCCATGCTCTTGTGGTCGTTGACGTTTTGAGCATGAAATCGATGTGATGAAGCCCGATCGAGATATGGTGGAGTTAGATGTCGGTCATGATGAATCGCTTTTCGTCATTCCGCAGTATCGTAGCGGTTGCCCGGTCTCTTGGCCATGCATGTGCGGGATCGAGGGCTTGGATGGTCGCTGATCACAGACGACAACATCATCAGGTTGAAGGTGATCATGTACTTTGCAGATGCCACAGGCCGGCAAATGAAGCCGCATTGGATAGGTGCGATCACAGTGGATCTCGAACCTGGATTCGGAGAGCGATTTGAAATCTTTCCTACTCAGTAGTTACAGTACATGCTCAACGGTCAGTCATGGGCACTACCCACTACGGGTACCGGGAACGCTGAAGACATGGATAGGTACGAGTACTCGTACTGAACAGCACCTCGGACCGGCCGCCGTACCCCGATGTCAAGTGCCTCCTCGTGGCGTAGCTCCGGGTGCGATGGAGCTGAAAGAGCCTCTGTCGCCTTCCTTCCTGCCCAAACCATGCATCGTAACCGAAAGTTTGGGGACACCTCTGTTGCATCCGTCAAGCAGTCTTTGCGTTGGAGAGAAAAGAGGCGAAAGGGCATGTAACTCAGCAGCGAGAACTGAGGCTTGACAGGGATTTCAGCGACGTTGTTCTGCAGCCAATCAAGCCGCCCACGTGCAATCGTCAAGCACTCTCAGTAGCCGGCAGCTGGGGGCTTGGCGACACGCTTAGAGCCTCTTTCGGGTAAAGCCCCGCACCAACCGCCACGCTTTGGAACCTCGCCCAACTCCGCCTTCAACAGACGGTCCGCCCGCCAGCAAATTTCCTCGGGGCCACCCAAGTTTGCTGACGCTCTAGACCACTGGCCGGAGAGGCTGTTTCTGTTTTTTGCTTTTGGCCAGCCAATATCAGCCCGTGCAGGCCCTTGCTTGCAAAGGACGGAGCACGAAAGGAGGGGCCCTGCAGTCCCATGGGCCATCATCTGAAATGGCAAGGCGTAGACACGAGATTGAACCTGACAGACGTTTGCGCAAACGGTATGGTGATCGAGGACGGCGTCGCCAATGGAATGCCACGGCCCGCTGTTTTCGCTTGCCACTCTTGTCGAGTCTTGATGCCTCTTGACTTTCTGACCAGCGGCTTGGCCACACATCATCCTGCATGGGCTGGTGGTCGTCAAAGCGCACCATCTGGACGTCTGAGCGAGATTGCAGATCCGATCCAATGTGCCTTCCGTTGGGCTATCGATACCGAGCGATGAAATCAGGGCCAAGCGCCAGCAATCCCAGGCTATAGCATCGGCGGGGGCACGTTTCGAGTGAACAGCCTCTGGTTTGTTCTGCTGCTGTAAAGTTCGCCATGTTCATTAGGACACCACTCCACTGGCGCACTTGGCACGCAGAGAGCCCGAGTGCTTCTCGAAGGAAACGGTCCTCCGACGCGAGGATGACCTGTACGCTGATGGAGTCTAGTGATCGCATCTCCCGCCCCTCTCATTCTGTTGGCGATAGGATACTGTGTATGATGTGAGCGACTCTGAGAAGAGGTCTGAGTGTACCGGGCAAAGACAGTCCAAGCTAGGGCCATCCGATCCTTGCGCCGTAGATCCCATTGGTGGCGAACGCATCGAAGCAGAGGTGCTAGCCAGTCAGCACCGCCGCTTGCTCGCAACCGCCTCCCTTGTTCCCTCCTGCAGGATCCTGGGTGCCGGCCGATGGTGTTCGATCCCCCTGGTCTCTCAAGCTGCCGTGAAAATGCCTTTTTCTTTTGGCCGCTGCGTGCCTTGCTTGCCCTTGATCATTGGATGCGATAACACCTGGCCTGACTCCATCGCAGCCCCGGCACATCCCAAGTGGGGAAAGTGGCATCGCGCACTTGTGTACAAGTTCGCCTTGTTGGTCCACAGGCAACTCCACGCAGCAGCTGCAGATATCACTTCGCCTGCGCTAGGGGTGCCCAGACAGCCATGACGGACACGATGTCACCTAGATTCGAGAAACTATATGTAGCACGCGCGCTGCCGGCTTGGAATTCGAGTGCTCGGCTGTTTCTTGTCCCTCAAGCAGGATCTGGTGTACCTCTTGTCTTGTCTTGACTTTTCTTGGAATATCTTGGTAGGCCAAGCCATCCACCACCCAACGCCCGCCATGGCGACGAAGACAGCTGGCGGCAACGCCGCCTTCCACAACTTCCACAACGACTTTGCCCACATCCAGGATCCCAACGAGCGACGTCGACTTGCTCTCGCCGAGATCGACAAGGCGCCTTTTGGCTGGTACCATATCCGCGCCATCATCGTCGCCGGCATTGGCTTCTTCACCGATGCCTACGATATTTTCGCCATCAACTTGGTCACGGCCATGTTGGGTGTGGTCTACTGGCAGGATGCTTCCAACCCCAAGAATGCAGGAAAAATCCCGTCCAACTCAGACACTGCCATCAAGGTCGCAACTTCTGGTGGCACGGTTATTGGACAGCTCGGTTTCGGCTGGCTGGCTGATGTGGTCGGTCGCAAGAGAATGTACGGCCTCGAGTTGATCCTCATTATCTTCGCAACTCTTGCCCAGGCTCTCTCCTCCGACTCCCCTGCCATCTCCGTCGTCGGTCTTATCATCTTCTGGCGTGTGATGATGGGCATCGGTATTGGCGGCGACTACCCACTTTCTTCAATTATCACTTCTGAGTAAGTTGACCTGAGCCTCGCCTCGTCTGTCCCCTGCTAAACCCGCTTCCAGATTCGCCACAACCAAGTGGAGAGGTGCCATGATGGGTGCTGTCTTTGCCATGCAGGGCATTGGTCAGTTCACTGCTGCCATCATTGCTCTGATCGTCGTGTCCGGCTTCCACAACTCTCTCAAGACTGCCGCGACGGTCGATCTTTGCGATGGTGTCTGCCAGCTCGCCGTCGACAAAATGTGGCGTGTCATTATTGGGTTTGGCGCCGTCCCGGGCTGCATTGCTCTGTACTTCCGTCTCACCATTCCCGAAACTCCTCGCTACACTTTCGATGTTGCCCGCGACTCTGAGAAAGCCGTCGAGGACGTCAAAGCCTACCGATCTGGCCAACGCGAGGGCAAGCCTGACGAGGTCAGCCGTGCCGCCGTCCTCCAGGACTCTCGCCAACGTCTTGATCCGCCCAAGGCCAGCTGGAGCGACTTCTGGCGCCACTACAGCCAATGGAGACACGGAAAGGTCCTCATTGGAACTGCTGGATCCTGGTTCTTCCTCGGTAAGATATTCTTCTACATGTTGCTGCCGATACAAAACTAACACCTTCCTACAGATGTTGCTTTCTATGGTCTTGGCCTCAACAACTCCATTATTCTTCAGGCTATCGGTTATGCCAAGGGTGACGACGTGTATGAGATCTTCCGCAATACTGCCATTGGCAACTTGATCATCGTCTGCGCCGGTGCCATTCCCGGTTACTGGGTCACCGTTGCAACCGTCGACACCCTCGGCCGCAAGCCTATCCAGATGATGGGCTTCATCCTTCTGACCATCATCTTCATTATCATTGGGTTCGCGTACAGCCACCTGGGCGAGGGCGGTCTTCTGGCCCTCTACGTTTTGGCCCAATTCTTCTTCAACTTCGGCCCCAACGCCACCACATTCATCGTCCCTGGCGAGTGCTTCCCTACCCGTTATCGATCCACCTCGCACGGTATTTCCGCTGCCTCGGGCAAAGTTGGTGCCATCGTCGCGCAGACTGTGTTCGGACCGCTCCGAACAAAGGGCCACCCTACTTCGGCCAACCCCTCGCCCTGGCTCAACCATGTCATGCAAATCTTTGCGCTGTTCATGCTTTGCGGCTGCTTCACCACTCTTCTGATCCCGGAGACCAAGCGCAAGACCCTCGAGGAGCTTGCCGGCGAGGTTCCAGGTACAAAGAACTATGATCCCGAGTCTGCTGGACACCGCAAGTCGTCGTACGTCCCTCCCGCCGCTGGCGAGCCTCTCACCGAGAACGGCGAGAAGACTGCATGAACGACTTTGCCAACAGGACAGCCTGTCATTTCCTAGATACGCAACCTTGACGTTAGCGGTGTAAACCAGGTTCCCATGAAGAGTGGATAGTGGAGTTGTAGATTAATCAAAACATTCACAATGTCGCAACATGTTTGGCAGTTCTCGATCTTCACCTTCGCGGTTCACATGCCATGCTTCCCATAATGGGTGTCACTTGACGTCTGTTTTAACGTTGACCAGGCTATCGTGGCAAAGATCTCATCCCGATCGATTCTGCAGGTATTTTCTGCATTGGCTTCTTGCCGATCATTTCTCGTTGCACCGTCCCACATGCTAACAGAACGATTAGTAGCTCCCAAAACCATATTCGATTGGTCCATCGCGGACGAGGCGTCCACGGACAGGGGCGGATATCAACTCCGAGCTAAGCACCAGCAGAAAAGCTGCAGAAAAGCTTACGCGGCAGCCATGCAGTCCCGGACCGCTCGGAAGCACGCCTTCTCTGCCATCGCAGCTACTGGGTAGTTCTGCAGATCAGATAGTCGAGATCAGGGTCGAGGGCAAGCTAGGCGTAGGGGCGGGTGTGGAAACAGGTAGGAACAGGTAAAGGCAGAGGCCTAAAACATGGGGAAAGACAGGGTCGGGTGCATGGTGAGTACAAGTAAAAAATCGAATCATCCGAGTCCCAGGGTCCAGGCCGAGAAAACGATTCTGTACTCGTACTGCTCCTGCTCCTGCTGCTGGAAGGTTCTGCTTCCCACTCATTCGGCTTGAGGTCGCGCGCGTCATCAGAGACCCAAATGAGGATTGTGAGGCGCCATTCGATCCCGATTGTCTCCCTCTGTCTGTGCTTACAGTTGATTGACTGGCCAAATAGCTCATGTACGTCCATCCTGCCTGTGGATCGTCTCGCAATATTCCATCTCGTGGAGGTTGTGGGAAATATCCAAACTCACCTTCTCAATCTTCCGTCGTCAGGCTGGATCCGGCCATCACACAGGACTCTAGGCAACATCACAGACCTGAGCCCTTGCCGGTTGATCCATCAGAAGAGGTTCGCTCTGAATTGACAAGACTCTCTTTTCCAGAGTAGAGGGTCATTCGAGCTGAAGATATTACTCCGACCTTCTCGCGGGTCTCGCGACGGCGGCTACGGTCACGTCCTATTGGGGTCATGAACAGGCGAAGAGGCGAATGGACGTGTATAGTGGACTTTCAGCGACGATTCCTATGCGAAACCTTGAGCAGAGTTTATAGTTAGGAGCGTCAACTCGGAAGTTGCAAGGACCAAAGTCGAGCATTATAGATGGACACCACACCGCGACTGGGTCTGCCGTTCCATGAGGGATGCATGGATGGGTAACACGTTCAGGCTTTTCCGGCTTTGATGGGTCTACGGTTGAGCATAGGTGGCACGCGATGGAGCACAGCATACTGTGGAGCATAGTATCTGTCAGGACAGCGCTTTATGGTGGAGCATAGAGCCATGACCCGAAGAAGGCCACAGCTTCATTTCACCAATGCGTGTATGTCACAGTAGGCACTCGACGACCACGCGACCTAGATACCTCTGTTCTTTCCCAAAATGTCCAACTTATGCTTCTACAAGAGGGGGAGACGATCAACCACTCTTGGGCCGATCGAGTGGTCTTTGCTCCTGCTGCGGCCATGGCTCGGTCCAGCCTAAGACGGCAACTTGGCAAGTTGCCTTGCAGCCCAAATGCAAGCAGCGCCCCAATGTCCGCGGACTCAGCCTCGATGGTGTTCCGGTCTGATCAGGATCAAACTTGGTCTCACCGACTATCCCATTGAACCACATTTGCATCCCTTCTCACAGGACTCTTGCACAAGCACACCTGCATAGGTTGCACCGCCGACTTTGTGGTGAGGACGCCATGCACGACTTTTAT
Source organism: Cladophialophora carrionii CBS 160.54 (assembly GCF_000365165.1). NCBI lineage: Eukaryota > Fungi > Ascomycota > Eurotiomycetes > Chaetothyriales > Herpotrichiellaceae > Cladophialophora > Cladophialophora carrionii. Next base: position 2,593,114 of record NW_008481829.1, read on the forward strand.
TACGCCAAGTTGTTGGGCAATGAGTCGAAGTTTAAGCCTCGCCCGGGTCTACGATGCGTAGATGTATTGGATGCCGATGTGAAGAAACTCTTCAAAGCCAGATAGGCGCGCGGACTGACACCTTTCCAGGCTACCGGGCACCCGGTCGTACTCGAGCGAGAAATCACTGAGGATGAGATCCAAGACTGGATCGCCCAAGATAACACTCTGTTGTCTAAGAGCAGTCAAGATGGCAAACAGGGGAGAGGCTGCAGTCAACTCCGACTGCTCATCGGCAGCCCGGAGCAGCACTCAAGCGATGCAGAAATTCTACCGCTACCAATGTCCCGCGAGACATTCGAGACAATCAGAACCACGTGGAACATGCCCAAGGAGCTGTTACGCATGATGTTGAGTACCCTGCCGATTGCCACGCCAATTCAGACACTTAATGCGGTAGGACAACCCATCCATGGCCTGATGATGAGAAGCGCGAGATCAAGAGATTGGAACTTCTGTCTCGGGCTTGTCCACAATGCGGAGACCGGAATTGTTCATGCGATTGTCAACGGAATGCAAGGGGAAGAAATCGACCAGTTACTGACGTGCCTTCGAGAATCGCGCTCATGCCTGTCGGAGCCAATGTTGCTGCCTATTTTCCTGCTCGAGCTCAAAGTCCACTACTTCGCAGTCCTGCTTGAGAACCGAGCGGAAAGGATCGAAGGAATTGAGTTGGACACCGGAATGAAGCACGAATTCTCTCCAAATGCAAAACGCAAAGACGCCAGACATAGAGAAAGAGAGAAACTACTGAAGGAGCTTAATTTTGACGAGATCACTCAGAAATTGACAGGCGGGACAGGCACTTTGTCGTTCTGCGACATGACATTTGCCTCTAGCTTGAGAGCGTTGGAGCTTGTCTGCTCGGTCAAGGAACGAATTCGCTCTCTTCCAAATCGCCGGCCAGATAGAATCAACGCAACCAATACCAACGCCGTTGATACAAGGCTTGCATACCTTCGAGAGTTGATCGTTGGTGCCCAAGCGCACAGTGGAGTGTTGTCGGCACGAACGAAGGCTCAGGTTCAAACGGTGCGTATCATGTCGAATAGTAACTTACCGGGGAAGCCTCTGACGCCGCACCCAGGTCTACAGCATGATCGGTCAGAAGGACAACAAGCTCAACATCGAAACGGCAGCGGCGTCTCGAGAGATTGCTGAAATCAGTCTTCGCCACAACACTGCCATGAAAGACATGGCCGAAGACTCGCGAAACATTGCAATCCTCACCCGAAAAGACAGCACAGATATGCGTATTATCGCAGTCGTCACACTGTTATTTCTACCCGGGACTTTCATGGCGGCACTGTTCGATGCCGGTTTCTTCAACTTCTCGCCAGGAGACTCTGACCAGGTCGTTTCCAAGTGGATTTGGCTCTATATTGCCTTGACTGGTGCTGCCACTCTTGTCGTCTTTGGCGGCTGGTACCTGTTTTCACACAAACAGAATAAGAAGATAATGAGGGTGGTGAACGCGGATGCACGTTCTTCGTTGGGGAGCGATCGTGACGACCTTGAGTCTGGCGTCACAGCCTTGACAACACCGCCAGCCACAGCGCCATTGTGGACAGCACGCTCAATGTCAACCGGGGAGATGGAACTCGTCTCCTCTCTTGGACGCTCGGCAGATGCTCTCAAATAACCGCCTATCCGGTCTCTGTGGAATGCTCTTGCGGAGAGCCGCATATAGAAAACATATATGAAAGTATCTCAGGATAGAGCGCGGGCCGCCTGAGTACTGATGGTTGAGAAGCGTCTCAACATTCAGGGGAGCCTGACATTGGCACTGGCGGCGTTTCCCCGTTCTGGAGTATGAAATGGGCTATCATGAACGATGTGCAGTCTTCAATGCTTGTCTCACCGTCAGTCGGCTACTGAACCGTGTCGTGGGAGAAACGTGCAGTTGCGCCGCTTCGAGATGGCGCCCCATTCACAGCAGGCAGACTGCGCTCCGCTAACCTGGCTTCCGTATGCTTCATGATATGACGAGCTACCTTAGGCTATTGCGTTCAGATCTCTCCGGCTAAGATCGCCCAGGCCTGTAAGGCTGCGCCTACATCTGGGAGATCGATCGACTTGTGCTCTGTTTGACACCAAATCATACCACGGTAGAGCATGTTGAGTGCAAGTCGTTGCTCTGCTGGAAGTCGAGACCTCAAGGCAACACGCGATGGTCAGATGCAAAATCCTTAGAGAATCCGTGGATGGGATATTCCCCTCTGGACCAGGGTTGTGTCTGCTCTTTCAAACCACTGAGAGCTACCACATCAGAAGCATGATAGCAACGGCGACAACTATTGGACCGCCCGGGGCGGTAAATGCTCCGACTGATAAAGCTACGGTCCAAGCTCCAACCCAGCTTCAGATGGGCAAGTCCATCCTTTCCGTTTAATCCCATGAAAAGCGGGGGACCACAGGCATTCGACGACATCATGCCAAGGAGCTACGAGCTTCCCGGTCGTCCTCGTGCAACCTTCAGCTCCCAGCAGCTTCATCATTGGAGGGCAGGCTGCGCGCTCAGCAGAGAATATGCGGCCAAGGCCACGGCCTCGATTCATTTCAGGTGAACCGTCATCCCTCGCGGGGTTATGTTGCTTTGCTATATCGCATTTAACCTAGCAGACAAGGTCCTGCCTGCCTTGAGCGGCCAATCCATCCACGACTTGTCCGCAAGATGCAGGTACAGCAGACACGTTGTCCCAGACTGGGTGCGATTTGCTCGATGACTGAGCTCTAGCAGAATCGGGTGGGATTTGCGCAGCTAGCAGCACAGCTCTTCCCAAGCTTCCCGCGAAGGAAGCTCCCCAGAGCTCAGAGCTCCCAAAACCTTCTGGATCCGAGGACATGGCGCCTGTCGATTAATCCACGTGTGATCATGACGAAGGCCTGTCTTGCATCGGAAGGAACGCCAGCAATCCGTTTACCGGACTAAGGTAAGGATAGATGGTCAGCTACAAAAAGGTGCCGTGTCCCGCAACGCAACGTCCGTTCTCTCGTGCTTCTTCAGAGGTCGGGTGTAGCCATCGCAACTTCGGGACCTAGCTCAAGATTCGAAATCCAACATGCGTGCGACAACCAGCAGCGTAGCCCTATTGGCTTTGGCAGCCAACCTCGCTGCCGCAGTACCTGTCAAGAAGCCCCGTTGGCAACATCCAGTGCCCGATGACTACCTGGTCTCTCTCGGTCCCCGTCCTTACTACCTCGTGCAGAACATGACGGACAGCCCGCTCAAGCAGCAGCTCGAGGCCTGCTACAACAAACCGGTGGGGATCCACGCGTGGAGCATTGGCCATCGCGGCGGTGGCACCCTGCAAATCCCAGAAGAGACGCCGCAGTCCACCGAGGCTGGTGCACGAATGGGTGCCGGTGTCCTCGAATGCGACGTCGCCTTCACGTCGGATCTCGAGCTTGTGTGCAGGCACGACATCTGCGACCTGCACACGACGACCGACATCCTACTCCGACCCGAATTGGCAGCGAAGGTGAGTTCAGTCCCGTTCAGGAGAGCCATGAGTGTCCCCGGGAGCATCGGGCCAAGATGGTCAAGCCCGCTGACACTGTCTTGCGAGAAATATAGTGCCGAGTCCCTTTCACCCCGGCCAACGCCACAGCGCCAGCGAACGCTCTCTGCTGTACCGCCGACATCACCTTGGCCGAGTACGGAACTCTGTGCAGCAAGATGGACGGCTTCAACCAATCCGCCACCACGGTCGAAGACTACCAGCACGGCACCCCCTCGTTCCGAACCGACCTATACAACACCTGCGGACAAGTCATGACGCTCGAGAGCTGGATCGACCTCGTGGACTCCCTGCCGGGATACCGCAACTTCACGCCCGAGCTGAAGACGCCCCCCAGCGCAGTGCCCATGCCGTTCAAGGGCTACACGCAGGCCCAGTACGCCCGGGACATGATCAACACGTTCGTGAAGAAGGGCATCGCCGCCGAGCGCGTGTGGCCGCAGTCCTTCAACCCGGCCGACATCTTCCTCTGGCTGAACGAATTCCCGCAGTGGGGCGCCCAGGCCGTCTACCTGGACGAGGACGCCGACGTCGCGTCCAACTACACCGCCGCGGTGGCCAAGTTGCCGGGCCTCAAGGCTGCGGGCGTCAACATCGTCGCCCCGCCGTACAACTATCTCCTCTCCATCGGCGGGCCCAACAACGACACGATCGTGCCGTCCCCGTACGCCATGGCCGCCAAGGAAGCCGGCCTGGACATCATCGCTTGGTCCTTTGAGCGCTCGGGTCCGCTGGACCTCGTGCTCGAAAACGGCGACTACTACTGGTCGTCGGTCGCGCCGATCGTGTCGTACGACGGGCAAGTGTACGAAGCCCTGGACGTGCTGGGCCGCGAAATCGGCATCGTCGGCATGTTTTCCGACTGGTCCGCCACCGTCAGCTACTATGCCAACTGCTTCGATCTGGCGGGCCCGCAAGGCGGTTCGTACTATTGAGGACGTGCGTGCAAGCCTGGACCTAATCGGAGAGGAGAGGAGAAGAAAGAGTCAAAGGCGCGAGGACAATGAGGAGCACGACGACGTTTAATGAAGCTGACGCGATCGACGCGTCCAAGTAATCTACACATTCATACATCTATCTAGCTATGAATCAATCAATTGTATATAGTCGCATATAGAAGAGAGCGCCAAAACCAAACCATCGACACCGAGTTGGAGTCGACCATGACAAGCTACATAGCTGCTTGGTATGATATCCCTCTCTGTCTGTCTCTGTCTCCCCACATTCCGATCTCCTACTGTTCGGTACTTGGTATTCGAGTTGCATCCATAACGGCGCCCAATGCACCCAAAACACCAATGAGCGTAATGATTATGTACCCACTATATACCCCATACTGTGTCTCACCTCCACTGCCACACACTGCCGGGCTGGCCGAGATGTCAAGCAAATGTACTGTGTACGGCACGCACGGGTACCGTAACTCGAAGCCATTGGTCAATATGTAGCTCGTCCGAGGAGAGGTAAGGTATAATTGAAAGGTTCACGCGAGTGGCATCTTACCCATGTACTCCGTACTCGCACGAGATCAAGTTAACTAGGTACCTACCTAGTACACACCTATGCGTCAAAAGATTCTCGCACACCAACATCGCCATTTTAGTACGGAGTACTCGTACTCCGTATAGGAATTGAGGATCTTCTCAACTTTCCTTACTATGGAGAACTCGACAACCGAGGTATTCGGAATTACTCAAAAACAGAATCTAGATACCAAAAATTGACTGCCCTATTAAGATGTATAAGATGCATAAAACGGCAAATAGTAATTATATACATACATTAATACGTAAATTATTGCAGGAAGTCGTGATAACAAACGGTTTACGGAGTACCTCTGGCTGTAAAATGGTGGGTGCAATGCGGTGTCGTGCGAGAACTTTTGACAGGCACCTAACAGGGGACTGTACGATGGATTCGAAGAGATTCCCTGGCATGCCTGGGTCGTTTACTTACCGTTCTGCTTTGGAAGATGGGCGACCTGCTGGGTTCCTGCGGGCTCGAGCTGATCCTGACCCTGATTGTGGTCCTGGTCGTGCTGTACGGTACTCTTTTTGTGGGCAGTCTCGAATCGTCCTCGTCTCATTCTCGGCTTTTGGACCCTTGGCTTCCTAGAATGTCCGATGAATTGCATGCATACACCACGGCGGACCTTACAACAGATGTACTCGCTGGATGCGAATTGACCGGGGTGAAATACCAAAGTCAAGGACAGTAATTACAGCCTCGGCCACGACTTCATGAATCCTTTTCTTTGTGACTGCCATTTGCCTCCTACTTCTCGGGCCCTACGCTTCGAAATGCTAGACATGTCTGCATATACGTGAGTGTCCGCGTATGCCTGTGCTCGTGGCTGCATATATCCGCCCGACTCGAAGAAATCATGGCCCTGGATAATGGAAGGAAGGTCGAAGGGACACGATCAGGAAGCGCGTTCGAACCGCGGCGATGCTCTGTCACTTGTCACCTTGGGACATCACGACTTGCATGCGTCTGATTCCACTCTCTCAACCACGCCTGCACCGCTTGCAACTCCCTGTTCTGCGCATCCTCGACTGCCGCCGGTACCTCGATGGTCTCATTCTTAAATACGCCTGAGAAATCCCACAAATGAAACGCCCCCTCGATGACGATCTGCGGTTCGCTGACCGTCCCGTTGCTTTTTAACCTGGGATTCGGCGTCCCGTCCTCGAGAAACTCGGCCAGCGGACCTACGGTACGGAACCAATCTAGTTGGCCGGTCGAGATGGCCAGACGGGGATAGCTCAGGTTGAAGCCGCCGTACTTGTTCAGGCGCTCCAGTACGGGATCGTAGCTGATGTTGTACGTCCTGTGACACCGATCCAGGAAATACGCCGGCGTTAGTGTGCGAGAGACGAGGGGTAAGGCGTGCGGATGCCCCGGTGTGCCTGGAGTATAGCCTGTATTAAACTGGCCCATTTCGGTGCAGACGAGCCAGTTGAAAGGGGACGCATGGCCCAGGGCGAGGCAGTCTGCTACGGTGCGTTCGGCGCAGAAAGTATAGGTGCTGCGGAAATAGGAGAAGAGGTTGAGAAGCGGGCGGTAGAGTGATGTTGCGTTGGGCGTTGCTGTCTCGTTGGCGTAGGAGAGGAGGGATTGCGCTGTCGATTGCAGGGAGGGGCCGGCCGAGGAGGGCGAGGTTTGTGAAGTCAGCATGCTGCAGTAGGAGCCCGGGCCTGTAAGATAATTTCCGGTCAGTCCGATCACAAGTTGAATACTCCTCCTTGAGCGACAGGGCGCCTACCGTTGAATGGAAATGGTTCGGTATCCCAACTTTGTTGCCAATCCCCCAGTGCCCCCCCCAAGAGGAATGCAATATCGGGATAAGTCGATGCCTGTGAAACATTGAAGGCAGTCTTCAACTCGGACATAGCTGTCTTGTTACCGCTGGTATAGACGTTGTCCATCAGATTGGTCAGTTGTTGGATTGTTTCAACACAGTTTGCAGGTCCGTGTCGCCGTACCACGTCCAAGCGCCGCCAGTCATCGATCAGCCCGGTGGTCACTCCGGAGGAGGTCAGCCCGCCCCAGAAGAGATCCGGGTATTGGATGCGCGTAAAGGCAGATATGAGGCCAGCGTACGAGCCGCCGAGTACGATCCAAGGAGTGCCAGGCGCGGTGAGGTCCCTGTCTTCCAACCCCACGAATGTCGCCCGCTGGGCGAAGTAGGCAAGGTCTGCCATCGCCTGCTCGGTGCTGTGGAAGCGGAGGTTCTCGGTCGTGTACGGCGGGTTGGGGACGATGTCGAAGCCGCCACTGTAATATCTGGACATCACATCAGACACGTGTGATCAAACGACGAGACGGGACGACCTGAGTCTTGTACCTCTGACCCCACAGCACCGCAACTCCCCCCGTCGCATTGGCGATCTTGTGTAAAAGTCCCTTCTGCAGCCACACGAGATCGACGCTGGGACTGTCTTCGCCCATGGCGTGTACTATCACCGGCCCTCCTGGGGCGTAGTTGCTCGTGTCGACCCAGTAGAGCTGCTGGAAAGTGGCATTCGTGTGCGGGGCGTAGCGGGAGATGTTGTGGAAGTGGTCGATCGGCATGGTGAAGTTTTGCTGTCTGCTCCCGCGTCAATCTCATCCTGCGCGCTTCGTCGACAGCGATCGTGATCAGCCGAAGAACTTACGGATATCTGGCGAGGAGATCGCCTCCTTGCGACTGCCGTTTGGCAAGGAATGGCACGTCCTCGAATGCCCTGCTCAGCCGTCAGATATCAATCTAGGACACCTGTCGAGAACTTACCATGCTGTTCCAGCCGTCAGGAGAAGGGTAAGCAACGCTAACTGGGCAGCCATGTTGCCGATGTCCAGAACAATCGGCTCATCCGTTCTCGTTCTCACAAGGCGCCGCTCCTGGCATTGTTATACGTCGTCCTCTTTTCCCAGGGTGTCCATCGTCTGGACGATGAACGCGTGTCATGTTGCTGCGCCTTTGGGGCCGATGTGTACGCGTGGTCGCCTAACAAAAGTGTAATGCGGGCAGGAAACTGGTTATAGTCAAGATGGACTCGATCGGTTAACGACATAGTACCTACTTAGGTATTGTACTCAATACCCAGGAAGCCATGACGGAGCAAATGTTTCAGCTGACGCGTTGATCATGCAGAGATCGACATCTTCTCACGATGCATTCAGAAAGGAACGTAATGAGTTCTTGGCGGAAGGAATGCATTTGCTTACGCGGTATCCCACAGTCTGCTTGAACAAGGCGAGGAGAACAAGTGCTGCGTACCTGCAAATACTGCGGACTGCGGACTGTGCTGAGTGTCCATCCGGAAAATCGGCATTGGTCAAGCAATCTTGGCACGAGCCGCTTTAGAGCTTCCCCAAATTTACTGCAGGATTGACCATGAGGTACGGCCTACGAGTACCTGCACAGGCACCTTCTGCCAACTGCATAGGCACGTAACAGGTAAACTGCACACGCTAAACCCAGTCGCGGGTGCCGCCCAACTCGGCCCAGGCACGCCCAGACGACGGGTACGAGTACCTGGGTGAGGGCGTACTGGGTACTCCGTACATTCGGACCAATTACTTAGCCATATCCCCTTTCCACTTCCATACTAACGCCTTCATCTTGGATTTCCCCATACGGAGTAGGGAGTAATTAGTTTTCTTCGGTTTCCAGCTTCCCCAGAACAGACCTCGGCGCCGCGGCGAATGGCGCTGAACGAGAACCGGCACGGGTGCGTCAACGACCACAACCGTCGAGATTTCGACATCCTCGAGCGGCACGGCCACCACGTGAATCGACGGCCCAAACTCCAAGGAGGTGAAAGCGACGTCGGGGCGCTCATGTCAACTCTGCGAACCCTTTGCCCCCAATGTACGCGTCCCCTGATGGTTCCGGAGCAGCCTTCCTCTTTGCCGAAGAGATCTCCTTGTCACCTCTGGAGCGGTCTCCCGCTCTATGACTGAAATATCTCGCATAGCCACAGGGCGTCTGTCTGTGGATATACCTGCGGGAATCCAAGGACAAGAGCCCCAACGGTGCACCCTGCCCATGCAGACTCGGCGTCAACCATGATCAGATGTACTCCGCTTGCGATCTTGCGCCCGGTAATTTTTGGCCATCATGATGTGACGACTCCATCTCTGACACGGCTCCATTCCTATCGACGTGTGCTCGTACAATCGTTGGTTGAACTTTGCGGCGTCCATGTTAAAATCATCGCCAGGCCCCGACGCCTTGCAGCGGACCAGAACAAAGTTCAGTCGGCCTTGCGTGGAGCGTCCAAGCACCTTTTGAAATGATAGATCGCCCTCGTGTCATCCTTGCTGGTGTTGCGTGCGAGTCAGATAAAGTCAAGGTCCAGGTTTTCGGCCGTATACATTGACACTGGTGTCGATAGTCAGTACTGGGGAGGCAGAACAACGCGATATCGAGTACCCACAATTTAACATATGTGTGAATATTCCGGTCGAGGATCTCCCGTCGTGTGTGGGCGAGCATGACCGCAAGTTGAGCACGATCCATGCCCAGGAGAGCGGTCGCCCCTCTCTCGAACCCAGCCTGAGCATATTGGAAGAAGTTCTGCATCTCGAGCTTCCCGATGGTCTTCATACGCCGGTCCTTCGGCCAATCATTCGTGGGCATCTTGAATACGGTCTCGTGGACGTCTTCGAAGCCCCTTGCCAGGAGTTGATCCTTCCACAGCCGGGAGGCATTACCATCCAGACCCATCGCTTCTGCGATTTGGAAAAATATCTTGCCCAATTCGGCGTATTGGGAGTCCGGAGGACAGGTCCCATCATCACAGCCGACTTCAGGGACTGTGACGGCAAGTTCGAAATATCCGCCAGGTCGAAGATGGTCGTATGCTTGGGAGATGAGCGCGGGCCAATCTCGAATGGCGAAGAGGAATTCTCTGGCATGGATCAAATCGAACGAGTTTCGGCGGAACTCCCAGCTGGTCTCTACGTCTAGAATCTCGAACTGGCAATTAGGAGACACCCAGCTGGGTTGCACCGCTGCAATGTCGACGCCAATCACCCGTGCCGAGGGGTAGAGATCGGCGGCCTCAATGGCCCAGATTCCGCTGCCGGTGCCCAGGTCCAGGATGTTCTGCGGCTGCGGATCGATCGGAGCGAGGTGAAGCCGTCCCTCATACATCAAGAAGAACTTGTAGTGCTGAAGGTCATTGCGGTCCTGTTCCGCGTCGTCAATGGGGAGGCCATAGAAGTGTTTTCCGTATGACGCCCAACGGCGACCATACTCCTCGATCCCGTTACGGATCTCCGATGCTATACTGTGCTCCCGGTCAGAAATCAGTTTCCCCTGCAGCTGTGTCCGTACCTTGTCACATAGCTCGTACCCGCCGAGTTAGTGTCGTAGCCCTCGTCGTCCACGGCGATGTTATCATCTGGCTCCATGTGCGGTGAAGGACGCACTGATCTGTGACTCAAGTGTCAATGTCGCGTGCCAAAGACCGGAGGGGAAGAAACATGGAGGTTTTGAAAAGACGGAATAAGCCATCAGGGAGGGGCTGCAAGACGCCTTTTACACGCCGGGTTGAGGGAAGGCAGGGGCAAAGCTTCCGCCTTTGGATCTTCCGTGCGCTGGCTTGCTGGATACGAGGTACAGTACTCGTAGGTGCTCGGGAGGCACTGCTACCAGTACTGGATACAACGCTGGTCGGCGGTGGCCGGAAACTTCAGCCTGGCACGCCTGGCTTGCGTTGGGGCGCCCCAGGCGCGTCTGCCACGTGCGGTCTGGCACCTAGCCTAGCTGCAGTGGCTGCCTAGGGGCTCGCATAACCACATCCCGGGCCCACTAGTTCAATCCCAGGCATGAACCCCGCCTAGATCAACGCCAGCAGGCCAGCCTAAGCAAACCCCGCCTTTAAGCTCGTGAATCATCGAGTCTTCTGCTGTCCCGTTGCGTCCACATGCTCCAGAACCTAAGCGAGGCGTTCTAGCACCTTTTTGAGCCGGAAGAACGACAAGCTGTCCTGTGTCCGGACTCCCCAGGGCCATTTGTCGGCTCATCAGAACGACCCTCTGTGACTGATGAGGCCACATGGCGGCTGGCCACCTCCTGCTTGACTTGGGGGTGTTGATGAGCAATCCTTGGTCCAGCTCCCACTCCCGCTCCCGCTCCCAACCTTGTCACTGCAGGTACGATTGACGATATTTCCCGGTGTAGAGTTCAAGCTATAGTAAGGAGCGTGCCTGTGTCTGTGCACAACGTCACCCCTCGAGAATGTCGTCGCCGGAACAAGATGAGGCAACCCAGCTTCAAGGGCTGATACAACAGCTCACCGACGCCGCAAAAGCGTGTGACTACTCGCCCGGGGCACAAGGCTACGTTGCGAGAACCAATGTCGCCGGCATTGCAAAAGACATCGTCCGCCTGATGATGGCCCCGAGTGATATGTCCATGCACCACTCGGTCAATGTATGTATGTCCCTCTTTCTCGGGCGAGACGACGAGGAAACAAGCATCCCCCACTGATACGAGGCCAGATGTTGGAGATAGTGAGTATACGGACGCTGATGGGCCTGGGGGTGTTTGAGAAAATCCCAGTCGACGGCTCCATCTCTCTGGCCGAGCTGTCCAAAGCCACGGGCGTGCAAGACTCGCTGCTCGAACGACAACTGCGCATCCTCGTCGGCACCAAATTCATCGACCAGACCCCAAGCTACGAGTACGTGCACACGAAGTTCTCGAGAGCATACGTCCAAGTCCCGGGGCCGGGGAACTTCTTCCAGTTCATGAACGACGAATGCCTCAGCACCCTCGTCCATCTGCACAGCTACGTGAAGGACCGCGCGCGCGAGGACCACAAACCCGTGCAAGAACCCGACGACCCACTCCACAACCCGTACACGCGCCGCCACGGCATGGACGGGCACCCCGTGTGGGAAATCATGGCGCAGTTTCCCGACCGGCTGCGCGCCTTCCAACTGGGGTTCATGTCCCAAGAGGACTCGGTCCCCATCATCGGCTTCTACGACTTCTCCGCGCTGTTCAACCCGGACACGGACGGCGACCGGGCTACCCTCGTCGACGTAGGCGGCGGCCAGGGCCAATCGATCCTCCAAATCCTCAAGTCCTTCCCCAGCTTGCAAGCCGACAGGATGGTGCTGCAGGACCTGCCCGAACCGATCGCCCAGGGCAAGGAATCCAAGCTCCTGCCCGAGGGCGTGAAAGCCATGGTCCACGACTTCTGGACCCCTCAGCCCGTCAAGGGCGCCAAGGCCTATTTCCTCCGCCGCATCATCCACGACTACTCGGACGAGAACTGTGTCAAGATCCTCTCGCACCTGCGCGCCGCCATGGCTCCTGACTCAAAAGTCCTGATCGCCGACATGGTCATGCCCAAGCGCGTGTCTGAGGCCGACCTCCCCGCCGCGGCCATGGACAATTGTGTCATGGTGATGGGTGGGAAGGAGCGCACCGCCGACGGCATGAAGAAGATCCTGGACGAGGCCGGATTGAAGATGCTCAAGATCTGGCAGAGTCGCGAGGGCGGTGCGACGGGGAATATTGTCGAAGCCGTGTTGCCTTCACCTGGAGAATAGATAGGATATACTATCCTACCGCCGATATTGGCTTGAACACAACTGCTGAATACATAGCTACTGAGCGTATTTATGTCGACGTTGAGCTACGAGATTATTGGGCGCGCCACTACGAACCTGATCTCCAGACATTGCATACGTCAAGTTCTGGTGGAAGTGCGTGCCTCGGATTTGTATGCTTCTGTGATCCGTAGGCATTGTGGCCTCGTCTGATTCAAGCAAACGACATCATAGCACTACCTACATGACTTGTGCTCAGCGAATGTATTGCCGCCTGGGCAGCTAGTCCTCTAAACGCCAGGTAAACGTAGAAACACCCAGCGCTATGCTATTGCGTATAGTACATTTGAGAGACCCATCTCATTTCTTGCTCGCCTTGCTCGGCTTCTTGCGAGCGCCTCCCTCCCCACTACCGGCGGCTGCGGCGGCCGTGGCACTCGTCTTCAGTTTGAGCTTGATCTGTGGCTCGGAGCTCGCGTCCCTCATCGACTTGGTGGGCGTCACTTGTATTGTGTCTCCGGTCGCGTCCTTGGGGTTGGGACTGCCTTCATCGCCAATGTTATTGACTTCTTTCAGTTTGCTCGGCGGGGCCTTCTTGTCCGTCTTCTTGACGTCTCCGGCAGCCGTCTTCTGCTTCTTGTTTTTGCTGGGACCACTACCGACACTCTTCTCATCGTCCTCGGCTTTGCGCTTAACGCCGCCGTTGGTGGCCGGTTTGGGTGAGTTTGCCCGGCTGTCGCGAGGAGTACCGCCGATCTTTGCATTTGCCTCACGACCGGCAGCTCGGTCTTTCTTAAGGAAGCAACTGCCATTCAAGTGTGTAGCGAAAACGTTGACGGATTTCCAATGGTCACCAAGATGAGATTCCCGGTTGGGGCATTTGGCCGCAGGATAGTCAATCTCTTTGAACTCAAATGAGTCGGCAGGCATGGAGGACGAGGGAGTCAACGGATCAGAGTTTTCCGAAGCCGCAGGAGAGCCCGGGTCGTCCTTCTTTTTCTTCTTATTCTTAGGCTGGCCTTTTACTTTGACACCCTTCTTGCGTTGACCGTGGACATCATGCTTGTCGACGATAATCATTGGCTCAGTCTTGCAGTATTGTTCGGTGGGATCTGGAACAGGGCGGGAATTGTAGCCGACCCTAGGGTATAATAGACGCCGCAGCCGACAGTTGGGGCATCTGATGTGCTTTACTGTCTTCATTGGGTTGCCTTTCAGTTGAATCTGACCGGACTTTAAGATAGCAGCACTTGTCTCAACGGCTTGGTCTGCGGTATTGTGTTCAGCTTCGCTGTCTGGCTTGCTGCGGAGTTTTTCAGCTTTCTGCTCGAGTTCGACGACGGCTGTCTGCATTCGAGCGATCTTCTCTTCTTGATGGATTTCCAGGAGGATATCGTGTAGTATGCTCTCGACGGACTGTTCGAAGAGGTACACCATCTGAGAGAAGTTAGTCGGGGAAGCATCGACCACTTGTCAACCCAACTAACCGCTTGTTCTTGATCAGAAGCTGTCAAGGTGACATTAGGGGACTTGGAACTGGACGCTTTCGCCGAAGCCATGGCGAGAGACTCGTTGGCTGGGGGCAGACAGTCAGCTGTGATCTTCCCATCTTCCATGAAGCGCTTCCACAGGTCCGGGTCGACGGCGCCATATCGGGGCAAAAAGATATTTGATATTTCAGGAGCCATTCCTGCACCCGAGACGAAGAAGGTGAAATGAAAGCCACCAGCAGCTATGGAGAGGCGTAAAGAGTTGTATGGGGAGAGTGTGCCATTGCCTTTGCCCTATGGTGCCCACGCTTGCAGGGAAATGGATCGAAGCACAACGAGGCCCAAGTACACAATACAGTCTGGGCTATTGAAGCCCGTAGGACGTGCAGTCAATGGGAAATCCATGGTGCTGCGTCCTATTGTCCGGCAGTATCTTCACTTACCGATCTTGAGATGTGTATGGTAAACTCCCGCGTGGTGCCCCGGGGCTATTCAAACGCCTTCACTCCCTGACGCACCCGACCGTCCTCTACTCATTCAATAGCATGCATGAAGTCTTGAATGTTCTTGTAGTGCCGGCTCAGGGTCGACCGGGGTGTTTACGCCTGCCCGACGTGCAGAGGTGTGTGCACAGTGAAGGGAAAAGGACTCGGACTAGCTCGTCAAGGCTCGTGACGACAAGGAGTTGACCTCGTGCCGAAAGGGCGAGAGATGGACGTAGTATATGACTTTGAGGTGTGCCCTGTAGCTTAACCAAGACGGCTAACACATAAAGATTTGCATATATTTTCGGCGCATGTGTGCGGATGTCAAGTGGGTGCGGCGAGGCAGGACGCAGAAAGAAAAAGGCCGGTCCGGGGGGGACGCTTAGGGCTCGCTAAGGTTCGCGATTAAGCATCGATAACCTTGTTCTAGTGCCGGAAGCAACCGTGTCGATCGCGTCTCCTTTGCTGCGGGCGCGTCGTCTTCTGTCCTTGCATGAAACAATTAATCGCCCGAACCATTGGCATCCGCTGGGCGGATATGGTTGAATCAGCTGCACGATGCCTCAATCCAGCCTCCTATCTTATTTCACCAAACCGATGACAGCAGTGGCGCCCATACAGACGGACTCGGGGCGAAACGGTCGAGTTAAGAATCATCAAACTCAGACCGAGCACGTCGCAGCTGCCGGCTCTTCATTGAGCCGTGGACATGGCGTTGTTGATGTACCGCAGAACGAGCGCGGCCAGAGCTCGATCCTTCAGGCGGAACGCACATCAAGGAACTCGCAACAAAAGGTCCAAGCCCCGACTCCAGTGACATGCGAAGGGAAACTCGAGGACTTATCTCCAACAACGGCAGCTGCTTTGAAACCCCAACAACACTCGTTGGAAATTATACAAGTTCCTCACGTCCCAGGAGCTGCGGTTTCTCCCGTCTCGGAAGTCCACCTGCAGGCGATACGACGTCTCACGGCTACGACTCTGCCCGTTCGGTACAGCGATGCATTCTTCAGCACAACGGTGACCGACCCAGTTGTGCAGCAGTTATCTCGCGTTGCTCTGTACGAGTTAGAGCCCATTGGTTGGATCCGATGTCGCCTAGAGCCATGTTCTGGGAATGGTGCCTTCTCTATAAAGACGAATGCGCCGTTATCGCAGATCTACATTCAAGCATTGGCCCTCCTTTCGCCTTACCGAAACCTAGGCATGGCAACATTACTTCTGAACGAGGTACTGTGTTCGGCAAAGTCGCTGGTGGAGGATCCGGTCTGTATTTACGCCCATGTCTGGGAGAAGAACGAAGATGCGCTGGACTGGTATGCCAAGCGCGGGTTTAAACGCGTCATGCTCGTTGAGCGCTACTACACGAGATTGAGACCAAGTGGTGCGTGGATTGTCAGAAGGGAGCTTGGCGATACATGAAACCCTGTGGTGGACCATGGTATTGTTCCCAGGATATGACTTGGACTATACGACGCAGGACCCATCCACCTATCTGCAAGCGGCAGTGGCCCTGGTTTGCGGGATCCAGAGCGAGACGAGGCATGATCCAAAGTTCCTTAGTGAAGCTTGATTTCACCCAGCCGCAGCATCGACAGGACTCGATTGAGCTTTGGTAATAATCTTACGGACAAACACAAGTGCACGAAGACATGCCGATTGCGGGCCCTGAGAGCAAACGTCTTTCGAGACCATCACCAGACGGTCGGAACGTTATGAGCTCGAAAGACTGTGGTCTGCATGGTGTTCCCTTTACAGAACAGGGGCATTTGGATAAAAGCTGGCCCGCCAACAGAACGGATAAAGCAGAACTGGAGTGCGATTAGAGGGATGCGTTCGTGGCAGACGAGCTAACAATGTGCTCAAGATTGGCCGGTCGGAGGTCTGTTAGTGATACTTTTAGGAATGGAATGCGAGAAAAGTATACAGAGGCTGGTAGCCGTTCTCTCAATGCTGGATTTTCCGTTCCTTTCCGCCTTCCCAATGGGTATGTACATCGCGCTCTCTGCCTCGGGGACAAGATAAACAACGCGCTCGGGTATATGGTCGAGCAATCAGAGCACCGAGGAAACGTAATTCTCTTCCAGTTTCCGCACCTCTCGCTTGAAGATCTCGACCTCCTTCCAACAGTCGAGGGGCTTCCGGTCGTTTAATCGTAGACAAGAGATAACGTCTTGTCTCCTAATGCCGTATGTTAGCTCTGAATCGCGCATGCCCCCCAAGGTCGTCACGCACGCATTCTCCACTTCCTTTGGTAGCTCCTTCAAGGTCTTCCGCTGTCCCAGCTGTTGCTTGAGTTTTTCAATCTCTTGTTGTACCTTCTGACTTGATTGAGCTTTGCGCTTCTGTTCCTCATCGTTTTGGGCGCCTGGGATCAAATCTTTGGGTGATATCGAGCTTGAGTCTGACGGTGATTCCTCTGCGATTTTCTTTCGGATAGCCTCGAGGGCTTCAGACTCGTGCTTTTTGATCTTTTCCAGCTCTTCTGCTACGCGCTGCTGGATATGTAGCTCTAATGTCTTTGCGCGAGTGGAGTTCGTCTGTGGTAGAGCAGGTCGTAAGCATGAGCTCTTCCGAGCATGCGGAGGGTGAACTTAGCGTACTTCTGAAGATGCTTGCAGGGAGTCAATCAGCCTGCGAAGAGGTCAGCAAGCTTCCGTTTCAGACAACATACAGTTCAGTTGCTGAGCTCCATGCACGGCAAGCACCAGACTTACTCCTGGGAGAACTGAATAGGTGTATCGCTGGCGAAAACATGCTTGGTCGACAGGTCAGGTTTCGATTGTCCTGCGCCCATCTTTGCGGCAACTCCGGCGGTTCTAGATCGAGATTGTAATTCTAGCTGATCATGACATACCCTTACGCGAGTAAACGGCTGGGTAGAGGTCTGTAGGCTATGAAGTATACCTTGCTGTTGCTCCTCGAACGCGAAAGCTCCGATTGCGTAGGGCGGCGGAAAATAATTGCTTGGCACCGCTTGAAGTTCACGTGCTCCATACGGGGAGGGTGCCCTAAACTCCCTCCTTCACGCACACCTCGCTCACCCTCATACGAGTATCCTGTCCGCCGCGCCTGATCAAGATCCAACCTGCTACGGCGGCAGCATCTCATGGGCAAATGGGAGTGCTACAAGTCAGCATTCTTCCACTGGATTAACTCGTTTGGTTAAGAGGCCATATCTCCGTTCGACTTTCGCGAATATTCGTAGCTTCGACGAGTACCATTGTAAATCAGGAGGAATGGGTTTCACCAATCCCACCGCTCCGGGAGTGAAAGGGGATGCATGGGCTGAAAAAAACGACGAGCACGACGATGGCACCGAACGCCAATGAATTTAGTCCGTAGACTTGAGGATGGCGCCACGGCTGTTTCCCTCATTTGTCTCCTTTTGATTTTGCTCTTCATTGGCAAGGGGTTCTGGTGGCCATGCACATCAGGCTCGACTGTGCTTTGTGACCCGTGCGCGGAGTCTCCGATTATCGAGATCCTGTTGCAGGCCTTGGGCAGTATGGTTGACTTCGAGACCTGGCTGAGAACTCATTTCTCAAACTCTTCGGCAGCTGGTGTTGGAGTTTGCAACAACACCGACATCACAAAAAGCAAATGTGCCATCCGATGCAAAGACATGATAAAGAAACAGAGGGCATCGGAGGGAGGTAGACATGACAGGGCTCCATTGCAGTAGAACCTTGTGCGTACGGCTTCTCGCCAGAAGAGTGCCAGGTATATTCAACCTACCAGTTTCAGAGGATAGTGACAGGGACCCCTTGATGTTCTTCCTGCGCACCTGTGCCGTGGGTGGTATCTAGAATAACCAAGCTTAAGTGCCCAACTCTTTAGCGCCGATGTACTCCGTATAGGTAGCGAAACACAGGTGATTTCTCAGGATTGGGGAACGGGCACAGGCTGCATCTGGGTGGCATCTCTCTTGTCCCTTTCCGGAGTATGTAACCAAGAGAGCTGTGCGCCGCATCCCCTTGCCCTTGGCAGGTACAAGCCAGAAGGGGAAGGAATAGACGAGATTTAGGCGAGAGAAATGTGCAAGATGAGGCGAGTCATAGTCAATCACTCCAACTTTAGTTAAATTCCATTTCTATCCTCATTCATAGGTACTTCATGATCCTGAACATGAAAGCTAGAATCGAGCAGACAACGGGTGAGGAGTATATCTGAGTTGTGCTTCGCCGCAAGCATCTCGACAAACATTCTCACCCTGAGATTGTTGGCCAAGTGTCGAAAACGCAATGTGCCGCCCATACAAATCGCACTGCAGACATGACCAGGGACTACCTCCAAATAACCAAAAACAGTGTCAGAAGGTCCACAAACAAAAATGAATATGAATACTGGGGACTCCAAGGATACAGTACAACGACAGTCCTGACATAGCTAGTAGCCAGAGCTGTCGTTGTGTTGTTTCCATAGCGGCCCCATATTCAGGTGACAATCCTCGTGGATGAAATATGTAAAGCGACACCCACTGACTCTGGGATTAGTGTCACGGCGCTGGGTCCCCTAGCCCACATTCTCCTGCATTCAAGTCCCAGCGTCGTCGACAAAAATACAGGGTTTTCGCCACCAAACACAACTAGGTCCAAGCTACTGCCACCTGTGGCGGGCAATGAATTGGCGAAGATGATCCTCTTCTTGATGCCTGGGGTAATTAGGTTGTGATCAATCGCTGCTCAACAAGAAGGAGAATAGGCGAAATGCCAAAAATGGGGGCAACTGGTGATGTGATCCTAGTATCGGCGACACTGAGGATCTCATCACCAGTTGTGGTATAAAATCACGCACGTCCGGAATATGAAGCATCAGATCACCCCGTTTCTGGAAAAGCGGAGACAGGGAGGTGAATTCTTTGGCCTAGCTTCTCGCTGAAGCCACGACTACTCCGTGGACACGGAGCGATCATCTTTCTTGTGCTCTAACACAAGATGCGTGAAATCTTCTGCTGCCGGATACTGGGCCGTGGCAACTTAAGTACGGACCACATCCACACCTCGAAAAGCAATAAAACCACGAATTGCACAACAGAGACACGCAGTCGTGATTGTAGTCATGTCCGCTACGACAATTGATCGGTAGAGTCTGACACAGGCAAAAAACTGGGCAAAGCGTGCAGCTCTGTGAGTCGGTGACTGACTGCAACAGTGGTGGACTACCTGGAAGATACCATGCTGACGACGAGAACCGAGCTCCGCTTGCTGGGGGAACAAGCAGAGTAGATATCACGACATACAATGAATCGATGATCTGCAGCTGGATCAGCCTCATCCCTGACAGACATTGTTCTCCTGCTGTCCCCCAACGCTCCATCTTCCCAAGGCATCATTGACCTCACCATCACGACGCGAATGAGTGAATGCAAACTTCTCATGGCAACCTATTGCAGGCCAGTGGCTTCATTGAGATTAATGCAATCTCGGAAAAGCTCGTAAAGTACAGTACAACAATGCGTGTCCACGGTGTTAGACAATCCAAGGCTTTTGTGCAAGTGAATGTACAGTAGAACATTTGAAAGTAAGACAAGTCTCACCTCCCTTCAAAGTCTCCAAGCATGCCGCATGATAATCAAGTTTGACACAGAATGTCCAAGAATCCAATGGTCGTCGTCCCATCACAATCCCGCTTCTTTCATGCTTCTCTCAATGCCTTTCTTGCGCTGCGCATCCACGACGAGCATGTCACGCTCCTTGAGGAGTGTCTCAAGCGTGTCGACAACTCTGTAAAAACTGCTGGCCGCTCCCTTTTCTTGGGTGAATTTCATGATGCTCAAGTTTGCCTTTCGGCCATGTTCAAGAACGGAATACAGAAATGCATGGAAGTGGACGGGTTTTAGCTTGAGGTCTGTTCAGATATTAGCTTGTGCTGCGGTAGGAAACGGACAGGGCCACTCACAGTTTGATGCATCAACACGGCCACGTACGAGGTCAGTGCCACTCCGTCTCTCGGACACCACGTCTCTTAACCCAAATTTCCGCCATTCCTTCAGGATTCGGACGAGCTCTTTCTTCGCCTTGGCTTTGCTGATGACAAGGCACATTACTCGCGTCGCGGGTTTGATGTGGAAAAACTTGGCAAACCAGTTCTGGTTGACCTCAATGGGGCCGACGGCAGCCGCAGCCGCAGCTGCATCAACGCTCGTGGCCGGAGGGTAGCTCGTGCGAGTGACTGCCTTCGTCTCTGCACTGGGGTCGTGATTGGATTCTGTCCCCTCGGATAGGTCTCGCACAATGCGATGGTCACCTGTAGTTGCTAGATCACCGTCCTTGGACCGCGATGACTTGGCAAACATTTTCTGAAACCATTTTCTCTTCTTCTCCATATGCAATTCAATGTCCGTAGACTGGGCCCCACCCACCTTCACCGCCGAAAGCGTGGAAGAATTGCCGGATTCACTCGGTTGGACAACTTGAGATGTGTTCGAGAGCGCGTCTTGCGAAACATCCTCCGAAGACTTATTCGTCTCGGGCGCATCCTGCGCTCCAGAACCGCGTTTTCCAAGCCACGACCATTTCCGAGCGCCATTGGCTGGAAAGTTCTTCTTCTTCGGCGAGCTTGGGTTCTCATCAATTGTGTCGAGCTCTCGTCGAGCATACAGACGTGGATCATACCCATCACGTTCATATGCCTCTAATGGACCCCCTCGCAATGAATTAATAGGAGCAACCTTGTTCTTCTTGACCCTCAGTGGTTCCGCACGAGGGAAAGGGGACGTTGGATCAGGCGTGACCAGACGTATGGTGGCATCCTGTTTGGAGCCAGGTGTCTTGAACTTGACAGGGTCTGATGCTGCCCGCGCGGCTTCGTCACGATTGCGTCTGAGATCTTCCATAGTGTCTGCGGAGGTCATGCCGGAATTGTATCGAGTGTTGTGAGTTGGATCAGATGCTGCTCGCTTATCGCAACTTCTCATTTTGTCCAACTCGGCGTCGATGCGTCTGTCAAGAGCAGCGAGCATGTCCACAAGGACGGATGGATCGGCATCTCCCCAGGTTTCAATGATCTTCTGTCGGCGCTCGGTAAGTTCCTGCAGCACTGGAGTTGCGGGAAGTGGTCTGTTGCGGATGCTTTCCGGAACTCTGTAGTCATGTGCTGCCATTGAAGTTGCCGACGAGTCCATGGGCGCAGCCGGGCTGGCTTCGCTAACAGTAGATACCGATGATCGATTGAAGGCCTCCTCACAAATCTTGCCGAGCTCCGCGCTGACCTTTCGTGTCTCATCTCTGAAGTAGTAGCTGGCAACGCGCTGCTTTTTCATATCGATGTCCGAGCTGGACTTACGTGGACGGGACACTGGAGCGGGTGTCGATAGGCTGGGGTTGCTTTGAGACTCGGATCTTCCATTCGTGGTACTTCTAGTGTTCGGACGATCAGATAGGCGACTCTCGGAGAACAACGGTCGAGCTTGGTGGTTGGCAGGGCCAGAAGAGTTCTGCTGGCGATGTTGAAAGCTGACCTGGCGCTTGTAGCTGACTGACTTTCTGATGCCGTGTACGCGTCTCATGCTCGACGACAAAGAGCTCTTCGAGGTTGCGGTGGAATATGAAGCACGCTTCTTCTGGATGAGCTTCTCAAGTTCTTCGGACGTGAACGTGGGCAGTGCAGGTACTTCAGGTCGCAATCTCTCCACAGCCCGATATCTGACGCTACCCGAGGAGCTCACAGACCTGCCTCCAGGAGTGGTAGGGCGATGGTGGAGGACGACTGTAGGGGGCTCCGGGACATCTCGGTCAATAGGAGCCCTTGAAGCGCGGTATGGATCATAACTGCTCTGTGTCGCTTTGCTTGCTGCGGTGGCAGAGTTCTTATAATAGCCGTCCCTCTTGTTGTTGTCATCACTGACGATGGAGAACTGAGAAGCTCGGCGATTGTGGCCACGTTTGGGCTTGGGTGGCGGTTTGCTGACATGATGATAGTCACTTGCAGAGTGATGAAGCGGATCACCTGGGTAGTTCTCGAGCTGATCGTCTCGGAATTTGATCAACGCCCAGTAAAAGAGCTTCTCATGATTAGGTTCCTCACCCATCAATCTTCGAATCAGCTCTTCCGGCTTCTCTCCGTGCCACAGGGTTGATAGATTCCTCAGGATGTCGCCGTCAATCTCTGAACGCTTCGTAACGCGCTTAGCACGGGATTCAATGCTTAGTGAGGGAGCGGCACCAATGAGTGGTGCTGGTGCGGCTAAGCTGGCATGGTACTTCTCGTATTTCGTGAGGAAGGGGTGTGCCCAGATCTTGTCCATGGTGATTCTTCTTTCCGGTCGCTTCTGGAGAATACGCTGGATGAGATCTTGGGCTTCCGGGCTCAGAGTCTGTGGTAGGTGGTAAGCTCCTTGCTTGACAAGTCGAAGAGTATTGGGCAATGTGCCACCGTCGAAGGGCAAAAAACCATTGAGCATGGCAAATAAGATGATTCCTGTGCTCCAGATATCGGCCAAGTCTCCGCGGTACTGGTTGCCTTGAATAATCTCGGGAGCGGCGTAGTGTGGACTGCCACATGAGGTGTTCAACCACGTACCATCAGGCTGGAGAGCTGCCATCCCAAAGTCGGCTAGCTTGATGTTGCGCTTGTCATCCAGGAGAATGTTTTCAGGCTTGAGATCTCGATGGCAGATGTTGAAGCGGTGGCAATATGACAAGCCAGCAATAATCTGGCGAAACAGTCTAACAGCCTCTTCCTCTGGAAGAGCCCCATTGCTTGAGACATAGTCGAACAACTCGCCGCCCGGAACATACTCGAGGACGAGGTACAGCTCGCCACGGTTCTCCCAGATATCGTACAGATTGATGATGTTTGGATGTTCGATGAGCTTCATGATCACAACTTCACGTTCAATACCAAAAGGCATTGTGCGAGGACCAGTCGCAATCATCGAGGCTGTATCTTCGTGGTCCATCCGTGCCATACTTGCACTCTGAACTAGCGCGGCCGACTTCTTGGAGACAATCTTGACTGCAGCGATCTGGTTGGTGTCTCGATGTTTCGCCAGACGAACTCGGCCCGTCGCTCCCTTGCCTAGAGTTTTCCCCAACTGCCATGGTCCAACATGAGTCTTTCTCTTAGCTTTGGTGCCGGAGGCTGTGGATGTGGTGGACACTTGAGAGTCTCTCTTGCCTTCGGCAGCGAGTTCGTCAGCGACAGTAGACAGTCGCTTATTGTCAATTGGTTTGCCGGCAGCTCTTTCGCGAACCGAGAGATTGCCTTCAG
Organism: Cladophialophora carrionii CBS 160.54; assembly: GCF_000365165.1. Taxonomy (NCBI): domain Eukaryota; kingdom Fungi; phylum Ascomycota; class Eurotiomycetes; order Chaetothyriales; family Herpotrichiellaceae; genus Cladophialophora; species Cladophialophora carrionii. The sequence goes on from NW_008481829.1 coordinate 2,616,916, forward strand.
GTTTGAGGGACTCGTGGTGTGGCAGACGCGGGGATGAGCTTGTAGGGTTGCGAGCGCGTCGTCGTGGCGAGGTAGGCGCGGCTGGTGCTCTGGGTTGGATTTCACCCAAGACATTCCTCTTGTTATGCATAGTAGATGAGCCGACCTGACGATCAGTGTTCTTTTGAGAGGACGACATGGTGATCACTGTCCCAGAGGGGATAGCGGAGTCGCCATCAACTGTCTTGCGAGGAGGGTCAGTTAGAAGGCAGCGTTGTCAATGAAGATGCACATACATATCCAAAAATCGGTTGAAGATGTCGCGAACTGAGTATCTGAAAGATAACAGCTGTGCAGGAGACAAGAGTAATCGCGGAAAAGTTGGAAGACCCTGTGGTCCACGAAGCGGTCTTTGGCGAAGTTGTTTGTTGATTGTAAGATGCTGAGGAAGATGTCGCGGCCTGGTAGCAGTGAAGGTCTGGCAACAACCTAACGACGACACCACAGCGCAGTGTGCAGACTCGTCACCTTCTCTTCACTTCTCTTGAACTTCGTGACACAACTTCTCCGACTTCCGACTACCAGCATGCGCGTTATGTTTGTTTTGGCCAGCACCTTGTGATTGATATTACCAGGGTTGGCCTATGATTGGATCAAGCTGAGGAATGCAGACGCACTGGGCGCAATGGGGCATTGGGATGTTCTAGGTAAGTCCAAAAAGAGACCCAAGAGCCAAAAGGAAGAGAGCAAGCATCCAAAAAGAACGACTTCAACAGTCCAAAAGGATCCTGACCACGTTGTCTCCGACTGTAGAGGTCTGTGGCACAAGTTCAACGACTTGGGCAAGAGAAAAGCCGGCTGTCGCAACGCAGTCGGATCCTCATTCCATCCATCGCAGCTGCTGGGTGTCGATCTGTCCATTGCTCAACTTCGACATCAACATTGCGATCGACATTCTTGTCATCCATGATATCAAGAGCGACCGAAGCTGGGAACAAGAGGAGGCGCGCATACACTGCCGATGGAAGTGACAGCTCATTGACGCTGTGTGTCTGCCTACCTCGATCATACCTGACTTCTCCCACTGAAGGATTCAGCGGTTGTGCGAAACCATCCGCTGTGAGAAGATCATACCACTCCAAATTGTGATGCTTTGAAGACCCTCTGAAGACAACTCGAGTGATGACTGTCGGTGTTCGATTGAAGTGCCCATGTGCAAGCGTTTGGAAGCTCACTTGAGCTATTCCGCATCCATGATTTGTGCTTCGGGACGGAGCTTGTCTGCTCGGCCGATAAGAGCCCACCCCGTCCCCCGGCCCAGGTAAGCGTCGCATGCGGCCCCAGGCAAGAGGGGCACTAGCGGTGGCATACTGCTAAAGTCACCTCTGTTTCAGTTCGTGTTGCGCGGCCAGCTCTGGATGCTGTTGCGAGTTTAAGCCGACCTTGGCCTAGTCAGGCCCCAAACGGGGAGCGAGCTGGCCCCTCAGCCAGTCATGGCATCGATAAGCTCCCCCGCGGGCTGCGTCGTGCGTGTCCTCGTCCATCTCACACCATCACCCAGCAGCCTGACGCATACCATTTGCTTCCTGCATGTCATAGACTTTGGGGGATTCCGATCCAAGCAAGATCCGGATATACCTCTTTTTCGCTTCTGCCTGTTGACCGTTCCGACCTCAAATACTTTCCTCCCCTCTCATATCCTCTCCATCACTCTAGCCGTCGTCATCACGTTCTTTCCTCTGACCAAGCTATCATGAGGGTCCTCTCAGTCCTCTCGGCGGCAGCTGTTGCCACTGCCTGGGTAATCCCAGATCAAGCCACTTTCGAGTCGTTGGCTGTCCAGGACCGTGAGACCGAACAACCTGCCGAGCACCCATTCTGGGACAAGGTGCACAAGGCCGAGACCTTCTGGGAAGATCTTGAAGAGGAGTTCACAAAAGCTGCAGACTGTGCCAAACACAGATTTGCAGAGGTTGCTGATTCGGTCCATGATTCAGCAGTCGGATATGGCGAGGACTTCAAGGACGCCTTTGCGGGCGAGGACTGGCTAGACACAGCAGACTACGATACCGACCTGTTCGAAGAGCCTCCCCATCACGGTCCTCCCCATCGCGGTCCTCCCCATCGCGGACCTCCTCACCATGGTCCCCCCGGAAAGGGCCCTCATCACCCACACGATCCCCATCACTCTCCCAATCAGACCATCTGGGAATTGATCTCGAAGAGCGAATATACCACGAAGCTTGCTGCTGCTATTGCTGACTTCCCCGATCTTGTCAAGACGCTCAATGGCACTAAAGCGAACTACACCCTCTTTGCTCCCACAGACCGCGCGTTCGAGAAGATCCCGAAGCACGCTCCTAAGCCACCAAAGGAGTTTCTGGAGAAAATCCTGTCATACCACGTTTCACCGGAGTTCTACCCTGCTCGTCGTGTCCTTCTCAGCAGAACCATTCCAACTGCTCTCGAAGCCAAGTTCATCGGCAAAGTCCCTCAACGTCTCTCGACTCAGGTCGGATTGAGAGGACTGACGGTCAACTTCTATTCTCGCATTGTGGCAATCAACATCTTTGCCACGAATGGCGTTATTCATGGCATTGACAGTATTCTCCTCCCTCCTCCCAAAGTGGTTGACATCCTCTCTGCACTCCCTGGCGAGTTCAGCACGCTTGATCTTGCGCTGGAGAAGACTGGCTTGTACCCTGCGTTCAACGATACCTCAAGCCACAGTGGAGGCACCTTGTTCGCCCCGTCCAACTTCGCCTTCAAACGTCTCGGGCCCCGTGTCAACGCCTTCCTTTTCAGCCGATTCGGTCTCAAGTACCTCAAAGCCCTGATCCTGTATCATGCCGGCGACAATATTACATTGTACTCGGACGCCATTTACAAAGCCGACTCTGACGCTGATGCCGGCTCACCCCACAAGGTGCCCAAAGGACTTATCCATGTCGACTTGCCAACCGGGCTTGAGGGCAAGAGTTTGAGTATCGACATTGCTCGCTACGGCCGACTGGTTACCATCAAGATCAACGGGTTCACCCGCGTTGCCGTTACGGATGGTATTGCGGCTGATGGTGTTTTGCATGTCGTGCCCAATGTCTTGATTCCACCCAAAACACCCGGTGGTCTAGGCGTTGCTGAAGATGACATGGATCTTGAGGAATTCAAGGCCAGACTGGCACCTTTTGTCGACACCGAGGAAGATGACATGATTGAGGATAACTTCGAGCTATGATGGCCGTCGCCTAACGGCACAGAGGAAGTCGCCGATAAACGTAAATAGGATATCCACATGTAACCAACTGACGGTGTGGGACGGCGAGTGTTTTGAGGGGGTGACTCTCACGTTGACCATCTCAGTAGCATGAAAACAATATGGAGTTTTCGATCCTTATTTCCATACCTGGTGGTGTTCTGGTTTATCATGATGTTACGTTGTTCCCACGTATCCGCCTACACCAATTGTATAGAAGCCTATGCCATGTTGGCTAAGGTAATCTCGTCCGGGAACAAACTTGACCAGCAGCTTTCACAGTAAAGGGACTAGGAATGGAGCACTAAGTGAGAACGAGCTTAGACAATATCTTTCAGCCTCTCCCGAGACGAGGACCATCAATCGCATTGATCATTCGAGCCAGCTATTCCTCAGGTATTCCAGTCATTCTTTGTCCTCTATATGCCCTACCTGCCTGTCTGCCTGCCTGCCCATCCACAATCTTACGAGGTACGAAACCCATCGCCCGACTCGAGAGCAATACATGAAGCATCGACTCTGTTCGTGACGCTCCCCTTACTCGGTATCACATCCCTCTCACATACACGCTCACACACGCACACATGAGTGATCACGCCTTCCACCGCCCCTCGATCGCCTTTCTCCTGACCAACGGCCTCAGCGCCATGACTCCGGCCCCCAGCGCCAACACGGTGAGCACCAACTGCCCCTTGTTGAATCCCTTGCCCAGCACGTCGAACGCCATTGACGGCGTCACCGTCGTGCCGAATACATCGTGCCCGTACGCGAACACCACGCTCGTCGACTCCAGGAGACTGGGGCTCGAGAGCACAGATTCAACGCCGAGCACCTCGCGCGCGTGGGTCAGGTACCCGTGCGGATTCAGGTCCAGCACGGGATTGTACCGCAGGAGGCCCTCCTCTCGCTCTGTGGCGTTTGCGTCGCGGTCGATGGGGCGACGAGGGTCGACAAGCTCGCGCGGGATCCCGACTATGGCGTGCGAGTGGGGGAGCGTCGCGAGAAGTTGGCGCGAGGTTATGCCTTGTGCGGTCTGGGAGACTGCGAGATGAGAGATAGGTTCGGCAATGGTGAAGGCTTGAGAAATTACATGCGGACGTGCTGCGGCGGCGTCGGGTGCGAAGGCAGAGTAGTTGGTGGGCAGACCGGAAAGGAGGCCGCGGTCGTTGGGAGCAGAGGATTCGTAGAGTTCGGAGATCACGAGTTGGTGTGAAATGCCGGATGTTGAGGGATCGAATGACGTGAAGGTGTAGGCAAGCCAGTTCTCGGAAAGAACAGCAGGGATGACGTTATCAGATAGAACGCCGTTGTGGGTGGCGGTGTGCAGGACTGAGCCGGTGACCGCGTCAACGAGGTAGATTGTCAATGAGCCGGAGTCGGATGTTGCCAGTAGCAGCGCGATATTAGGGTTGAGGTATTTGTACAGCACAGATCTGTCCCCTAGAACCCGGCCGATGGAGGCGACAGGATCATGGGCGGCGCGTGAAATGGCACTGACGATCTTGAAGCCCGACTGTGGCTGAAGGATCCATGTCTTTTCGACATTCTGGCCGATAGTCCAGCCGATTGCCTTTCCCTCTGGGCTCAAGGTGACGACGATGTTTCCTTCCACAGCAGTGTTAGGGGCAAAGTCTGTTGCGGGATGAGGTACGCCATCTGCGCCGACCTTGATGACAGCTGGTGAAGGGCTGCCGGGGATGTGAATGAGCTCGGCGACAGGAATAGAGCCTAACTGCTGTTCGATGAGAGCTCCGGTAGTTGAGTTGAGGACAATCAGAGATCCGTCGGACAAATATATGGAAACTCTTCCACTTTCCACTCCGATGGATCTCATCTCATTGTCTCCAGATATCTGGGAGGAAAGATCTGCTTGCCATCGTAGAAGGCCTGGCGGAGTAGCATCAACGGCAATCACCTCCTTTCGACTGGTCCCAAGCACGATCAGTTTGCTTCCTACGAGGCTTCGGCGAGCTGTGGCATCAGCGTCGGGAGATGATTGCAGAATGGTATCGGGCAGTCCTCGCAAATACTCGGGCAAGCTGGCAAGATCGTGCAGATGCCGCTTGACGCGATGAATGTAGGCGGTCAATGGGTTGATAGATGATTCGAGGTCGAGTTCTTCAGCCAAAGCATCGGGAGCTCCATTCTCATCCCAGGCAGCAATTTTAGCATAGGCCAACATTTCAGGCCTGCTCCATTGTAGCTCCCCATTTCGAATCAATGACCAATCGCCACTAGAAGAGAACTCAGCAACTCGAACAGCGTAACTTGATTTGCCCCTGCTGACAACCTCAACGGTGGCGTGTGGCTTAGAGCTACCAGGGGATGCCTTGAAGTTGGATTTATTCCACCGTGCTAGTTGGCCGTGGGACGCGGACGAGTAGAGGGAGACCTCCATTTCGGTAGAGCGCGTGAAGAAGACTGTCTCTTCAATGTTGCCTGCGGCAAAGAGGCTTTCCTCTGCTGTCGCGGGTAATGAGTAGGCTTTGGTGACATCGGCTGTTTTGATGTTGATGTGATAAATTTCCGCCCACTGCCGAGTTTTACCTTTGATGTGGAGCAAGAAATGAGTCGCCGCGGCTGCATGGCATGGGTGAATAACAGTAATATCCTCGATGTCGTCACCCTTATCATCCAATGCCAGTGTTGAAACCTTGGGGCTGTCGAGAAGACTGAGTTTGAATGACTTGAACGACTTGTCGGTGGAGATCAAGAAGGGGGAAGTAGAGCATGCGGCCGCTACATACTGGCCATTCGTCCCCAACGGCTCCGACTCAATTGGAGTACTCGTCTGGCTGACTTCCTTTCCCGTGGCTCTGTCAAGAGTAGTAATGGTCGCTTTGTTGCTGGTCAATAAGCCGTGGGATGTTGTGATGTAGTAAATGTGCTCCGCGGACACTGCAACCGAGGCTGGAGTTCCATGAGGTGTGCTTGAGTCGACATGATCCCATCTCGCCCCACTTCCGTCGCCTGCTATCCGAACAATAGTGGTATGAGCGGTGGGATCGACCGGCAAGGCCAAAACGACATAGTCCTGCGTAATTCTGCCCGTGACAGGTTCTGCGCCGCTCACAGCCTGCAATCCTCCTATCCTTGTGCCTTCAGGGACCGTGTAGTCCCAGACGAGTCTCCCATCCAGACCGTCCCAACAGGCAACTGTTCTGTCATGTCCGCTCACCAGTTGGCCATCTCTCTCTGCCGTAACGAGGTACGAAGTCGAAGCATTATTCACCGGCCACCCAGCTAGCGGCTGGCGCCATAGTACTGAACCATCCTTCGGATTGACAGCGCCTAGAATCGCCTTGTCTGAGACAGTGTAGAGAAGAGAGGCGTTCGTGTTCGAGTTTGGTTTGTGGAAAAAGGTTGTAGATGACTGCGGGCTGCCCAGGAGAGCATGGTGGAAATCTATGTGGAACGCATCGTCGGCGAAGATGGCTGTGACCGGTAGCAGCAGCGAAGTCAAGATCGAAACGACTCCATACCACCTCATCCTGCTAGCCAGGGATGTTGCAGGAGAGGCTGTTGCTTCTCACATGAATGAAATGGTTTCGAGAAACTGAAAGCACATGCTGCGCTCAGTCACGTGGAACACTCTATCGAACATTACATAAGCCTCGCGTAACCTGCCATTCAGGTGCTTAATGTCCTACACGCACGACACACAACGACTCGCTTGAAGCACTCAACTCACTCAACTCACTGCACTCTCATTACGTTCCTTCCCGCACGATTTTGTCATTCAAATTACCTAGATGTGCGATTCCAATTACTGACTCAAAATCTCTTGCAGTATGTGTCGATAATTCTCGAGCCCAGGCACATCCCGCCCAACCACCTTGGCTCCGTCATCCCACCTTCTCAGGTTTGCCTTTTCTGCCGGCCACCTCCCTTCCTGCCATGCCCGGACTTCTTCTGGGCTCATCGGGCCTCCTTGAAACCGCAGATTTTCCTTGCTCGCATCACTCAGGGTGTAGTAGTAGCCCTCCTCCGTCGCACAGAGATACCTCTTCGCGGGCACATGAGCTTCAACAAGCTCTGCCACCTTTGCCGGAAATCCCAACGCTAGCAGATACTGGGCGCCCAGGCTTTCGTGCGCGACCCGGCCCACACTATCGGACGGCTTCGAGTCAAGACCCGTACCGGCTTCCTGGTGCATGTTCTGTACCTTTGCGCCTAGGAATTTTTCGGCGTTGGCTTCTGGAATGATTTGCCCGATATCGTGAAGTAAAGCGGCAGCTATTGTCTGAGGATCTGCTGAGTTTTGCGCAGCAAGGTAAGCACATTGGAGGGAATGTTCAATCTGCGAGATTGGTTCCCCAATGTAATCACTCTGCCCGTGCGTGTTCAAGATTTCAAAGATCTGGGATGTGGCCTTCGAAGCCCCCAATTTCGAGGGTGATATCTCCTCATCGAACTGTGAGTAGCGGAACGTGTCAGTTGACTGACTTCATGGAAGCAGTGCAAGCCAGAGGCCAGAGAAGGTCTTTCCATACCACAAGCTGCCTTCCGGCATCGACACTCAGCATCGGACTACCGTACCCATATCTCAATGCACCTTCCTGGTAGGTTTTGCCTTTCTTTCTTAGCTGCGCTGGTGGCCATACTGCCTTTCTGTATGCATAATACTCGTCATGCAGATCACCCTCTCTAGCGCAGTTGTAAGTGGCATAAAGCGCTTTCCGGTCCAGACTACTGTGGTTTGCACCACTTCGGTGAGCAAGGTACGACCCAAAGATGAGAACTTCGCCTACAGCGTCCGAGTCAGCGGCTAGTCAGGATCGCTTGGTGCAACCGTTAAAAGGAATCAATTTTCTCACCAGCTGCAAGCTCAACGGGCGTCCAGGTCTGCTGCCTCGCCCATTCTGGCTCGATGCAGTTATCTTGTCCGATCGGAACGTCCATCTCATGGCTTCCTTTCACGACCTCTAACCCCCCATTCGTCATGTTTGATGGGTCGACCGCCAACAGAATAGCAGGGTGTTTGATTTTCTTGATGTGGGTGTACGCCGTGGAGTCGACATGGGGAGCAAAACCACCTGCGCCCCAAATAAAAGTGAGTTCCACGATACAGGGCAAGCATCATCGGGCGTGCGTACCGCTTCCCGCAAGCTTGTAGTTGATCTTCTCTTTGAAAAGCAACATTTGTTCGCCAGACAGCTGCTCGAGCCGACGAAGCAGCTTCCGTCCACGGAGGAGCCCATTGAGTCCTTCGTGAGAGTTTGCATAATTCTCCGTGCGGCAGAGCACTGTCTCGCCCCGGGCATTGATCTCCTGCCAGAACCCTCAGCTTGGATGCTACCACCACGATCCTTGGAAGAGATACCTCATACGGCATCCCGGGACTACGCTCATCTGTCGGCCAGTCATGGACTTCCTGTGCCCACTTCTGGAGGTCTTGCGTTTCATCCGCCGAGAGAATATCACGAAGAATCAAATACCCATTCTGATGAAAGAACCGGATTTGCTCTTCGGACAGCATTCTGGTTGTATTGCAACAAACAGTAATCTGGCACGAACACACAAAATCATTCCACTTTGAGTGCTCAGACTGCTCAGTTTTCCATCAAAAAGCTATACTGGCCTATCTTTGAAGGCTCGAGCTCCTTCTTCGCCACTGCCCAATCAGAAGGGCTCCCAGGGTTGTCGTCGTCTGTAGTCGATCAGTCATGGCATGTGTAAAGACCCGATCCTGCTCGTCAGACAAACATTGCAAGTTCAAAAGCCGAAAGGACTCTCGAGGACTACCACAAATCGCACTAGATATGCCTCGGTCAGACAGTAAAACCTCGCACTTCGAACCGACTGATCGCCGCAGACGCGCCTCTGGTGAATTTACATAGGGATCTTCTGCATGAGGATCGCCCCCTGGTCCGAACGATCAATCCGAATCATCTTGTTCCACCTTGGCACGTGGATCAAGCTCATGCAAGCTTACCCTTAAAAAGTGGCGCTCGAGCAGGGAGCGGAACGCCTCTCGCCTGCGCAAATCTATCCGGCTTCGAGGGGGGCAGTCGAAAAACCATTCGGCACGTTCCTGCACAACTGGCAGAAAATGGTTATCGCAGGTGTTGTCGACCCCGTTTTCAATGTCTACCTTGAGCGTCAGGGTTCGGACTTGACAACGGCGTCACGGCGCGGTGCCCTCTCGAGATCGAACATCCTTCTCGGTGGCGGCGCAAGAAGCTTTGAAGTAATGGGTGGAAAACTTATATTGACGGGTCTCTCGAGAGCAGATATATGATGGCCTCCCCGACCAGTGGTGCCCTAGACCGCGGACTTCATTCTTCTCCTTGCACGACAGCCTCACTCTGTTCAGCATGGCAAGCCCAAAGCATCAGCCTGCCTATGAGGTCACAGGCAAAGACTCCAACGAGGGTCAGTCCAGTATTCAAGATGTGGAAAAGTCCGAGAGGAGACTCAGCCAGGTAGACGTTGCCCGCATCACCAAAGTCTCCTCCATAATCACCGTCTTGGTTTCCGGCCTGGCTCTCTTCTCGGACGGGTACAATGCTCAGATCATCGGGTGAAGTCCTACGATGTCCTCGTCCCTGACTCGTGACTAACAGTCTCCCATGCAGATACATGGAACCGCTATTCACCGACTTGTACAAGGACGGCATGTCCAGCATCACCAAGACCAGACTGTCCAACGCCTACCTCATCGGGGAGATCTTTGGCATGCTGTTCTTCGGCTTCATCATCGACAAGATCGGCCGACGGACGGGAATCGTGTTTGCGACGTTTTTCCTGGTCCTGGGTATCGTGTTAGCTACCGCGGCGCATGGCACGTCCCAGCTGGGCATGTTTTGGATGATGATTGTCGCGCGTGGTATCGCTGGGTTCGGTGCTGGAGGTGAGATATATCTAGCCGTTTCTTCCGAATCTCCAATGCGGCTCGAACTCCTCTGTATCTAACAGGGCGTTCTCCCTAGGCGAATATCCCACCTGCGGAACAGGTAGCGCCGAGGCATCCGATGAGAGTGAATACGTCCGCCGCAAGCGAGGCTTCCTCGTCGCCGTGGCCACGGATTTCGCCATTGACTTCGGATTTGTGATGGCAGGCGTGATTGCGCTCATCGTGATCGAGTGCTATCACGAGAACGTCTCCAGCGGTATCTGGCGCGTCTGCTTCGGTCTGGGCTTCGTCCTACCCTTGGTTCTCTTCTTCTTCCGCATCCGCATGGTTGAATCGACCCAGTATCGCAAACATGCCATCAAACACAACGTACCCTACTGGTTGATCATCAAGCGCTACTGGAAGCCCATGGTGGGGACCTCCCTCGCCTGGTTCTTCTACGATTTGTAAGTCGGCTCTCTTCTCTCGGCCCGCTTTGGTTTAGATGGTCAGACGTCTCACTGATGGCACTCACACAACGCAGCGTCACTTACCCGTTCGGCATCTTCTCCTCCACCATCATCGGCCAGCTCAACCCCAACAACACCCTCATCCAGAACATCGGTTACGGCACCGTAGTCAACTGCTTCTACCTGCCCGGCTGCCTTACCGGCGGCCTACTCATGGACCGTATCGGGCGCAAACAAACCATGTGTCTTGGCTTTGCCCTCTGGGCAATATTGGGATTCATCCTCGGTGGCGCCCTCAACCCCATCCAATCCGTCTTCCCGCTCTTCGTCGTCATGTACGGCATCTTCAACTCATTGGGCGAGATGGGCCCGGGCGTGGCGACATTCCTGTGTGCCGCCGAATCTTTCCCCACGCCACTCCGTGGTCATTTTATGGGCTTTGCCGCCGCGGTGGGCAAAGCCGGTGCCGCGATCGGGACACAAGTATTCACGCCGATTCAAGATTCATTCAGCGACACGCAGAAGGGGACGCAGGCGGTGTTCCTGATTGGCGCGGGCTTCGCTGCCATAGGCGGTATCATCGCTTGGGTGTTCATCCCTGACCGAGATCGAGACCTGGAAAGCGAGGACGCCAACTTCAGGAGTTACCTCGCGGAGAACGGGTATGAAGGGACGTTTGGGGAGAGTTTGATGCACGAGGTCAGAACCACGGCGTTCAAGCCCGAGGTTATCAAGACGTCGTGATCATTCACTGCACTGTACTCTTGCGTACCGTCATGTCTTGTACTTGGTCTGGTCTGGTCTGGACTTGGAGGTTAGACTTGGCGAAGCTTCCTTTCGACTCGGTGTCGAGGGCCAAACCGTGCCAGATCTTGTACCCTATGCCGTATACCGAACCCCCCAATATCCCAGTGACGTTGTAAACTGTCGACCGACCCATCTGCTATGTTGCTTGTGATTGTGCCCTACGCACGAAGACAGACCCCGCCGTGATTGGCATGGCATAAAAATAAGCCGTGCCCCGTTGGCTGTGCATGTGCCTAGACTGACTAAACAATTTCCCGCTCGCAGGAGTGCCGTGGAACTTCACCTGGCGGCTCAACCTCGCGGCCGACTTTGTAGTAATATGCTGTCTTATTAGCGTAGTGTATACCCTGTACTGCGTATGAAGCTCGACCCCCTAAGCCCGCCGGGGAGGCCCTATCGCCCTCAAACTCGGGGCGTCGTAGGGGCTAGAAAGAAGCGCCGATTTGCTCAATGGCTGCAGCGCCGTGCAGCTTCTGGCGCGGTTTGGCATCGATCCCGCCCAGACCAACTTGGCAGAAGAGTTGTGTTTATGGTTCTGGATGGGATGATGCTTCATCCTTGGGAATATCCTTCAGCTGGACGGAGATGCGCGCAGAACAACGAAAGAAGTCGAAATCTGCTTGTTTAGGAAGGTTGTGGAAGATGATAACAGCTTCCTGAAGCCAGACAGAGCTTGGTGCTGTAGTCATGGCGGCGCTGGAGTCGGGATGACAATCCTGTACGACGCTTGCAGGGCGGGAAGTGACAGCTGCAGCATTCGATGCAATCCTGTCGCGGTGGTGATCAGCCAAATCCGAAGTGAGGGCCATCTGTGGAAGGCCAGACGATTTCGCGACTCTTGATGCCGCTCATTGTGAGACGGAAAGAGTGTAACTCAACGCTGTGCTCGTACCACAGTCGGTGTGAGATCACCCGCATACTCGGACAGGTAGGTACCAGGTATTTTCTCTTCATCGCCAGTCTTTCTGGGGTGTCGTGGATTTATGTCGTCTCCCGGAAGATGGACCTTGCTTAGTCGTGGCTTACTGTATGCACAACCACTGTAAGGCTGAAGAGTATGGCCCGCCCCAGCTCATGATCACCTTCGGCGGGTCAATGCGAGCGCAGACTGCTCATAAGACTCAACTGCTGCCCAGTACCCAGTAGAGGCGTGCAATACCTAGGTCACGCATATACCCAGTATGAGACCTGGGCGTGGATAGTAGCCACGAGCTCCATCTGGGATGGATACGGGTGTTTGCTCAGGTAGCCACCACCATGCCTTCAAAGCCAACCCTCGACTTCACACACCAGAGCAGTTGGTACCTAAGTAATTTCTGGTGATACCTGACGCGTTGCGCGTTACCAAAGGACCCGCGTATGCGGAGTTCGACCTTCCTGTCACTGTCGGCGGTGCGGGGAGTCACTCACTTCTCACTTCCCAAAGAACGTTCTCGAAACAGCGATGGATCCTGTTTGGCTGGACCACGTCATGGGCTCAGCATGCCGTTGCGCCCTTCTCCCACTGCTTCAGGCCACTTTCACTGTGGTCAATGATCCAAATTTGATCCTTGCTTCCATTGAGATTTTACTCGAGCGTTCCAGTGCTTCTACCCAGTACCGTCTCGAGCCAAAATCCCGCAAACCGGATCTTCCTTCCCACGCAGCCTAATCACCCACGCCTCACTCTATTTCTTCTTGTCGCCCAGTTTTACTACTTCCTCACTCAAACAAAAGTACCTCAAACCTCACGCATAACACGACATTTGCAACCAATCACAATCACACCGAACAATGGTAGCAGAGACCAAACTCTACGACGCCCTCTCCGTCTCCCCTTCGGCGTCACAAGATGATATCAAAAAAGCCTACCGGAAAGCAGCCCTGAAATGGCACCCGGACAAGAACAAAGACAGTCCAAACGCTGCCGAGAAGTTTAAAGAAGTCTCACAAGCATACGAGATCCTGTCAGATCCGGAGAAGAGAAAAGTGTACGATCAATATGGCCTAGAGTTCCTGCTAAGAGGTGGTCAAGCTCCACCGCCAGGTGCTGAAATGCCCGATGGCATGCCCGGTGGTGGATTTGGTGGTATGCCAGGCGGTTTCAGCTTTGGAGGAATGCCTGGTGGTGGTGGTACTCGGACGTTCCACTACTCAACAGGTGGTGGTGGTGGAGGAGGCTTCAACTTCTCGGATCCCAACGACATCTTTGCTCAGTTCGCCCGCAGTTCCGGTGGAGCAGGCGGTGACGACGATCCCATTTTCAATCTATTCGGTGGTGGCTTTGGGTCAGGTGGGAGAAGCGCTGGAAGTCGACGGACCACAGGCAATTTCTCGGCCAAGCCGCAAAGGCCACAGACCCCAGAAGTCACCGTCATCGAGCGACCACTACCGGTTACGCTGGAAGAATTGTCCACCGGCGCACACAAGAAGCTCAAGATCAAGAGAAAGACATTCAACGCCCAAGGTCAGCGCATAAGCGAGGATAAGCTCCTGGAGATGGACATAAAACCTGGCCTGAAGGCTGGTTCAAAGATAAAGTTCGCTGGAGTGGGAGATCAAGAAGAGGGCGGCACCCAGGACATGCACTTCATCGTCACAGAAAAGCCGCACCCGACTCTAACCCGCGATGGCGACAATCTGATAACGACAATCGAGTTGGACCTGAAAGAGGCGCTCACCGGTTGGAAGCGGACCGTAACGACCATTGATGGCAAGCAGTTGAATGTGTCGGGCGCGGGACCGACTCAACCCGGTCATGAAGAACGATTCCCAAGCCTAGGCATGCCGATTAGCAAGAAGCCTGGCGAACGAGGCGACTTTATCGTCAGAGTCAAAGTTAACTTCCCTCGGTCACTTACTGCTGCGCAGAAGGCAAAGATCAAGGAGGCATTGCCATAAGAAGACAGATTCTAGGGCCATCTGATGTGGCAGGACTGCATATACCTACCCCATCGCGGAGCTCACAGAGATCGAGCAGCTTGGGCAGAAATACCCAAGGGCAGAGATCTCTGTGAGCTCGCTGACTGACACCCTTGGGATACAGTCACCCGCAGAACCAGAGATGGTGGATGAGAGACGCACGAGAAGAGAACATGATACCCAGTAATGAGACAGGCAGTTTCATTGAGATGTCCAAGACACCGGCACTTCCCTTAGCCAGCTAGGATGGATCTCCAAACCGAGATGACTGCCCAGCGGCGTCCCCACGAAGGGTGTCCTGATGATTGAAAAACAAATCAGCCTCACGAATTGCATAGCATTAGGTAGCGACGGCGTTCATCAGAGGAGTCAGGAATGTTTCGTATCTTGTGGTATAATGAGAGGAAACGAGGACGATTGCATCACGGATGGCGTTTACTACAGGCCGTCGAGGGGTGGCTATTGTCGTGACGATTCTCTCTGAAGACTCGGGTGGACGGTGGGTTCTGAATTCTTCACAAAACACTTCAATATTACAAAGTTCCACATTCCGCGAACCCACTGCATTGCTTTTGAGTTCGTCAATTCGCGTGTGTTTTTCTGACTCACATCACACAAGTCCTTGCTGTGAGAGTACTCCTTATAGTATACATACTATACTACGTGTTCGTAGGCTCGTTTCGATCGTCACAACAACCACCCCGTTCACTTAGGACCTATTACGGCCCACACCATGATGAAAACACACCATCAGCGGCCCTCACAATTTCTCCACCGGCGCTCCCACCTCCACCTCGGCGATCTGATCGACGCCCTGATAATTAGGCACATCAAGCCCATACTTGGCCGCGACATCACGGCTCAAGAACCTGCCGCCAATGAAATGTCTCTTTCCCTTGTAGAACTTGACGCTCGGCTTCGCCGCCGTGAGCGAGATGAGGTACTCGGGCATGAAATTGTGGCCGACGAACTCCTCGCTCGGCGGGCCGGACTCTACGTCCCACGACGAAGGGGTGTCCACCGCCAGGACGGGGACCTTGGACGAGATGATCGACGAGAGGACCTTGTCGAACGGCTCGCGCACGGGCGGTTTGAAGCTGAATCCGAAGAGCGCATCGACGATGAGATCCGCGTGGGCGAGTTCGGCGTCGAAGTCCTCGGGCGTGGAGAGGAACGGGATGTGCAGATGGTGCAGCTGCTTCTGGAGGCCCGTGAAGATGGTCGCGTTGGTCGGTTTGGGGTAGTAGATCTTGGGGGTGTAGCCGTAGTGGTGCAGGTGGCGGGCACAGACGAGGCCGTCGCCTCCTAGACGACATCTTTAGCAGCGAGGAAAGGGGGGCGGGAATACAGATAAGGGACGAGGGAAAGGAGTGCGTACCGTTGTTTCCTGGCCCACATGCTATGAGGATGTTTTTGCCGTCTTGGGGATTTTGGACCTTGTATACTGAGCTCGTGAGCACGGCGTGTTAGCTTGGTCTGTCTGCATCGCTGAGTATGACTGTAGTAGAATAATCTGTGTTGGACTACACCCTTGGTGATGCTCACCGGCTTGAGAGACGCTCAATCCAGCCAACTCCATGAGTTGGTCGATGCTGAATCCGCCCTCCTCGCTCATGAGCTCCTTATCGAGCTCTGCCGCCTTTTGCGGTCCGAGTGTCTGATGAGTGGGGGTGTGAGCATCGAGAGTCTCCATGATGTCCGCATAGCAATTCTGATCCATTGGCAGCGCTTATCCTTGAACGGACTCACCTTCAGTGTTGTCATGTTTGAGTATCTTCTTGTCAGAATCGGAATTGGTGGAAAAGCAAGTGCCTGGCGGGGGATAAAGCTGCGAAGCGTGTGGAGCATAACCCGGCTTGCACGTCTCGACTATTAAAAATCCGATCACTTGGTGTAAACGTTGCTAGACAAGTGAAAGGTGTTTTGAGATTACGTTCAATTACTTGCACTGCTTGCTGCTGCTGCTCAAGCGAAGCATATCGTCATAGTTGGGACGAGCATTCGGGGTGGTTTCCGTTCCGCCAATCAGCAACGTTTCTGGCTCCGCACAAGGCTGAGCGAAGTTTGAGGGCGAGGTACAAGGCTGAATTCTCTTTACAGTTCTGTGTAGCTTTCCTTTTCCGTATCGAATCGAAGCCACTACACCTCCACAAGACCATAGAACACCACACCAGTTGCCCATTCCTGCCTCTCCGACCTTTCACACTACACCCCGACGCTCTACCCTCTACGCATTCTGCATTGCAGTCAGGATGGTCCTCCGCATCCGCCTCGCCCGCTTCGGCACGAAAAGAAAACCGATCTACAACATCATCCTCGCGCAAGCAAAATCAGGCCGCGACAAGAAGCCCATGGAAGTCCTAGGGACATATAACCCAATCCCACAGACTCCACTTGCAACCCCAGACACGCCCGAGCTGCTAGAGGATGGCACGAAATTTGTGCCCAAGAAACAAAAGGACGTGCAGTTAGATTTGATGCGCACACGATATTGGCTTGGTGTTGGAGCGCAACCGACAGAGCCGGTAGAGAAGCTGTTACGGCTGGTAAGTCACACAATTCCCATTACAATCACCTCCATCACGAAGGGCAACGATCTCCCGTGTGGGACACAGAAGCGCAGAAAAGGGAGGCATAACCCGTAAGAGGGGCTGCGCACGCGTTCTGCTGTATGTCTGGATGTCGAGCATGCATACATATATCAACGCGTTTGTCCGACTTCATGTTTTTTGTTGTTGTTGTTGTTGCTATTACACCTACTAAGCACGGATGCTCAATCGCAGATCGGTCTGATCGAAGAGAAACCCTCGATCGTGAAGCGATTTCCCACAATACCATATAAACCCCGAGCACAGGAACAGGCACAAACGGAGCCAGCGAAACAATCGCAGTGAGTGTAAATTAGGGACAGCAGAGCGCAGTGCCGCTGTGTACTTACATCGTCCAACGTCGAGCATTCCGAGGGCATAGCGAGCGGCGTTGAGGTTGAATTTGATGTTGGCACGGACATATCTCAGGCACAGCTGGGCAGAAGGTTGTAACATATCGGTCAGAGCATTGAAATACGGATGTATACCCAGGGAACTGATCTGTCCAGCACCATCACTGGCGCCAGCACGACGCCGTCACCCTTCTCTGTCGCCGCCCACAGATAAGCCCCCAAGTTGTCACGGAGGAATGTCGCCGGAAAACACCCTCCAGCCTCTCTACCATACGCATTAGTGGAGGCTTGAATGTGTCAAGAAATGGAAACAAGCCGAGAGCACCAACCCAGGCCCAAGAACCTATTGCACGACAGGTGGTGCTGAGAATGTCCCATTTTTCTGGAAAACAGCTCACTTGTAGCTGCTTTAGCTCTGCACAAACCTGGCCACGTCTCAAGAAATGGTTGGGATCAGCAAATTGTCGTCGTGAACGCATTGTGACTAGCCCATCCATATGCAGTGGGTGCTAGTGCTAGGAGTAGATATATTTCCAAGAAACTACAACGTCCACCAAGATAGACGTCTTGTTCGTGAATGCTTTGTACCATTCCACGGGTCGTTCTTTGGCTTCATCATCTCTCTCTATCTGATCTCTATTTTCGTTGCGCTTCATATCGACACTCTACAGTAGCCTGCCTCTGGTCTCATGCCACGAAAATGGCCTCTCCCTCACTCTCATCCATCCCACCTCAACTCACTTCAAAGTCTGCTCTATCTCGCCCGCCACCGTCCTGAACCGCGGCTCGTCGAGATATCTGCCTTGCCTTAGCTTTCCCAGCGTGCTCGGAACATCGAAGATATCCTTCGCAGCACTCTTCAGCTCGCTGTCACCCTTGAAGAAGACAAGTATCGTGCCCAACGCCACCAATGAGCGGTAAGCAGGTTCTGTTGACTGGCTTGCTGGATTGCTTGAAGCAGCAGAGTGGTTGACGGCTGGGAAGGAGGCCAGCAAGTTGGTCAGATCGGCGAGCAGCTCAAGTGCGTGGCTGGCATTGGCCTCGCTATCACCTGCGGAAGTAGTGATCAGGACAGCAATGTTGAGGTATAGCGTTGTCAGGGCGATCGCGACCGAGACATCAGAGGATGTGAATTGAGCGACGGGTTTGAGGGACTCGACAATGGCATCGAGATTTTCTTTCACGAGCCGACGACCGGTGGACGAGCCGTAGAGCAGGTTGGAAAAGAAACGCATAGAAATCATGGCGAGTTTGTTGTTGTCTCGCAGGAAACGCTCGTCGAAGATGCCGCTATTCAGAATACCGACCACGGTGTTGAAACTATCAGCACCTGAGGAGGGAAATTCCTGTGCCGCTGCTGCAATAAACCGGAGTAAGTCCAGGGCGGCGAGTCGGTTTGCTGGAGGTTGCCAACGTGTAACGACCTTGGCGAGAATGGACACGGCGGTTGAGATGGTCGGAGAGCCAGGTAATGACGCCTTGCCAGAGAAGTTGTACTTTTCCAGCTGCTGAGCGACATCTGATAGTGTCTTGATTTCATCACGTGAAAGCGCTATTTCGCTGCCGGAGTAATCGGCATTCTTCTTGTTGATCTGGGCCATCGCTGCACCGGGCTTGCCAATTACTACTGACAGGTAATCCTTTTGCGGCAGGGTTTGCTTGCTCTGTGTGGGCGGTGGAGGTTGGTATGATGATGTGGGAGCATCACCAGGTCGATACCGATTCTCAGTGCCCCAGGGGTCAGCACCTGTGGGTGCTTGTTGACCGAGAGTGGCACCTTGCGTGTTCTTGATGATGAAGTTGGCAGTTTCTTCGAGGTACGACATGGGCAATTCGTGATCTTGCAGGAACTTCGTAGCTGCATCGTAAGGATTTTGGTTGATGTTGTACGGTAATTTGAGAGGGGGCTTGCCGTCTTCGATGTCGATATCAAAGACGTAGTCATATTCCTTCCCGTGGTATGCAGTCTTCCCACTGGATGCAGCAGAATCAACAACTTGGCCGATCTTGATCCATTGTTGCTGTGATGTCGACCACTGATACAGACACGCCGAGCCGTCATCCTCTTTAATTATCTGACTCTGGCCCTCTTTCGTGCCTACCTTGCGTTTGAGGAAGTCGGGACCAGGAAGATCGGTCATATTGATCTGGCCAATTGTCTGCTGAGGTATGCTCGATGCTTGCAGGGACTCTTCGAATGCCGCGAGTGTCTCTGCATCAGCCACACGCTCTGAATCTCGGGTAAAGATACGCGCGAGTTTGTCGCTCGTCCCCACGATGATATCCCCATTGGGAGAAGCCGATACTGACCACACTGAGATTGCCGGCAAGGTAATGACTTGAATGCAATTCTGGCCTTCCCATATTCGAACTGACCTGTCCTCCCCTGAGCTCACAAGCTGGCCGGAGGGCAGGACTGCAAGAGAGTAGATGAAAGACTCATGGCCGATCAAGGAAGCCACGAGGTCTCCTTTCAAGGTCCATAGACGGATGATCCCATCATTTGTGGCAGCAGCGATCGCCGCACCGGTGTGGTGTCCTTCGGGGAGTTTGGCGAGAGCACGGACAATGTCTTGAGCATCCCAAGAGTGTCTTAACTTTCCCCGGATATCAAAGACTCTGATCTGCCGATCTGCACATCCCGTGACAGCCGTTTCCCCGTCAAACGCCAACACCGACCAGACAGTCGCCGTATGTCCTGCCAGATCGACAGCAACCTCCCATCTGCCAATTTCCCAGATTTTTGCTGTGCTATCCCAGCTGCCGCTCACAAAATAGTTGGCCTGGGCGCAGACATCTATCGAGCACACTTGGTTGCTATGTCCAACCATGAAAGCATCGGCATTCATATCAGTCGTTGTGGAGGGTTGCCGTGCTTCAATAAGCGCATCTTGTCCCGAAGAAAGTACGAGTCCTTCAGCGAAGTCTTTTGAGGGTGGAACATACGCAAGGCATGTCTTGAATTGAGCGCCATGTGAGGATTCCGTGTCGTCGTAAATTGGAGGGGAGATGGAGGTGCGCTTCCATATTCTCGTCGAGCCATCGCGGGAAGCCGTTACCGCAAAGGACGGATCAGGGAGCAATACGGCGCGGACCTACACTCGCACTCATGTCAGTTCTGAAACTCAATATAGATTGCGGTGAAACGCACATCGCTCTTGTGGCCGCTGAGCACGGCGCTGAGCTTATAATCAGATGTCCCGCCACTCATCTTGGGTGGTTGGTTAAATTCAGATGCATCTGCAGACGAGGTCACGTCTGAGAACAATGCGCGGAATTATAGAGCCGAACGAAATATGTGCGCGCAGAAAACCAACTACCACACTGCTTTTTCACTTTCCTGTCACTCACCTTCACTTCACAGCGTTCGACTGTCACGTAACTCAATGACAGCCTTGTGTATGACGTAACGCTTCAGCCTCGCCGTCCATGTTCGTAAACATCGTCCCTCCGGCAAAGTCGTTGGCTACTCCTGTTTTCACATGTAGATACACGCCGATCGCAAGAGAGGTTGTGCATACCGTATAGATATATCAGAGTGCATGATATCGGGCCACTTTTGTCGACCGCTCCATTTTACAGTGGGTGGTACAACAGAGGATCACTGTTAATCAAGATGGGTCGACAAATGCACCAGGGATTTCTACAGCTCTGCCAAATACCAAACACCAAACCACCCTCGTCTCCTCGTAACTACGAGTCGTGCGAGCAGGGCTGCGCCTTTGTCTCCGCTCCATCACTTGAGGCAAACGATACCCAGCATGTCGTCCTTGTAGAAGATAATCTCAGGCAGACGGATTACGAACGCTGTTGAGGTCTTGCGGTTTTCTAAAGCCAAAACCATCCCGGATCGACAACAGAGCCTAGAACTGTAACCTGTGCCTCGTGTGCGAAGCCTGCCACTCAAGTCGCCTGTCTTTCAAGCGAAATGACAAGCGAACTGATTGCTATTGGTGAAATCAACACCAGACCAAGGACAGCTGATTCGGTCCGGATGTTAATGGAGTTATCTCACTGCGTAAGAACACCCAGGGTGCAGGATATCTGATGCTAATAGTGCAAGTATGTATGATACCCTGCGTTAAGTCTCTATTCCACTGATATTCAAGAGGCTTGCCGATACCTCACCAACACAGGACTACAAGGGGACTGTCTCACCCATAATGGGTCCCATCATCCTTCAGTCAAGTCAGCACAGGTACAAAGCTCCATAAGAGGTGGACTTACATGGCCGGATATCGGTCACCCAGTAATTCAGTTGCATCAGCCGCCACCCTCAGCTCCTGGACCTCCTGTTCAGTCAACTTCAGACTAGCCGCGGCAGTGTTCTGCTCCAGATACTTGATGGTCCTCGTGCCGGGAATCGGGATGATATCGTCCCCCTGGGCCATCAGCCAGGCGATACTGGCTTGTGCAGGCGTGGCTCCGTGGTTCTTTGCCACGGCCTCAAACTTGTACACAAGATCCATGATCTTGCTAAAGTTCTCGGGAGAGTACTTGGGTATCAAGCGACGGAAGTCATTGGCCGGCAGGTCTTGCAGGGTCTTGATCTGTCCGGTCAAGAATCCCCGCCCAACAGGGGAGTACGCGACGACGGCAACACCCAGCTCACGACACGTGCGCAGAAGGTCGTTCTTCTCAATGTCAAGCACAAAGGGATTATACTCGACTTGCAGTGCCGAGACTTGGTGGACGGCACAGGCGCGACGAAGAGTCGATGGTGAGACCTCGGAGAGTCCAATGTACCGAATCTTGCCTTGACTGGAGATCGGTGTCAGTGACGACGACGACGACGACGACGACGAGACGATCGATTTCTCTCTCGCATGCAGGGTCCTCTTACTTCTTCAACTCCACCAGAGCTTGGATGGTTTTCTCGATGGGTGTCTCACGGTTGACCCGATGGCAATAGTACAGATCGATGGTCTCAATACCCAACCTCTTGAGACTTTTCTCGCACGCCTCCCTGACGTACTCCGGGTCCGATCTCTCGCTTTGCTTGAAGTCTGCCGTGTATTGCAGCCCAAACTTGGTCGCGAGGAAGATATCCTTGCGCTTCTCTGGGTTTTGCTTGAACCATTTCCCGATGATGTCTTCGCTGTCGAAGTACACATCGGCGGTATCCCAGAACCACTCCCCAACGGCATGGGCGCGATCAAGGACGGCAAGCTTGTCTGCTTCGGTGTCCTTCTGGCCGTACGCGCCACCAATGCTCATCGCGCCGAACCCGACGGCCGTGACCTGGGGACCGTTGCGGCCCAGTGTCCTCGTAGGTGTCGACATCTCTGCTGGCGGGGTCCGTCTCGCGGTTGTAGGGGAGATATGTGATCGTGCAGAGTGCTCAAGCTGACCGATGATAGCGAAGAAGAAATCTCACGATGAGGATGTGAATGTGAATGTGAGATGAAGCTGGAGAGTACTCCCTCCAGCATTGAGGATCCTCCTTCTTATGTAGCCATCACGCCAGGCGCATGTCCCTTCGCAAACCTACATGAATTGGTCCGCTCACGGGCGAAAGTCTAACTGCTGAATTCCAATTGCTAACTCCGCCACCGAGTCATACAAGTACAGCAGACTACAGAGCCTTTGCTATACTATTAAGAGTGCCCAGTGAGGTATTTGAAAGAAGCCAAGCACCGTAAAGGGTACTTGCGCTCCACGCTTATGCAACCAATCGGTCCAGCTCCCCCGGGGTGGACCCCCACGAGTGTCTCTGACGACCCTTAGCATGCCCATTGCTATACAGGCATGCCGGACTTTGGTTATACAGTATGAGGGTTATAACCATTCTGGAACCATATCGGGTGGGTGGAAATACATTCGCCGCCAACGCTGGCCTCAAATTTCGAGGGACTGTCGTTGTTTGTACGGAGATTCAGACTGAAAATCAGAACCAAAGGGGACTTTTACCCTTTTGTTCTACTGGAGATCCCTGCTCTCCATGAGTCCCCCAGAGGACATCTGCGTTATGGTTTTACAGATGTGCCGCCCCAGCCAAACTCCCCACCTGACAATGTCTTCAACCCGGATCGCGCCAGTAAGATGACCTCAACACCAGAGAGACCATTCATTGTCTAATGCTGGCCATTGAGATTTGCAGCTCGTGACAGCGGAGGTGGACGAACCATGACCTCTCAGGCACCTTCAGCCGTGTCCGTCCGTGCCAAGAATACTGACGATGGCAGTCGGACCAAAGATACTCCAAACTTCTCATCTGTCCGTCCATAACGATGATCATTTGTGGTGGCCATCTGTCCGCAGTCTATGACTTTCACGAATGGATGGCTCGATCTAGGATTGATTGTCAACTCGCTGTTAACTCATTATCGCAATCTCATCGGCCCCCGATGGCCAATATTTCTGGTGGTGGCGATCCACCACCCATCAGCCAGCATGTCGTGCCGTTGCCTAATGACACAGCACCTGCCGACACAAACAACAGAGCTCTCCTGGGCCCAAAGCCGGGTCCCGACAAGGCTGTGAAACGTGCAAGTGAGTCTTGCCCGTGATATCCGTGCATCCACGTCACATGCCCATCCAGACGGACGCAGGAAGGAGGGCATCAAATGCGATCATGTCTGGCCTGCGTGCCACAAATGCAAGGCCGCCGCACGGGTATGTGATGGCTACACGTCTGGCGCCGAGGAGGCAAGCCCTATGGTCTATACGGCTAGCGTTCGAAAACCCTAGGACCATCAAGACCAGATGGCCTCGCCGCCTGTGGCAGTTGAATGCACCCGTTCAGCACTGACATATCACCCGAACAGCACTAGTCGCTCGAGATGCTCCGGCTCCATTGGGCGTCACACCATCGGGCATCTTCGATTCCGAGTCCTGGGACAGGTTTATCCTGTACACCAGCGCCGCCGAAACAGCATTTCTCGGTAATCCAAAACTGCGGAATCGATGAAAGTCCCTTCTATACGTTGCATAGCCTGGGAGCCTGTTGTCCACTGTGTTTGTCCCCCGCTTTTGAGGACTTGTTTTCTGCGAGATCCAGGAAGCCGCCGCCCGCTTCCGTCGCGGACAGGTCTGATCAGATGGCAGCCCCCTTGGGCGCTACAGGCACGTTCTTTTCCAGAGTATTCGCTTCGTCGGGCACTTTGCCTTCCGTCTTCAGCTTCGCGTCCACTTTCTCGTTCCACTCCAGCACGTGCAGGCACAATCCCTCGAGAGTGGTGTGTCCTGGATTGTAACCCAGTTCCTTCCTCGCACGGGAATCGTCGTAGATGATGTATAGAGTGGAGTAATTGAACACGGCAGGCTGGAGCATGGTGAGTTCGTAATTTGTCACCGCAGGCAGGAAGTTAAGGTGTCGACGCTGCAGCACGATATACCCTTCCAGGAGGTGCGCAACCAAGACAAGCAGCACACCGGGGACCGGGGTGAAATGCATGGGCGTTTTGGGGTGAGCCAGCGTGCTCAGCAAGCGGAACAGGTCTGTGTACCGAAACGGTGGGCCAGGATCGCTGACACAGTAGGCGTTGCCACCGACGTCCCGGCCCTCGAGCAGACGTGCTTCATACAAGAGGTGAGCTAGAGAGACGTTCTGCGCAGAGACATATTGAAGGACAAGCGGGTAAAGCCAGCTATCGATTAGAAAGAAACCGTCAGCCATGGCCATGCACGTCTTGCGGCCCAGCAACGAAGAGGGGGAAAACATTGGCTCACGTTGGAAGACCGCCTCGTCTCAAATAGTCGTAGACGACAGAATTCCGATTTTCGGCTCCATGTCCGTAGATGGCGTGCCCCGGTCTGATGGCACCGGTTCTAAACCCTGCTTTCATGTCATCGGCGTCGGTTACCAACTTCTCAGCCAATGCTTTCGAATAGGCATAACAGCCTGCAAAGTTTTCCACTTTGTCCAGCGACGGAGGGTCTGCGTTCTCCGATATCTGGACGAAGTTTCTGGGATATTTCTGCCATGGTGGAAAGAGGAAATTAGCGGGTCTGATGCCTATGCTGCCAGATGAGGTGGCGATAAAGATGTCGCATCCAGCCGCCCGAGCAGCCTCGAGCACGTTTCTTGTGCCTTCGACATTCACTTTCATGAAGGTGTCAAGGAAGTCTGCTTTGCCATAGCCGGCATGAATGTAGGCGACGGTGTGAAAGACCGTCAGTGGCAGATTGGCGAATTCGGCTGGCCAGGGAGCATTGAAAACCTTTTCGACGGCGGCACGATCTGTGACATCGGCCTTGAAGTGCGGGACGTTGTTTGTGACGGCCAACTCTCGGCAGGGAGGCTGGAGGTCGACAATGCGGATGGCAGCAGGGTTCTGACCTCGCATGATCAAGTGCTCGACCATCCAGCCGCCGACGAGACCTTTAGGCGGTCAGACGACGGCGAACGCATATTGTGCACGTAAGGCCACCCACCTGATCCTCCGAACACGATATATCGTCTATCCTGCTTCGGCGGCAGATATTTCTTGAAGTCGGGTCTGCTCTTGCGGCATTTCTCGTAGGCTTCTCGAATGACCTCGTCTGTCCAAGGTTTGCCCGCGATCTTTGCGACCTCTTCCGGAGTGGTGGACAAGACGCTGTTGATGTGGTACAAAAAGACGCTGAAGCCAAGGCCGACGACGAAGGCGAGCAGAAGGAATTGAAGCCACATGTCTTCCAGCGGTGGATGACAATTGACCCTGGGCTGGTGAAGTCAACAACAAGATAACACCGAAGGACCCTGGTGGCGGTCTTCTCGTTTCTGTACGGTGCTGCGCGTTTGACAAGAAATGTAAGCGTAGCAACTGAACTTGAGTGGGACGGAACTTGCCAAACAGTGATGAAAGTTGGAAGATTGCTGCCTGGTTACACATCGGTAGCGGATGGGTATTAATAGTCTGACCGGTCTTGCTCCTGTATCCCGATTATCCTTGGTGGGAGATTTATTCTGGTTAATTAGATAAGACCGAAGACAGGACAAGACAACGGCTGCTGGGTGCCTGATGACGGTGACTTCGTTTGACGCCGTCTGCCTCTTCCGGCTCGGTTTACGAGGTGTCGTACAGTACTGGTTGAAAGACGCCACGCCGGCAAGAGGGAGTCTTACACATCGCGCATGATTACTGTACGGAGTACTACATTATGAGAACGTTAATGGTTTCAATGCCTCCGCAGCAGTTCAGACATGGAGTACTGCTTGGTTGCCTGGTGTGGGCTTCACAAGAAATTCCCACACGCGCTGAGTCGGCCGCGACTCTCACGGCTGGCCGGAACGCGAATTCCCGGATCACGCTCTGTTCCCCTCGACAGCACCGGCTACAAATTTCGAGGACATCGTGCATTCCTGCCTAGCTGCCCAGTTGAGAGATTGTCGATATACTGCCGAAGGGAAAATGGGCAATACTGCTGCGAAAACTTCCCACCTCGCTTGGAAATGGTCAATCGGCCTGCTCATCCTGACTCTGTTGGCCGGCCTGTACTCATGGGCTGATTCCATCAAGGTACGGACAAGACGATCCACTATCGCTCTTCTATACCTCTTGCTGACGCAGCCGGCCTGAATCCGTAGTCCAGGTGGTACATCTTCGATCATACCGAGCTGCAGAAGCTAGTAGACGAAAGCCTGCGCCTGTATCCCAACTCAACCGCCGGCGTGGTTCACAACATCGTTTCGACACTTCGCGAGATACACGGACCAGCACTCGTCGGCGTCGATCCTTTCCCAGGTGCCGATCCTAGCAAGCATGACATCTCGCCCATCTCGCCATATCCAGAGCAATGGATGTTCAACAACGCCGGTGGTGCGATGGGGTCGATGTACATTATTCACGCCAGCATCACCGAGTACCTGATCATTTTCGGCACGGCGCTCGGAACTGAGGGCCATTCCGGGCGCCATACAGCCGACGACTACTTCATGATCCTCGAGGGCGAGCAGTGGGCTTACCCAGCACACTCACTGGCACTCGAGCGGTATCCGAAGGGGAGCATGCACCATCTCCCTCGAGGCCAGGTCAAGCAGTACAAGATGCACCGCGGAGCCTGGGCGTTAGAACTGGCTCAGGGCTGGATTCCGCCGATGCTACCATTTGGGCTTGCCGACACGGTCTTCTCGACGCTGGATTTCCTTACATTTGCCCGCACGGCGTGGTTGACGGCCCGGAAGATGATCGGCTGTCTGCTCGTTGGCAAGATCTAGATTGCAAGTTGACGGATTTGGAAGACGGCACAGAATTAGGAGGTTCCTCATACCACAATGGCGTCTTGGTCTTCCGGCTCTCGGGGCACCTTTCCACTGTCCCCTTTAGCCTGTGCAGGCCTGACCATGACGATCTGCGCGTACCAGCCATCCTTCCTGCCGGGATCCGCCCTTAGCCTCTCGTCCTCGAATTCTTGACCTCTATCCCCACCGTTGTCCCATCTCTTTAGGTCGATCCAGATTTCTGCCCCGGGCCATTCTGCCTTCGTGAAACCAACGGCCTCGTACACGCTCACTCCAGCAGGACTAGCCTCCAACATGGTGGGCAATCCCAGACCATCGGCCTCACGACAGGCATGACGCATAAGCATACCGCCCGCCCCACGGCGTTGGTGTGCAGGATCCGTGTACAGGACGTCAATGACCATATGTGAGCCGAGAGTCTTCATCGCATGCTTGCGGGCGGCCACCATTGGCCCGACGAAGGCATTCCTCAGCGCCTCGTTCTCATGTGTCAAGCCGTGGACGGGCTGATCGGGATTGTCGATGACCTCTTGCGTACCGGTATCCGGATGCGGGCCTCCTTCGGGGACGAGATAATACTTGATTGCAGCAATGACACGCCCACGGGGCTTCTCTGAGACCTGTTCAGTCCCGGTACTGCCCTCTTCGTGTTCCAGGACAGTTTCGTCTTTCAGTTCGTCGTCGATTACCACAACGCACCGACATTGCGGCTCATTCTGCAACGAATGTGTGTGTCGGTCGAGGTATTTCTGCCTAATAATGGGATGAGAACTTTCGGGGCTGGAGTACACTGTCTGCATGAGCTCGATTGTCATCCACGCAGCGAGGTGTATTCGTGCGACGGCAGGCAAAAGCTTGAAGTCCGAGACACGGTCCCGTGAGAGCGTGTAAAGGTGTAGCGTCATCTTAACCAACCGAGTTCCTCAACCTCGTGCTCAAGTCGTCTTGCTCCAGCTGCGTGCTTGCGAAGTCTTAGAGGCTGAGGTTGACTTGAGCGGGCTCTGAAAATTTATCTTGGGTGTCGCGTGCTAATTGTTGCTCACTTTGGCCTCAATGCGACGTCGCATGCAGGTAAAAGGCCGATCTTCATCTTTGCGGCCTTTGACTAACGCTCGCTGCACAGTAACAAGTACACACCTTGGTAATTATTCACATCCTGTTTAGACCCCAGTACTCAGTGCCTTCTGCGAAATGGATCAGTTTGTCACTTGCAACTCTGACTTGAGAGAGGGTGTCAGAAAGGTCCATTCACCCCCGTGTCAGCTTCCCTTGACCCAAGCCGAAGACCAAGCCGAAGACCAAGCCAAAGACTTGCTTCTCTTTCAGCACGTGTTGAATGCATTGCTGAATCTCTCAAGACTTGCGGTTTGTCCTGCAGATGGTAAATTAAAGATCGCCTTCCCTCAAGATTGCAATCTCGCTGGCTAAAGAAACGCGCATCTTCTGGGCCAATCACCGCCACCTCAACCACGATACCCTGTCGAACACTCTGGTTCAGCTTCATACGAGCTACTCTTCAATTTGGATACCTGCATGTAGCATGGTCCTACAGTCTTCGGCAGAAGAAATATGGCATTCCTAACCATTTGCTCATGCTGTATCCCAGCGTCCATAAATACCGATGGAACGCCAGATCGTATCTAACGCCTGCGCCTGGCCGTGAACCGTTCGCTCGTTCTCTATTCGGTTCACCATGAGGTTCGCTGAGATCTTCGCGCACGTCACTGCCGCTGCGCTCTCACTGTCCTGTGCTACAGCACAGACCATTGCTCAGATCAATGGCAACAGGTTTATCTCGCCCTACCGCAACCAGAACGTCACCAACGTTACAGGCTTGGTCACTGCCACAGGGCCAAATGGGCTATGGATCCGCTCTACGACGCCAGATTCGGACATTCGCACCTCGGAATCCATCTACGTCTTTGGCAGGCTATCTAGTAATCTCACCGTGACGGCCGGGGACGTAATTGTCCTCGATGGGCTCGTCTCCGAGTTTCGCTCCAACGCTGCATATCTCTACTTGACCGAGATCACTCGCCCTGCCAACGCCAAGGTGGTGTCGCGCGGCAATCCCGTCAGTGCCGTCGTGTTGGGCAAACAGGATACCAGCCCGCCCACGGAGCAGTACTCTTTGCTCGACGAGGGCGATGTCTTTACCGTGCCAAACAACGCAAGCCAGATATCGACCACTAACCCCGTGCTGCAACCATGGGCATATGGCCTCGATTTCTGGGAGAGTCTAAGCGGCGAGCTCGTCACCGTCAGGGGCGCCTCCGCCGTCGCCAAACCCAACTCCTTCAATGAGACCTGGGTCACTGGCAACTGGAGGAAGACGGGCAAGAACAGCAGAGGTGGCTTGACGATGACGCCTGGGGACGCCAACCCGGAAGCCATCATCATCGGCGCGCCCCTGGACGGGACCGTCCACCCCACCGACATCAAGCTGGGCGACCAGCTCGGGGACATCACGGGTGTTGTCTACCAGCAGTTCGGTTACTATTACATCCTCCCCTTGACGGCACTCAGCGTGACTGATTCGATGTCGCCGGCCCTTCCACCCCCGATCAGCTGGACCTCCAAAGGTAACTGCCACAAAATCACAGTTGGGCAATACAACGTGGAGAATTTAGCGGCCAACTCGAGCAGCCTGCCATCCATCGCCCAGCACATCGCCTACTACCTGAACTCCCCCGACCTCGTCTTCCTCCAGGAGATCCAAGATAACAGCGGGCCGACGGACGACGGCGTCGTGTCCGCCAACGCCACGCTGGAGGCCCTCGCCGCGGCCATCGAAGCCGCGGGCGGTGTCTCGTACGCGTACACCGACATCGACCCCCAGAACAACCAAGAGGGCGGCCAGCCAGGCGGCAACATCCGCCCGGCATACCTGTACAACCCTGCGGTGTTGAATCTAAAGACCAACAGCAACGGCACCACTACTCCCCCGGGCACAGTTCTTGACGCCAACGCCGTCCTCCCTGGCCCGACGCTGAAATATAACCCCGGGCTGATCGACCCCGCGAACGCGGCGTGGGAGAACTCGCGCAAACCGATCGCCGCGCAGTGGGAGACGGTGCGCGACAAGGCCACCCTCTTCACGGTGAACGTGCACTTCACCTCCAAGGGCGGGAGTTCCACCATCGAAGGGGACCCGCGCCCTCCCGTCAACGGCGGTGTCGACAAGCGCGTCGCCCAGGCCACCGTCGTGGGCGACTTTGTGGCGCGCATCCTGGCCGAGGACCCGGCCGCCGCGGTCGTCGCGGCCGGGGATTTCAACGAGTTCGCGTTCGTGGCGCCGTTGGAGACGTTCGTGGCCGTGTCCGGGCTCGTGAATCTCGATGACGCCGCCGGCGTGGCGGCCAAGGAACGGTACACCTATCTGTTTGAGATGAACAGTCAGGAGTTGGACCACATGTTTGTGAGCCCCAAGATTGCGGGCTCGCCTGGGGGCCGGCCCGACTTGAAGCACGTCCATGTGAATACGTGGGTGGCCTCGGCGGAGCAACTCTCCGATCATGATCCCAGTGTCGCGAGGTTGGATATTTGCTAAGGCGAAAGAATCACAAAGCAGATCAGTACGTGCGTAGGAGTTGATTAGTACCTAATGACCACGAAACCAGGATGGAGGACGGAGTATGCAGTATTGGTATCGCAGCGGAACGCTAGCTACTAGCGAAACTACTCGGACGAGAACACGGCAACAGCAGTCACTCGAGCAATCAATCGATCGATACCTGAGAAATAATCTCTAATTTCCTGTTTCTCATGCTGCAAGATCGGAACCTTTAGCTGTGGTCATATCTCGCTTTTGGACTCACCGTTGTCAAAACCAAGCCTGTCCATGATTATCATTTTTGTCTAGCTGGTCAAGCTGTCAACCCGTCAACCCGTCAAGTCCTTGTCATGTGAACAGAACACAACAGACATCTCATCGTGATGTTCTTGGTGTAAGCCACTGTGATGGCGGGCCATGCTCCTTTATGTAGCTTCCCTCTCCCCTGGAGCAAGAAGTTGTACTCGTCCAGTCCGAGAGCCATGCAGGTGTACTGGTTGAACTCGGTCATGTTGGTGATCTCCGTCGCATTGGAAATCTGGATTTTCCTACCATTCTCGGCTTGAGCTCCTTGTACAGGGATCTTCACGAGGGGTATTGCCAATCAGGGGCGAGGCAGGCCCTGTCGTCCCAGGGGTCAAGTCCCGCTGTTTCGCTGCTGTTGGTTACGAAGGCTGTGGTCTGTTCGAGGTAGAAACCGTTCATGCTTGGATCTAAGATAGATTGACTCGTCATGATCAAGTAAGTCTGCGAGGTTGAAAGCGACTGGTAGCTTCCCGCGCCTCTCTTCAGAACAATGTACGTGACGGCTCCGAATACTTGGCCTCGATGGGTTGGGAGGTGGTTGAAGTCGAGCCGCTTGAGCGACCGTCGGGGCAGGCTCACCGACGGCACTCGCACCTGCGCGTCATGTCTGCCGGTGTCAAGCTCCATCTTCATCTGAGTGCGCTCGTCAAGCTTGAGGGGTATTGAAGCGGAGCTGAGAGTATATCACTCATTCTCAGAATGCTTGTAACAGAATACTTTGGCAATTCACGTGGCATTTAAGAATCGAGGTCACACCAGGCAGGAGAATATCTTCGTCTGTGTTAAAGGGAGAAAGTCGATATTTGCCGTGATTACAAGTTTGGTGACGTTGAGGCAAACCTCAGATATTGTTTGTTCAATGGAATTGTTTTCGTCTTACCTCCCTTTACACTCACTTACTTTACATTCACCTCACTTTCATTTCGGCTAACGCGCTTCGACTAATCCTTCTTCTATTGACATGTCTCTTACTTCACTCACTCTTTCGAGCATTTATCCCGTCACTCATGACTACGTCAACTCGCAATCGCACTTCCCACCGACACTA
Source organism: Cladophialophora carrionii CBS 160.54 (assembly GCF_000365165.1). Classification (NCBI taxonomy): domain Eukaryota; kingdom Fungi; phylum Ascomycota; class Eurotiomycetes; order Chaetothyriales; family Herpotrichiellaceae; genus Cladophialophora; species Cladophialophora carrionii. Next base: position 2,649,174 of record NW_008481829.1, read on the forward strand.
TTCCTCCTGCCTTGTTCCCACCGAGGCTCTGGTAGTGCTACTGCGCAGGATACGGATCTGTTGGCACATAGAGACCGGCAGAGGCGAGGCCAACACGCGGCAAGGAGATCGGTATGTTGACAGATGGGCCATATCGACGTGGTCGCACAAAAAACGCATGTTTATCGAAGCTTCCTCAAAGCTGAGGCATATGTAAAGTGGTTGGGCTACCATGGGGTGCCATGCCAGCTATATTCAAAATAATACAGTAAGTGGCCGGCGTCATGCGAAATTCACTCAGAAAGGCTCACTAATTAAGCCCCCATTCGAGCCGAGGCATCATATAGTTGTGGTGTGCAGGCAGGAGTCTTCGTACTGGATACGTCCAACCGACCAAGACCTCATGCCTATCTACACCTCATATAATTTCCCTGCAGTTGCCTTTGTGTCGAGACTACGAGATAATACTTATCGTGACATCGGTCCACAGTCATGAACAGGGTCAATTTCCGCACAATCGACAGCATCACCCACTTGTGGGAGACTCTCAACCTCCCCAAGGAAGCTCTCAAATCCATCAATATCTCGGACGCCGATACTATATGTCTCCCCTCGTCGTTCAAAATCGGTCATCTAGCACAAACTTCAATCACTCTGACAGCTTTACTCGCAGCTCTGATCCACTCCGAGCGCGAAACCCTCAAGTTCATCCCGCAGGTCACGGTACCTGTCCGCCGTGCCTGTTTGGAGTTCAAGTCCGAGCGGCTCCTCACCATCAACGGGAAGCCCATGCCCTCAACATGGGGGCCGATAGGCGGTCTGCACAGGACTTTGGACGGATACGTACGCGTTCATGACTCTTTCCCGAACCACCGCGCCGCAACGAAGAAGCTGCTTGGCCTCGCTGAAGACGCGGATCGGGAAGCCGTGAGCCGCGCGATTGCGACCTGGAAATCAGTCGATCTTGAAGATGCAGCTGTCGGTGCAGGTGCGGTGGTGGCCGCATTGAGGAGCTTCGAGCAGTGGGACGAGTTGCCTCACGCGAAAGCCGTGGCAGACTTTCCAATCCAAATCACCAAGATCGCCGATTCACCGGCTGGGATCCCTGACCACCTTACCGCCGCTGGTGGCAGGAAGAGGTGTCTCCACGGGCTGCAGGTTCTGGAACTCAGTCGCGTCATCGCTGCACCGGTGGCCGGGAGGACGTTGGCCGCCCACGGCGCGGATGTGCTCTGGATCACAAGCCCAGATCTGCCGGACCTACCCAGCATTGACCGGGACACGGGAAGAGGTAAGAGGACCGCACAACTGGACCTAAATCAAACAACGGATCGGGAGAAGATGTTAGAGCTCATCGACGACGCGGATGTCTTCCTTCAGGGGTATCGTCCGGACAGTCTGGCAGCGAGGGGTCTCTCGCCTGCGCAACTCGCTGCGAGACGAGAGCAGGACGGAAAGAAGGGCATCATCTGCGCGAACCTCTCTGCGTATGGTCCCACCGGCCCGTGGAGCCAACGGCGAGGCTTCGACTCGCTCGTGCAGACATGCTCGGGAATGAACGTCTCTGAAGCCGAGCACTTCGGCCAGACCGATCCTCCTGCCAAGCCTATGCCTTGTCAAGCACTTGACCATGCGAGCGGCTATTTCCTCGCAGCCGGAATTTTGGCTGCTCTGTATCGGCAGATTAGGGAAGGTGGGTCGTGGCAAGTCGACGTCAGTCTAGTCGGAACGATGAAATACCTTAGGAGCTTAGGCCAGTATGAAGGCTTGTCGGGGTTTCAGTGGGATGCTGACTCAATGGAGGGCGTGCCTGAGGTGTATCTCGAGTCCAGACTGTCTGACTTTGGGACACTCAAGGCTGTCAGACATGCCGCCGCTATCGAGGGCATTAACGTGGGGTGGGATATCATGCCCAGGCCATTAGGGTCAGACGACCCCAGCTGGCTCTGACAAACGTTACACAGTCGCGAGTCCTTCACGGCACTCATACGTCTTGCTGGCCGCGATCAAAGTCTCATGAAGTTGAAATTGACGGCAGCTGGATGTCGGAGCCACGTGAGGACGAGAACGGCGTGGTTTCTGGAACATACTCCTCAAGTGTATGCATAGTAAGTCCTAAGCTTAGGTCCCTCCACTCACCACCAGAGCAATATCAAAGAGCGTCTCGTACTCTGCCTTCGACTGTTACCTGGTGCGCCTCGTAAATGCTCACCTGAGCTCTTCACCCCTACTGTCCATTCGGCATCGCATTTGGAGAATCCGACTTCGATCGCTTCTTGCGGACAACGGTATGCCTGATAATATCACCCTCATCCCGGTGTGGCAGCCATTCGCCAATGCCATATTTCTCGGGCGCCTTCCTCACTCCCCGACCACCACCACCTACGATGAGGTTTCCTGGACGGTAGTGTGGATTCGCCTGCATGCGTCGGATGACCGAGATGTGGATTTGTGCATCGTCGGGAATGTCCCGAGTTTCACCCATAGGAAGCGGCCTTCATCAAGAGTGAGCTAAAGATTGCAACACTACCGGGCCATGTACTTTAACTTACCAACGAATCGCTTTCCACTTCCCATCCTGCAGGTCCATTCGTCGAAATGGAAGGTACTCCATCATCTTCCAGAAAGACACGGTGCCACGAGGCAGGCCACTGCCGAACTGCAGACAATCGTGAGCTACAGAGTCGGTGAAGGAGCTCTCGAGCCTTTCGATAAACGCTTGGCGTGTGGTAGTATCCTCAATTCTTTCGCCAAACTCGTCAACTGCATGAGGGGAGCATCCCAGGCGAGCCATCTTGCTGGGCACCATTAGCCATTGCGCCGGTACAGCATCAAGAAACGACATACCCAGGGTCAAATTTCAACCCTGCCCTTTGCGCCTCGTGCAGCATCCACACTAGCGGCGTGTGACTGAGCATCCAGTGCTCTCTGTCTGTGCGTATGTGTTAGCGGGTGCTGTAATGACAGAGCCGCAGGGGCCTAGAGAGTCCAGCGGGCATTCGGAAAGAATTGGATGCTCACCAGACTTGTCCCAGCCACCACCGATGTCACCGTGGCCACCTGCGAACCTTGCTCACTTGCTTTAGCGGGCGCACGACCTATGTCTTTACACTGTTGCTTACCACACTTCTTGGATGTCTTGTGGACGACGTGCCCCGGACCATGTGCGTCTGGCATGCCTCCGCGGCGACTTTGGTCTTTCACGAAGATGCTCGGTTGAAGCAGAATGCATAGGTCCCGCGAGACTGTCGGATGAGCTTTTGGGTGCAACCTGATCAGGCACTGATAGATGACCCCCTATCGAGTTCGAAAAAGCAATCCTTGGACCTTGCTGCGTTGATTTTTGCTCGTGAGACTCCTGGTTCTCCACTTTCTCATTCATCTGCGCGAGATCTGACTCGTACCGATGCATCTCGGGCTCGGTATGGTCCGCGTGTTGCTGGTGGCTGCCACCGATGAGGTCTTGTCGAAATTTGGCCCGCCTTTCGTCGATAGAGACAGCATGCCGTATGACCTTGGCTGATGAACGGGCGGTGTAGGGGAATTTACTTCTCTGCATCCACGCAGACTCGAACCGGGGCACCGAGTTGACCGTGTCAAAAAGCCCGAGAAACCGAATACGGCGGACCGGTCTGCTGCTGCAGTGGGTGTTAGATCGCTTGCATCAGCGCAAAAGACGACATCCTGCAGGATCAGATCGATGCCTCTGAGCACTCACAATGTTTCTCTGAAGCCTCGCATGAACTCGTACTGTTCTTTCTCAGCTTTGTGGGCCTCTTTACTGCCGTCATTGCTCCTGGCTGCCCATTTGGCATAAGTCTTCCAAGCAAACCGTATGAGCTCCTCGTTCCCGGCTGCCAGCAATCCAATGTGGTCCAGCATTTCTGCTAGGAAGCGAGCGGTATAAGCTCCACGGCTGAAGCCAAAGAAGTACAAGTCGTCTTCGCAGCTGTAATATCGCATGAGGAATTTGTAGCCTCCCATGACGTGATCCGCGAAAGACGTGCCGACGGCCTCATCTTTGGTTTTGAGGTACCATGACCGGATTCGACCGAGAGTGGACGTTGTTTGGATCTACGAGCGTAAGCACCCAGCATTCGATGGTAGGTCAACGTACCGAGTGAGTTGTGATGTACGTCCCGATGCCCGGTTGGTAGAAGGTGTACATATTCACATCAGTGCGATCGAGCATGCGGTAGAGCTTCAAGATGTTGCTGTCGGTCTCTTTGCCGCTGAACTTGTTGCCGGTGCCCTCCAATACCGTCACTAGCTGCCACACAACATTGCAGGTTCGGCACTTACATCAAAACAGAGCACGAAGATGTTCTTCTGGCGGCTTTGACTTGGTTCCGGTACGGCCATAGCAACAACAAGCTTGAGTCAAGGGAAGAATGCACGCAACGGCATAAGAATAGCAGCAAAGAAGGGGAAAAAGATGATAATGGAGTGTAATCATAAGTATAGACAGATTTCTGACCGGTCTGCCAGGACAAGGAGAGCACGGAGGCCATCAATCAACTATCCAGCATTGACGTAGATGGCAGTGTGTAGCCCCTTCCACATGGCTGTTTTGGGATTCACAGCAGGATCCCTTCGGCGCATATCGTGACTGACTGCATACTGGGTACACTCGTGGTCGGCCTTGACCACCATTATCCATGGATCTTCATCATCGTCAAGGCAAGACGGCAGCACTCGGGTGCGAGGTCGCTGGAGTTGTGGATCTGCAATACAGATCATGCTACTTTTCAGGCTTTTGATTCGAAATGGAAGCTGCCTAGTGTACGTGAAGTGCCAGGCTTCGTTGCTTGTGGTGCTTGGTGCAGTTACACAACTCCGCTCCTGCCACCCACCAGCACAAATGGTGTGTCCGTGGTTGATCGCTCGCTAATGCCTTTCGGCAGATCGGATTGATTGCTGTACCAGGTATCTTCGACATCGATCGTGCCTCGATTCGGCAGCTGAAGCCCGAAAGAGGGCGCAGCTTGACCGATTTGCTGTCGTTGGTGAAGGAAGTGACTGGAATGCAGCCAGATCCTGGACAGGTGCCGCTGACCGCCAATCGATATTGCTTGGACACAGAACTGTCTGCTTAGGATGATGGGTTCGTGGATTGGCTGGAGGAGAGCGATCGACATCGACCGACAAGCGAAAGATAGTCGAGGAAACCTTCTTGATGCATGAAGACAATGTGTGGTCGAGACGGAGACAAAAGAGGGTTACTGGGGGTTGGGCGTGCTGCCGGTTCGGTCCGGATGGGGGTGGAAGGCCACCCGGAGTTGCGCAATTGGCTGTCTAGGGAACGTCTATCCCACCTAGCGAGTTCGGCTGGCGCCCAGCCAAGCCCCCAAGGCCCCCGGAACGGCATACTGGGGCCCCATTAGCACAACCGACAGCTGACACCTCCGCTGCTAACCTTCAACCGTCCTACCACCTCCATCGTTCTCGCGAAGATGATTGATCCAGGACGCATTGACAGCAAACATCTGTACGCCATCACCACATTTCACGTAAAAGGAGAATGTGATCACAGAAAGGATGTTCGATCGTTTACCCTATTTCGTCCGCACAGGTGCTTCAGTGATGTCTCGATACAGCATGCACGACTTACACAAAGACGAGTCCTCAGTGGCACGATATGAAGAGACACCGATCCAAGCAGATGACCCGCTCGCGCAGTAATGGAGCCCAACAAGGCCGATCTTCAGAAGGCGCGCAGACGGACGACGCACGGTGCCATCATGACTTCGAGACAAGAGCTGCCACATCGACGCCATTCGATATATCTGCTAATTGCTACTGCAGACGAAGCCATCAGTGCACATGATACAAGGCCGGCGGATGCCGCTTCGAGCCATCCCTTGAGCTACTTCCCCACCACGGCGACCTTTAGCAGGCCGTGATAGACAGCCTGAGTTCTCCGACATGGGGATGGAGCTGCGATGATCATGCTCGGCCACTCCTCATGTTGATGTTTGAGCCATCCCTCGCTGCAGTCATGGTCCCCAGCTTCTGATCTCTACCTCTCCCGACTCTTCACGTCCCTATCCAAGTCTCTTCTCTCTCGTTCTGCAACCTGGCCCCGAGCATAACCTCCATTCCGGAAGACGACCTCAAGCATGCCCTTGTTACGCAGGCTATCTTCTAGCTTTAGGAAGAACAAGGCCGTCAATGGCAACGGTGGCAGTGGTGGCAACGGTGGCAATGGTACTCTTCCATCCATTGACGAGTCCAAGCATTCGCCTGTGGTAAACGGGGAAAACACCAATGGTGCCACGACAAACGGTGCATCGATTGGCCAGAGCCTGCAGAAGACGAAAGACGTCCAACGACGTTCGTCGTACAAACCTACTACCAGCCTGGATTCTCCAGCACCAGACGAGAAAGAGGATGGGTCACCAGCGACACGCAAGGATGTCGAAAGTGCCTTCAGCCAATTCGCAGAACTGATCCACGCATCGCAGCGCCCGCTCCCAACCCAGTCCGGAGACGGCCAATACCTCGAGAAGGAGGAACCGACTGGTTTCTGGCAGGATCTCAAACACCTGGGATTCAAAGATGCCCAAGCAGCCTTGCACATGGTCGAGGACAAGCTCTCTGGCGGTCCGGTTGACGATCGGAAAATGCACATGGAAGAGGTCATGCAACTCATCGCCGCTCTTCCTGATCGCTCTGCCAATCGGGTCAAGCTCACCGGCTCGCTCCTGGACCTCTTGTGGAACTCATTGCAACATCCGCCGATGTCGTATCTTGGAGACGACTTCAAATACCGCTCTGCTGACGGATCGAACAATTCCTACATCTTTCCCAAACTCGGTGCTGCCAATACTCCCTATGCACGTTCAGTCCAACCCAGGACGGTGCAACCCGGTGCATTGCCCGACCCCGGACTCCTGTTCGACTCGCTTCTGGCAAGAGAAGAATTCAAGCCTCATCCCAACAACGTCTCGAGCATCTTCTTCAATTGGGCCTCGTTGATCATCCACGGTATGTTCCCCGGAGATTCCGATTCAAGATCACAAACTAACACCATCCAGACCTCTTCCAGACCGATCACCGAGACTACAACAACAGCAAGACCTCCAGCTACCTGGATCTCTCTATCTTGTATGGCGACACTCAAGAAGATCAAGATCTGATGAGGACGTTCGAGCACGGCAAAATCAAGCCAGACTGTTTCGCCGAAGAAAGGCTCCTTGCATTCCCACCGTCTTGTGGCGTCATGCTCATCATGCTCAATCGGTTCCACAACTACGTGGTCGAGCAGCTAGCCCTCATCAACGAGAACGGCCGTTTCACACCGCCCCCCAGCAAGCTCTCAGGAGAACAATCCCAAGCAGCATGGAAGAAGTATGACAATGACCTGTTCCAGACCGGACGGTTGATTACATGTGGCCTGTATATCAATATCACGGTAAGTACCCGTGGTCATTGGAAGATTTCAGGTTCTCTCCGTGGTTTGCGGTTATTCGTCTACCGGCACCCACATATGCTAACGAAGATCTTTAGTTGTATGATTATCTCCGCACGATAGTGAACTTGAACAGAACCAACAGCACCTGGACGTTAGACCCACGTATGGACGCACCAAAGAGCTTTGGAAGTGAAGGTACTCCCAAAGGAGTTGGCAACCAAGTAAGCGCCGAATTCAGTCTCTCGTACCGTTGGCACTCTTGCATCGGACAGATGGATGAGGCTTGGACAGAGAACGTCTACTATGAGTTGTTTGGGAAAAAGCCAGACGACGTCTCCCTCAAGGAGTTGATGATGGGACTCGGAAAGTATGACCACGATCTGCCCAAAGACCCCCTTCAAAGACCGTTCGCTCACCTCAAGCGCAACGCCGACGGCAAATTTGAAGACAGCGAACTCGCGAAGATCATGCAAGCTGGCATCGAGGAGGTTTCAGGCGCATTCGGAGCTCGAAACATCCCCAAGTCTCTCCGAGCTATTACCATTCTAGGTATCATGCAAGGGCGGTCGTGGAACCTCTGCACACTCAACGAGTACCGGAAATTCTTTGGTCTCAAGACATACGACACGTTCGAAGAAGTCAACAGAGACCCATATGTGGCCGACCAGCTCAAACATCTATACGAGCATCCTGACTTCATCGAGCTATATCCTGGACTCGCAGTCGAAGAATACAAAGAACCAATGGTCCCAGGCGTGGGGATCTGTCCGACACATACAATATCCCGGGTGGTCTTGTCTGACGCTGTTGCCTTGGTTCGTGGTGACAGGTTCTACACTCTCGACTATACACCCAAGAACCTGACCAATTGGGGATACAATGAAGTTGCGTACAACCTTGCTGTCAATCAGGGCTGTGTATTCTATAAGCTCATCCTTCGGGCCCTCCCAAATCATTTCAAGGCCAACAGCATCTATGCTCATTGTAAGTGCTCCCTGTCTCTCTTGTGAAGCTCAAGGTGCCGATACTGATCACGCCCAGATCCAATGACCATTCCGAGTGAGAATGCCAAAATCATGAAGAACCTTGGGCGTTATCAGGACTACGACTGGAGTGTTCCAGAGTACATCCCTACGCGTGTCACCTTGACCTCGTACCAGAGTGCCAAATACCTCCTGGAGCGGGCCCAAGACTTCACAGTCATGTGGGATGATGGCCTGGGCTTCGTGATGGGTAGAGGAGGCGAGAGGTTCTGTCTCGGAGGTGACACCGTCTTCCACCGCAGGCAGCGCCAAACTATGGGTCAGCTCATCTACAGGGACAAGTGGCACGAGCATGTCAAGCATTTCTACGAGTACATTACCTTGCGTCTGCTCCACGAGAAAAGCTGTACCATTGCTGGCATCAACCAGGTGGACCTGACTCGAGATGTTGGGAATCTGGCACATGTTCATTTCGCGGCGAACATGTTTGCCCTGCCTCTCAAGACAGCTGAAAACCCCAGTGGCATCTTCTCAGAGCAGGAGTTATGGATGGCGATGAGTGTGATCTTCACCGCGATCTTCTTCGACTTTGAGCCAACAAAGTCATTCCCGCTACGTATGGTGGCGAGGAAGCTTGCAAACATGCTCGGCAAGCTTATCGAAGTCAACATCAAGTCTGTGACGGCCACTTCTTTTGCGTCCAGGTTTTTCGACAGTCGGAGGGAGAATGAGAATGCACTGGCCGACTACGGCATTCACATGATCCGGCGCCTCAGTGAGACCGGCATGAGCACCTATGACATGGCCTTCAGCCAGATCATGCCGACCGCTTGTGCCATGGTGCCGAACCAGTCTCAGGTCTTCACCCAGATCATGGACTATTATCTGAGCGACGAAGGACTCAGGTATCTGCCGGACATCCAGCGTCTTGCCAAGGTTGACAGCAAAGAGTCGGACGAGAAGCTCCTACGCTATGTCAATGAAGGCATCCGTCTGAACGGCACCTTCGGCAGCTACCGCCGCGCCGAAGTCAACCATACCTTCGACGACGATGGGCGAAAAATCTCGGTCAAGCCCGGCGACAAGGTCTTCTGCGGGTTCGTGAAAGCGGCAAAAGATCCCCGGGTCTTCCCCAACCCCAACGAGGTTCGTCTTGATAGACCGCTAGAGTCATATATTCACTATGGGATCGGCGAGCATACCTGCCTTGGCAAGGAAGCCAGTTTGGTGGCCTTGACAGCCATGCTCAGAACTGTGGGCAAACTGCAGAATCTGCGAAGAGCCCCAGGACCGCAAGGCCAGCTGAAGAAGGTAAGGCATCGACGACGCACCTCTTGCCCAATAAAGCACCCACCTCCCCCTTTTTTTTTTTTTTTAAATGACAGGATCCTCTGACTGACTTCTACACGTCAGGTCCCGCGAGACGGGGGCTTCTACGTCTACATGCGCGAAGACCACGGCTCGTACTTTGTCTTCCCGTGCACTTTCAAGGTTCATTACGACGGGACGCTGCCACCGCTGAGCAAAGCCAAGGCCGAGCATTGAGAAAGCTGGCGAGGAATGACCATAGTTGTCGACAGATACGCCAGTTGGGACAGCAGGGATGGGTAATAGAGCACACGACTGCCGTCTTCTGGGTGGAAAGATCGAGTTTATGAGAACGAGTGTACAGTGGTTACATATGTAGGTGTTAGCATAATGAGTACATAGTACTACCAGGCAATGACAAGGCCCTGAAAATAAAAGGTTGAGCTTGGTTCCAGCTACGCCGACTTGCTGCCATCGTCTGCCATCGTCTGCCATCAACAACCATCTACTGCTACAACTGCCAGCAACGATAAGTGCATGATAGGATTATTTGATCCACCGCAGGCTTGGCGCTGTTTTCTCCTTGAAATGTATTTCACTTCCCTCTCACAAACAGATCTGTTGAGCCATCAACAGAGCAGATGCTTCAGCTTTTCCTACCCAGGGCGAGGACTCACATGGCTGAACCTTCAATTTCATGAGACTGCCTATACAACCAGAGCACACACCTGCGGCGTACGACCATGAGAATCGGAGATTCTGTTCAGGCGTCCCACGCCATTAAAGCAATGATAGCTGTTCCATGCACCATCGACGCCACCCTACCCTGTCGGCACGAAGATCGCACACCGGTGCTGGCCTTGTTGATGCCTTTGATGATTCTCTGTTGACCCGACCTTGTTAGTTGTGGTTCAGCGATCTGATAATCTATTGGGTTCACGTGCTTTCACCTCGTCGCCAGGCGTCAGGCGCGTGCTTCTGATCGACCGCGTCGCAGCAACCATGTTCATCCCATGACGTTGGATTGCAAACTTCGTTTCGTCATCGGCCAAGTCGCAACGGGCGACGCGACAATGTATTCGACGAGATGCCGAAGCTTCAAGCAAATCGGCGCATACCGTCTACATACAGTGCAGGGCTGAACTGGACTTCTAGTCGCATTTGACTTTCAATAGCCAGAAGACTGGCTTCTGGTGCCAGACTTCGTTTAGTAGTACAACCTTCTATGGGCATCTCGATAGAGGCCTTGGTACGCCTCACCGAGATGCCTGGACATGGACTGCTCTTACATGTTCAACAAGCCCGAGCGTGCTTGAAAAGAAAGTAGCAATCCTTTTGCAACTGGGAATGTAGGTCTTTCTGTCGAAATATTTTGCACATCCTATTTCACACCATGGCGGCAAAGACCAGTCTCCTCAGCTATGTTGCTATGCTTCTCTTCTTGTCTTCCACGCACTTTGCTATAGCCGCAGGAACCGAGCAGAAAACAAAGTGGCTCGTTCCTCGAACGAACATCACAGGGCCCAATCCGAACGACTATGAATGTGAGAGTGCTCGAGCGGCTGACTATTATGGCATTGGCGTCCGCCTGGTAATTCGTGACCCCCAAATGAGTTCCTTACAAATATGGCATGCTAACGTCGTTCTTATGAGGGCATCTACTTCTCCTGGATAACTGGCTGGGTGGTGAGTCGGATCCAACAGTCCTTCATGCATTGCAAACTGACCAGAGAAGGCCAACTCCTTCGTAGCTGGGGATATCGGCGGCGCCTTGGATACAAACGCCATATTTCTTTTTGCGAATCTTGTGGCTATGGTCAGGTGTACCATCACAAAGGTCTTGACGCAGCTCGATTGTGTGATTCTGATGCATCTGTCTGGTGGCACAGTGTTCTCGGTGCTCAGCCTCTGGGGGTATCGCACTTGCCATTACCTCGGAGAAGGTCCAAAGGGGATTCGCCATTTCGGAGGCTTTGGCACGCATCTGAGGTTGCTGCTTTCCATGGCTGTTGCAGTCTACGGGCTCTGGTTCTGGATCATTGGTATTCAACCAGACACGACTGAGATCAACGTGGACGCCGGTCCGTGCAAGACGGTATATACCTTCATGTTTGCGAAAGTCCGTGCCGACGGCGGCGTAAGGATATTCTACATCATCATCTGCGTTGGATGTGTTATCTACTTTGGTATCATGCTGCTCGCATCCACGTTAGCCCTCTACGCCAGATTGGCCAAGGCGGCCAACTTGGCAAAGCAGGGGAAATGGCGAACGAGCACTCGGCTGCATTATGCTACTGGACTGTATCACAAGGAGTGAGTCCTCGGATGAGTGCATTTATGGCGCGAGACAAATAGCTGAATGCCCCGACATTAGGCTTCGCAGGACCTTCTACTTCCTCAGGATCGGCAATCTGATTTGGATTCTGTGGTCCATGATACTGGTCGAATGCACACTCAACTTCAACCACGTCAAGGGAGTTCTTGGCCCCGGCAACCGCATCTTCTTCCCTTCTCAACTCATCCCTATGATCATTGGATGCTTCAGCTTTGTTCGGCTGATGTACAAGGTCTTGGAGCAATGGCGAGATCCTGACGACGAGCCCTCCCTTCCCAACGATCCTCGCCTCACGGGAACACGACAGGAGTTCCCCGGCACGAAGAGGTTCTTTAAGGTCTTTGCACCGCCGACCAATGCTCTCAACCGCCGCCCCCAACTCCCAGAAGACATGCCGCCGGAAGACACAGACATGGACGAGCTCCTACAAGGCGAACCCACTCGCTTCAGGTATCTTGTCACCTGGCTGCCGTGGCTCTCACTGCTCCCTTGGTGGACAAAGAACGAGCACAAGCCACATAAGCGTGACACGGAAAATGTGGAAAGCGGTCGATCACATTCGCCATCTTCGACGCTCCACGGAACACCCACTACGCCAAACTTCGTCAACCCCTACAAGTCGCAGATTCCCTGACGCCGATAAGATGCAGGGAAAAGGATCAAAGCTACGTGATACTCTCCTTTCGAATGTCTGCAACAGAACAAATAAGATTGAACGCTATTGACATTTCCCATGTGTCACTGTAAGACGATTATATAAATCTGGGCGCCAACATGTAAGGACTGTACGTGTATATTGAGCCCAACCCCGTCTTGACAGCTGCCTCCTTCGTCTGGGCGGACACCATTGGCCTGGAGCTTCACGTGGTGGGTGGATGTCCGGCGCCCAATTCACGTAAGAAGTCCGCAATTTGCCTCAGGCAAGGCGCGCGACAGGGCATCAGCCAGAAATCTCGTTTGGTCGTGTTGCGATCCTCCGCTGAGACCAGGACGCACGTCACTCTGTCGGCCTCTCCACAACCTGGTACTCGTACAATGTATCGGCAGGATATTACATGTCCTCACAAGCGAGATGTGCTCGAAACCTGAACAACGACCCGAAGTTGAGGGCACTTTGTGAGACGGACTGAGACATGGCCAACGTGCAGAAGAGCTTTTTACCAAGACCCGGAAGTTCAGAGCCGCCCCCCTGGGCAATGGCCCCTCTATGCCCTATTGACTGGGCAGACACAGCCTGAGCCGCCTGATGCTGCAGCTTGTCCTTCCTCTTTCAGTCAGGCTGCAGCTCGAAAAGAGGCTTGGAGGCTAGAGAGCGTCAATTTCAAGAGGCTCCCGGGACAGTCGTCAACCAATGGCACGTCCACAGGGCTTTGGCCGAGCTACATAACGCCGTCCACCCAATCTCGGGGCGTTGACCCCGGCTTGTCCGGCTCCATTCAATCTGCACCCATGTGTGCCGTTTCTGGTTTTTGTCGATCCAGCGCATGGGGTTGGCGACGGCCTTCTCAAGCTCGAGAAACACGTTGTCCGTCGTCCAACACTCTTGTGGTATCTGCAGACACTCGTGCAGATATCATGCAGGTCGACCTCATCCTTCTCAGCTCCTCGAGCGAATACTGGTTCGCCTGTGCTCGAGATAGGGTCAAGTTTCCGGCGAACACGTAACACCGCAAGAATCGTCCTCGAGTTCTGACCTTGCACGGCAGTTCCAGCCTTGATTCTAACGCATAATTTCCCGGCCTTCAAATGCATGATGCCGCTCGTGGGCGTGACTACGCCCCTAGCGGGTCTCGTTAACGGAGGCTAATCGGCACGTTTCGATTCTCCTCGTTCTGGCTTGCTTCTTGATGACGATTTGGACAATTGGACGCCCCTCGCGTCTCAAAGCGTACGGCGATGCGAGGGCGTGGCTTGCTCCATCACTTTCAATTTCGCTCTTAGTTTGCCATGTCCCCAGCTTCAATGCCTTACAGACCCGCCTGATGCTGTTCTTTTCCACTTCGTTCAAGAATCTTGCTGTTGCCGGGTGGGGAGGAGAGTAGCTTTGACAGCATTTTGGCCTTGTTGTCTCCGTTCTCTTGGGGCCCGTGGTTGTTACTCGACACTCTGGATTGAAGTCAGATATTCTCCGCCGTCGAATTGCAGGCCAGGAGACACGTCAATGGTTACTCAGGATACCTGGTACCGGACTTGCAGAGTTTAAGGTTGAACCTTCACCGCCAAAAGACCTCCGAATGCGTTGAGAGTCTGTTGCTTGCGGCAAGAGCGCATTTCGAAAGCATAAGCTTCGCCTTCGTCAGCAATAAGCAAGATGCGTATCTCTCGACTAATCGTCTGGACGGCGCTGGGATGGGCTCTACCTCTGACTGTCGACGCCGTCCCCGGGGCGCAGGTCCAGAGACGGCAAGAGACGACAGATACTGGCTTTCCAGCTCTTACGACCGACTCGCCCTCTGTCTCCACAGACACTCCAGCTTCAGAGAGCGTGACGGTCACAGCAGCTGCAACAACCTCAACAAACGAGGCTCAGTCTTCTAAATCCACGGCATCATCTACATCGGCTGGAAAATCGTCCTCGTCAAGTCTCTCTTCGACGGTCAAGCATTCCCCTACGACGACATCCATCCTGCCGACCGCTTCCAGCACTACCGCCAGCAATGCTACGTCGAGTTCGGACGAGAAAGAGTCAGATGCACTGCCAATACATCCGCAAATCACACCGGCCTTTGGTATCGCCGGAGTGTTCCTCATTGTCCTCGGCGCCACATATGCGATGATTGGGGTCAAGAGCAGATGGGTCCAGATATTCCTGTCCTGTGGGTTCCTTGCGAGTATTGCGACAACGGCGTTGGTCGACTATGTCATGAACCCACCGGTCACGAATGCTGTCCAAGGAGGCTTTTTCGTAGCAATCTTCATGACCGGTGTGATCTTTGGAGGTGGAGCCCTGGTATTCAAAGAAATCACCGAAGGCTTTGCCTGTCTGCTGGGCGGGTTTTGTTTCAGCATGTGGCTGCTCACACTGCGACCTGGTGGCCTCGTCACTAGCTCGGGAGGAAAAGGTGTTTTCATTGGAATATTCTGTATTGCAATCTGGGCGCTGTCGTGGACACATTACTCTCGGCCATATGCGCTAATCGGAGCAATATCTTTCAGCGGAGCCACGGCATTCACACTGGGCGTTGATTGCTTTACACGGGCTGGCTTGAAGGAGTTCTGGTTCTACATCTGGGATCTCAACGACGACCTCTTCCCCTTAAACACCAACACTTTCCCACTGACAAGAGGAATCAAGGTCGAAAATGCGATAATTGTGATTGGCACCATCATCGGTGTGCTCTCACAGATGAAACTCTGGAAGGTCATTAGATCCAAGGAGCGTGAGAAGGAGGTCGTCGACGAGGAGGACTCACGCCAGAGAGAAGCCGTTGAGGCTGCTCTGGGCCGACACTTGCAACGGCAGAACGAACGGGAAAAGTCAGAATGGGAGAAGCAATACGGCGACCGCCTCGCGAGCAGACGGAGCACCGTACTGTGGCAGAACGCACATCCCGAGAAGCGATATTCCACTGTGTCGGTCGTTCAGCTTGACCAGATATCGAAGCAAGGTTCTTCTGAAAGCTTGGAGACGGATGCGTACGGCCCCAGGAGATCGGATTCGGCATACGGCTCAAAGAACAAGCGGCAGAGCACACTGCCAGTGGACGTCATTGAAGAAGTAGATGAGGATGCCGGTGCTCTTGCGACGAAAGAGCGGCAGAGAGCTCTCCAGGCTCTGGAGAGGACCAAAACTCCCCTTAGTGGGCTGGAGCGTACACGCAGCCGTGACTCCCTAGCAGGAAAGAGCGCTCCGGGTGCATCGAATGATGGTGGCTCCGATCTTGGTGCCGCTCCCATTGATCCGTCAGGGAAACTTGGCGATCCATCAAGACTCAAGCGTCTTTCGCAACAGTCACTTTCCCGGATATCCAAACACCTCAGTGTGAACTATAACGGCAACTCTCAGTCACAAGAACATCTCATTGACATGGAACGGCCACACAGCAGAGCATCTTCGGCTGCTGCAACCCTAGACGTTGACAACGAAGATCTGGACGTCCACGCGATCGACGTCGAGCTGGACAGGGATGTGCCATCCCCGCCGGATATTGTCATATCCCCGGCACGTAACTCTGGACCCACGTTTGCCGACGCGGCAGATCCGAACAAGCCCTCGACTGAAAGGCAAGGCACACCGGCTTCGAGCGTTGGCGGCAATCTAGAACGAGATCGCCTGGTCCTTGAGCCTGATAGGATATCCAAGAATGGCGGTACGAGCTCAGAGGAGGCACAGACGCCCGAGGAAAGCACCTTTAGGGCTGAGCATTGTGAACCCCAAAACCCTCAGTCACACACATCGGAGTCGAGCACTTCGAGCGCTGACACTTTGACAAAGACTGCTCTTGCGTCAGTGCCGAGCCAGCTGTCGAGCGTGGTCTTGTCATACCGGACCAACGAGTGGGCGAAGCATATCACTGTGGCTGAAGAACCGATGTATGACGAGCCAGAGACCATTGAGGGCGTTGACAACGAGTTGCCCACCCATCTGGCTCCGGTATCAATGGAGTCCGAAAAGGAACATCTCACCGCAGACCCGGCTGGCGAAGTTTCCCCAGCAGCGACTTTGCCGCCCACGGTCAAAGCAGGCGGTGGTGGTGTTGGAATAGCTGCTAAGCCACCAGTCTCGCAGCGTTCATTCTCAGACCAGGAGCGTCGTCGGAGTGGCGGCAGGGCACCGTCGCGGTCGAACTCCAGCCAATCTCTCTGGCACTCTTCCAGCAGAGGCAACCGTGCTTCTTTGAACCCAGCAATGCAGAACTCCCTCATTAGTACGCCCATTGCCGAGGACGCGCCTATGGAGTTCCCGAATCCGAAGAGGTCAAGCCGGCGCGTGTCGGCACCACATATGATGCCCTCTCGGAGCAACAGCGGGCCCCGGCCCCAAACGGCCTACAGCATTAGCCCGTATACCAGCACACAGGACCTCTTTGAGATGCCTCGTCCGTTAACGCAACACGGTTCCACGCCCGGTCTCGCCACTGGGACGAGGATGGAGTCGCACAACTCCCACCAACCACCACAGAGGGACGTGAGGACCGACGCTCAACGGCGAGAATCGCTTCTGGCCGATTGGCGGCTCTCGCAGCAACAACGAGCCGCAAGCACAGGCATCACCGGTGTGATGGCAGAGCAGGGCCGAGCTCAAATGAAAGCCGAAAAGGAGAATCAGAAGCTCGTCGAGGAACACCAGCGCAACTCGATGCGACAAAAGCAGTACCTCATGGACCAGATGATGAGACGGCCGGACATGCAAGATCTACACCGCGAAGCCATGCGCAAGATGCAGGCTAACGCCAACAAGAAGCTGCGATCCTCGACCGGCTAGCGACAAGTCGAGCGGAAATGGAGTCTACGCTCTCTACTTCTACGCCTTTATTTATGTATTTATTCATCCATTCCTTGGCATACCCATAGCACATGACGGAGTTGGGGGTTTTGAACAGCCGGTCTGAGCGAAACATGAGCAGGAGCCAACAAAAGCGAACACGACACATGCAGGAGGCAGGCTTGACATAGGAGGCTATTCGGTCTTTTCGACCAAAGCAGGGACGAGGGACGAGGGAGCCTTCATTTCAGCCCTGAACAGCAAGGACGTTATGCGAACATAGAGATGATACCCCGACTGGATATACACGACACAGAAACTTAATGGAATATCTAATAAGCACATGTACAGTATTCGCGGCACCGCTGGAGCATAACGTGCAGAGACGGCAGACAGTAGACGCGGCGCCGCTGCTGACTGTCTGGGCGCCAGCAGCTGGTTACGGGTCTCGAGAAGCCTTGAGGTTTAAGCCCTCGATCCTTGCTACTGCGTCGCTGGGTTGATATTCCTGGCCGCTCTGCTCTTTGTTGAGTGCGTGAATCCTTCGACCGTCTTAATTCTGTCATTTCTTACGCCATTCTGCTTGTCAGAATTCAAGGTTTTGTGAACCATCCAACCGTCTCAACACGCCGATCCCGTGCTCGTTTGTCCACAACACTAATTAATGCCGGTCGCTTATAACGGCTCTCAGCAGCCTCCGTCGAGCGCGGCGAGGATGCGAGGCCCAAGCCCATCACCCCCATCACCCCCATCTCTTCCCCCTGAGCAGCTCGCTCCGTACCCAGTACTCCGTATCCCACTTGAGGTCAAGCTTCCCCATTGCCTGGTTCGGAGAAGCGGCCCTGACGCTTGACCGGATTCACCGTTGACTGTCAGCGCGGTCATCACTCATTCCTCTATTTGCATTTTCGGAGTGGAACAAACAGATGCAAACAGCCTCAGTAGGAAACACCAGACTGAGAGAATCGAAGATCTACACAATTCCAGAGGCTGACATGGCAAAAGTTCGATGTTGCGGGTCGTAGATACGATTATCCCGCTCCTCTTCTCCTCTCCTCCTCTCCTCCTCTCCAATGCAACCCGACCAAACACAGGGTGGGTTTGGCTTGATAGCGCCCGCTAGTCCTCGAACGCACCTTGTCCTCTCCCGCGTTGGGGCTCTCCTAGGCGTTTGAGATGGAAGATCATCGGGTTGCAATCGAGTTCCTTTCATCCTCGGGTCACTCACTTCACCCACAGAACCCGCCTCTCCACGGCAGGATTCGCCATCGACGGCCAAACCGACCATCAGAGTGGCTCGCTTGTATCCGTCACCTTTCTTCTCCCGGACAAGCCTAGCTCGTCGGCATGTCCTTATCACCACCAGTGTCCCTGGACGCCGCATGATATCTCTGCTGGGTGAAGCTGCGCTCTATCCCTGGCAAACGCACGATCGCATTCGGCCTGACCTCTTGACCTCGACGCACAACATCCTCGCAACATGAGGACTCCCTCGACAGACCTGACCATTCCTCTCGAACCAGTCCTTCGGTACCCGATCTGCTCGTAACGAAGCGAGCGACGTCATCGAGAAATCCTACACCCGCCCCACGCCCGACAGACAGCATGGGCGCGCCGTTCGTGGTGGAATCGTGGATATGGTACGCGGTGACCGTATGCATGGTCATTGCTCGAGTGTACGCAGCGTGTACCCTCAGACAAGAATTCAAGAAGGGCTGACAACCCGACACAGGGTGGTGCGACTGATGCATTTCAAGTCTGTGCTTCGGCTCCAGGCAGAGGACTATGTCATGGTATTTCTGACCGTCCGTCGGCCACAATATCTCTCGTGCGCTTCTGCGTGGCTAACAACACCAGTGCCTGTACACCATACTCATCGCCTTCCTCAACATTGACCTGAACGTCTCGACGAACCTGATCGATCCAGCCCACCCAGTCACGCTCACACCCCTGGAGATCTCGCAACGAACATGGGGCTCCAAGACAGTTCTGCTGGTCGAGCAATGCATGTGCGCCGTGCAATGGGGCACGAAATGCTGCCTGCTGCTGCTCTACTGGCGCCTGACACAGAACCTTCGACAAGCTCTCGTGGTCAAGGTCGCCGCGGGATATGTGGTGGTGACGTACATTATCATGGAGATCTTTTACTTTGCGGTATGGTGCCGCCCGTTCCACGACTATTGGCAGACGCCTACGGATAATGTGCAATGCACGACTGCGCTCCACCATCTCATCATGAACCTCGTCTTCAACCTCACCAGCGACATCCTGATCCTGTCAATCCCTCTCCCACTGCTTGTCAGGGCGCACTTGCCCCTCCGGAAGAAAGCTCTGCTTGTTTTCCCGTTCAGCCTCGGTCTCTTCACCATGCTGTGCGCCATCCTGAGCAAGCGCAAGAGTTTCACTCAACCGTACAGCACGGAGTGGGTGTACTGGTACTGTCGGGAAGCGAGCACGGCCATGATTGTGGCCAACATGCCCTACAGTTGGGCACTGATTCGAAAGATCTTCAATCTTCGGTCATTCTTTGGCGACTCCACTGCAGCACACATCCAGGCAGGACAACCGAGAGAGCTTACTGGGCACAGTCTCGGGGTCCTGCAACTGGAGAGTCAGCCCCGGTCGCGTCAAGTGAGTCATTCCGACGGTGAACACGGGAAGCTCTCGTGGCACAAACTCAAGCTTCACACGTCGCGAGATGACACGCCCAAATCCTGGGTCGACAGAGACGAGAACGGCAAGGACAAGGAAATCAGCGTTGATGCCACCCCTGCATCGAGCAGTACCAGTAGTGCTGGGTCTGTTCGAAAACCACCACACACAGCGAAGACGGACTGGACCTTGGACCGTCTGTACCCCTTGGACGACGAAGAACTGGCAGCCCCAGACCCTACGCAGCGGCGTTATGAAGGGGTTTGACCGATTTCCAACTGGGATTCCACGAGCCTACACAGTGCGAGTTCGCCACATATTTCGCCGAGATTGCTGCCAACGCGAGCTATTTATTAGCCTTGGTAGCGCTAGACCGAAAAGAGCTAGCTGGTGCGGCTGAGCAACCATGAACATGACGCAGCCGGATTTTTCACTCGGTTCCTGGCTTTGTCAGTCCGACTTTGGGTCCTGAGTCACTCACAAAGCGATTCCCGCAGACAAAAGACCAACTCTTCGTCGTTCGTTTGAACCAAGGTAAGCACCGCTCTCGCAACCACTGTCAAATCCATGGCTGACAGAAATCAACCGCAGCCGGACCCACGGCAACACCCTCGACCTGCCTCCCAGTTGCAGTCCCACTTGTACAATCAGTATCGCGACCCTGATCAGGATCTCTTCTGGCCAGAGCCTGTTGACCAAGTGGCTCTCGAAGCCGCTGCTCAGATCGAGCCCGAGTCGCAATTTCAACCGAGCCCCTCGACGCCTCGACAAGATGTGGTCAAGAGACGGCCCGTCAAGCCCATAATCTCCCACAGCCCACCTCCACCGATCGACACAGGCAACAAACCCATTCTCTCACCTATCATCCCATCGCCACTGCGCATCCGCCGACTCAAAGGACCCTCACCCCACCCGCCCCCTACTACGATGCGATCGGTGCGCCTTCTGATCGCTTCACTGGGCAACCCGCCGCCATACCACTCCACACGCCACTCCGTGGGGCACATCGTCCTGAAACACGTCGCCAGTCAATTGGGTCTCCCCTCACTTACGAAATCGAAGCTCCTCGGTTCTGGTCTAGTCAGCTCCGGACTCGATGTCGGCCTACCACAATACACGCTCTGGCAGAGTGCAAGCATGATGAACATCTCCGGTCAAGGGACTCTAAAAGCATGGAAAGCATTCACAAACTTGCATCCTGCGTCGGAAGACGTGGTTACGGCGTTAGTCATCCTTCATGACGAACTCGAGTCCTCTCTCGGGGCGATCAAATTGCGCCGCGGCGAATCGTCGCCCAAGGGTCATAACGGGATCAAATCCGTACAATCATCCCTCAAGTCTGCTGGTTTGCTGTCCACCCTGGGAGAGAGGTTTATCAAGATCGGAGTCGGCATTGGGAGACCTGTGTCCCGGGAGAAAGATGATGTTAGTGCCTGGGTTTTAGGGCAGTTGACGGCCGCGGAGAAGGCCAAGATCGAGGGCACGACCGAAAGTTTGGCCGCCGTGCTGAAAAGTGAGATTGTCAGGTTGGAGAGGTCATAAAGGACAGCAGTCATTTGCCGGAATGGTAACCGCGGATGATTGAGAAGTGTCGGGAAGGGCGAATGGGTTTCTACATGGCCAGGGTTGCGGTTGCCTTTCGTCCGAGTTAAGACAGAGACACGGTCCTGGTTTGTTGGTGCGTGGTATACTTCCGGAGATCGGGCGGATTTGGCTTTGGCTTTGGCATGGCTTTGGCATGGCTTTTGATTTCGACGTTGACGCTGACATTGACATTGAAATTTTTGGTTCAGATACCCCATATAGCATGGCGAGGCGTTTGTGATGGACATCGGATGTGCTCAGTCATCAGACTTACAGTTTAGAACGGATGGAAAGGAACAGGAAACGGGGGAATTAAAACCAATATTAGTTTCGAATCCGACATCAAATTCGAATCTCTACATCCAGACTCGTACTTGTACTCATTCCTTGTAATCACACTGGTACAGTACAGGAACGTATCAGAGCAGGAGACAACAGCACCATTCTGTGAGCTCATCTACTAGGTAAGCACTACAGTCTACCCTTAAAGGTCGTCTCATGAAACACTCCTTGAATCTAATACAAGTTGCAAGTGGTGGCTCTCCCTTTCACATACAACAGAGAACTTACTGACCCGTTTAAAATGCATCTACATAATGAACAACAGTAGCTGATGGACTGACTATATTGGCCCAGTAAAGTTGCGAGGGACCACATAGCATGTTTCAATAGACGATCTTAAGGGTGGACCTTGGTGTTGTACCCAGCCTGAAGGCCACAACCCAAAGGCCGCAGCCCACATTCCAAGAGTAGAGTATCTACTCGCCCCTTCAGGGAGTCAGCTCTCAGTTCCCATGCTCATGCACAGCAACAGGAACACGCACTCAGCTCAGCTCAACTCAACTCAGCCCAGCTCAGTTCAGTTCGGGCACTTTACGCACGACGTCGATGTTGCCGAGTACAGTGCGTAGTTGATTACTCTCCTGTTTCTTCTTCTCTTCCTCTTCCTTTCTGCTTCTCCTCCTTCTGCTCCTCCTCCTAAACCGAGCGTATGGACCAGACAGTGCCACTACCGGGAATACATCAGTAGCGCCAACTACAGTAATGCATAGTGTGCTCGGCGGCGAACGCTCTCTTTGACCCATCAGAAAGTTATTGCATACCTAGGTAGTATGTAGTAACCTGTTTCCCTCTTCATACACCATTGTCACAGGCGCTGAGGAATATCTCCCATACGTTCTTGTACCGGCTGTGTACACAAGTAGAGCGCCGCCCCCGGGCGGGGGTAACTAATTACAAGATGTGTTTGGCTAGACGACTTCAGGGAAACACTGTTAGTACTGTATTGCATTGGATTGGATTGGACTGTCCCGCACTGCACGCCTTTGCACTCGAAAGGGGATACTGTCAACTGGGCAGCTCGTGTTCTGACTGGATCATACTCTACTGTGTACCGACGATGGTAAGTGGCGGTGGTACCTACTGTAAGTGGGTAAATCGGCCCTGTGCTGCGCTCAGCAGTTCAATCCAGTCCCAGCGCGGCATTTGATGCAGTTCGGTGTATGAAGACTGCGTCCGTAGAAGTCAGATACTGTGCACTGTGCGCTGTGCACTCGCGGTACTGCAGCTCCCAAGCTGAGGCTGATCACAATGAGGCTGCTGAGGCTGAAAATCAGGACAATAAGGAAAAGTCCGAGGTGGGTGGCGAAATATGCGAGGCGTCTCGCGTGCTCACGCTCACGCTCACACTCGGCCGCGCCACCTCATGGACTACTGATGAAGCTCATGTTCATGCTCGTGCTCATGCTCGTGTTCATGCTCACGTTCAAGTTGATGTCATTCACGGTCCGTGCATAACTAATCAATTCCAACCCTCGTATTTCGGCTCGACTCGACTCGACTCACTCAGCCTCTTGCGTGCGCGTGTGCCGGCGTGATGCGAAGTCAGTGGCATTGGCGGTGGCAATGCAGTGTCATGGTCAGTGATGCGATTTCCCAGATTCCCCGTCAGAGATCATATGGGTACGCGAGTACGCAGTATGGGGCATGGAGTACGGAGTGAGGTGATTATGAAGCAACTACTCCGTACGGACTACATATATCCTCTATGTCTTGCATGAAACCGTTCAGCTGAGCTGTATCTCTTGGGGCCGACACATCCAAAGTGCCCGTCGGTGGCCAAGTGCTACGGTACTGTACTAACTATGTATGGCGCGTCGCATCGCATCGCATCCTTGAGGGACGTCATATCATGTACCTCGTAAGCTCAGCCAGCCACCCGAAGAGAAGTGAACCTCAATCCCAAGCGGACGGTAAGAACTGTTCGTGCTCCTCCTGCTGCGTACTGTATAGTCACCATCTAGCGCCTTCAGATCCGTCCGCCTGTATCCTGAAACCGTGGGAGAGATGAGAAAAAAGGTCGAGTTGGATTGGGTCAGGGCCAGTCGTCCCGTGCTTGCAGATCGAGCGAGTGTGTGGACACCGCATCGCATCTCATTACTCCAGCGCCGCACAAGGTAAATGCTTGGTTTGATTTGATTGTTCCATGGCGCTCGGAGTGATGAGCAAGCGCACTGATGCGTTGGCGTTGGCGTTGCGCTGCCGAGGAAGCTCGGATACCGAACGGTGCAAGTGTACGGACGTGGCAAGCCGTGTCAGATGGAAACGGTGCTCAGCTGAAAGAGATATCGATCCAGGTCCGGATATGTTCCAGGCAGGCGGTGATGTTGTCTGACGTGATCGATCGTCGGAGTAGGCGGTGATGGATGAATGGTCGGACCGTCTTTGGGTTGCTCGGGATATGTATGTAGTTGGCTTGACGTCTGCTGTTTGTATCCATCCATGCTCATGCTCATGATCAAGCGTGCGACCCACTGTTTTGCTGGCCCTTGCCTCTATTGCCGCAGCAAGGCATCAGTGGTGCGTGAATGATGGCTTGTGGCAGCGCGGAGATGAGCCCTGCGTCGAGGCTGGCATCATCTGGCCTGGTGTGCTCTGGTGGGCGTCTCTCGTCTTCTTGGGACTCGGTCTCTGCGGTCCCATGGGCTTGAGGATCCCAGCAACATCGTAATGGCCGCGACCCATGTTGTCGATTAGTGCTTGTCTTGTCTGTAGATTCCTAGAAGCAACGTTCCCGCTGGAGTTGTCTCTGGGCAGGATATCGAATGTGAAAGACAGATATGGCGCCCTGGGCAATGGAGGACCTTTATATGCAGGTCCCGATGGGAGCGGTGACACCGTCACGAAGCTGGCCGGCATATACGAAGCACCGGGGGTGATGCAAAAGTGTCAAGGCATGTCAACGGATGGACCCAGTCAGGCACCGAGTACGTCCAACCCTTGCCAGGAAACGTAGTCGACCCAGAATGGATTTTGGCCAGGTAGATCATTTTCTTCCGTGCTGCCGCTGTTCTGTGTCAGCTGTCAAAGATGCGGTGACTGTGTGGCGTTTCGGTACCGTCGACCCAGCCAACGGCCAGAGCGACGAATTACCAGGCCTGTCCGGCGTGTGCCTAGGCTGACTTTCTCCTGCAAGATGCCATGCAAGGCCCTTTCAGGGCATCCACCGCGTCAGGCACCGAACCGAAAACTCGGTGTCGCCTTAGGCCTGGGGGATGGTGTGGTTGTCCAGCATTAAACGGGGAAGTCGGTCACGGAGCTCGCCTTTGCACCACTGTACCTCGTACGCCTGCGCCCACCCTCTGCCTCCGGATCAATCGCAAGCGGCGAGCGCACGACGGACATCAGTGTTGTGCACAGGTCGTTTGCTTACACGCTGGGAGCAGAGAAAGGGACAGGAAACCCCCGAGTGAGGTCCAAAGGGGCGGTGAGGAGGCTGACATTGCGCGTGGGACTCGGCCGCAGCAAGCTGGGGCCGCAAATGCACATTCCCTCTTCCCGCGCGCTGGTCTGCAGGACTGCAGCTAATCTAGGAGTCTCGCAGGGCAAATTCGCGATTGGCGGGCACGTACTAGCCACCTCGCTTGGGCGAGAGTTGCGCCATCTTCCGCCTAGGCCTTAGGGACACGAGGGTGATCAATCATCGATGGCGTCGGGGTACGAGTCGGTGACGAGAAGCTCCATCCAACGAGAATATGAAGAGTGACACCGGCGCGTCGGAAGCATGTGAGCAGGCCCGTCGGACCTTCGTTCTCTTTCCTGGGGTTCCTGCATAGAGCCAGGGAAGTTGCCGTGGGCAATATGGAGCAAGAATGTTACGACTCTGGGGTCGGGGATGGAAGAAAGGAGGCTCGGAGACAGCAAACATATGACAGCGAACACGGTGGAAAAGATCGCCTACGCCTAGCTCTTCTCTGGCTTAGGACGGCTTCTCGAATGTATCCAATGTCATGGGACAGACAGCGGCCGGAGAAGGCTCCAACTCTCTGCAGTAGGGCGACTCTCTGTCCGGCGCTCAGTCCACTTCCTGCGGGCTTGACTGTCCGCATTTAGAGTCTCGCAAGGCCTCTCAGTGAGAGATCGACGGGCAGACACTCATAACTCTACTGGGGGCTCACATGTCAACGCCTCCCTCGACCTTGACACCTTGAATCTCGCCCTTTTTGAACTTGGTGGCCATGTCCTCGAACGTGCACCACTCGACGCCTTCGTGCTGATTGATCCATTCGATGAGCCGCTCATGCAGGAGCACGATTTGGGGCTTACCACTGACTTGCGGGTGGATGCTGATTGGAAACACAAAATGCTCGTACTCGCGGTAGCAGAAGTCGAATTGCTCCTGCCAAAACCTTTCAATGTGGTGTGGATCGATGAAGCCAGAAGACCCCGGCCCTCGCTGTGGCTGGAACGCAGGCCAATCGTCGACGTGCCAGTTTGCTGGGATCTCGACGAGCGATGACGGCCGCAGTGATGACATGGGAGTCATCCAGTCACCGGCCGACAGATTCTTGTAGTCCGTCTCCTTCCACTGCTGCGGCGGATAAGGTAGATAGTACAGCTGCGAGTCGTGATGCATGAAGGAGTGGTCATACTCGATTCCGTGCTCCTCCAATAGGTTGACCGTGCTAGGCGATGGGGTCCACGCCGGTGCGGTGAAGCCTCGAGGTTTCTTACCCGTAAAGTCCGTGATGACCTGGATGGATTTCTGCAGCACATCCCGCTCTTGCTGTGCCGAGAGCTGGGAGATGAATTCGTGCGTGTAGCCATGGAGTCCGCTGGGGCCGGATGCATGATATCAGCAGCTCATTACGTAGATCAGATGCACGGAGCGGTGACCAACATTTCGTGTCCAGCATCTCGTACCTTGGCCATCTGTTTCGGGAACGACTCGATCGAATGGCCCGGAATGAACCACGTCGCTTTGATGCTGTATTTGTCGAAGAGCTTCAGTAATCGGTCTGTCCCTACAGTAGCACCAAAGACACCGCGGGAAATGTTTGTCACGTCCGCCTTTTGGCCCGTCTGCGTGTTGATCCAGCCGCTGACGGCGTCGACATCAATGCCGTATCCGACCAAGACTTTCTTCACCATGGTTGCGAGGGCTGTGGCAGAAATCGGGATGTTGGTCAAGGAGGGATCGAGGACGAAGCGCTGAAGACACCGAGAAGCCTACCTGTCACTATATACCGAGGACACGTCCATGTGAGGGGATCAACCATTTGCTATCGTAGCTGTTGCATTGATAGACGGAGATGGTCGACGCGACTTGGAGAGGCCGAGATGAAGTCTCCAAATCAAAATTTGAGCTGTCAGACGGAAAGTTGCACTATTTCTAGTGACAAGAAACGCGCTGTCAGACACAGACTTCTGCTTTCAACCCTTCTCACCTCTGCAACAGCCGCAGTTTCACTCCGCGAGCTGCTAACTGAGGCCGCCGACGACATGTAGCAGATGCCACGTCTCTCCCCAGCCTTGATCCGCCAGGCCAGCTCGGAAAACCCGCTCCTGACACAGCTCTTGCAAGTATGTCGCGACCTCCCGTCTGCTCGCAACGAGCTGCGGTGGCTCCAAGAACACGCCTACGAAGCCGTCAACGCGAAGAGATACGCCAGTCAAGGACCGCCTGTGCCTTATGCAGATCAGGGAGTCGGAACTCCCCAAGAGATGGGGTGGCCTGATACGGAGGGGGTAAAACGAGGTCGAACCGAAGCTGAACACAGCCATGTCCCGAAAGAGTCGATTAAGCAAGGCTTGGGTAGGGTCCGCAAGCCCAAGGTTCTCTGGAGAAAGGTTGAATCCCGTCGTCTGATCAAATCATACCAGGCCCAAATGGGATACCAAATCAGACTCAGGCAGTCCGGCGTCACAATCGACACAAATACAGCCTCCAAAGTTCAAGCACACGACGGACGAGCGGGCGGAGAGATGTCTGGCCGCATGAAGGCTGCGATTCCAGACCAGAGAAATAGCAGTTCGGAAACCACACACCAAAAGCGGGCACACGATCCTACGGAAAAGAAGCGACCCAGGACTGTAAAAGTATCCCGCCCACAGTCCGCCGCAATCAGGTCACGGTCTCCTGACGGGAAGCGCGAACTGGGACTCCACGCCAAAACTGGGGAGGTGGTGCCAAGTACCCAGGCCGTCGGCAACGCTCAGGCTCGGGCTCAGAAGCTCCTGGCCCACAACGTCGACAGGAGATCGAAGGGAGTGCCTCTCCAATACATTATGGGAAACCAACCATTCGGAACTCTCGACATTCTGTGCCAGCGTGGCGTGTTGATACCCAGACCCGAGACTGAGACCTATACTGAAGAGGCGGCGAAGCTGCTGTTGGCGGCACTTGCTGCCACCCAGCCGACGGATGGACCTTGGTGGCAGGAGCCCCGCAAGATTCGCATCTTGGATCTCTGTACCGGGACCGGCTGCATTGCGCTATTGCTGCATTCCATCCTCAAGCCAATTGATCCAACCAAGCCTAGTCTGCCGCCTGGACTTGATCTCGAGATAGTCGGTATCGACGACAAACCTCAGGCCGTCGAATTGGCCCGCAAGAATCTCCACCACAATATCTCTCAGAAGCTTCTCCGTCCCGATGCAATCCACTCTGTGTCGTTCCGCCAGGCAGATGTTCTGGTTTTGGGAAGTAAACTGTACAAAGACAGGGACTCAGACGACCAACTGCGCAAGGTCGTGAATGCTGCCGCAGCCGGGATGGCGGACGAGGACATCAGCCGTCCTTCCCTCTCAAGCGCGCCCTGGGACATGGTCATCGCGAACCCTCCCTACATTGCAGCCAAGGACTACGAGCTGGGCGGAAAGACCGAGCCGAGCGTGCGCAACCACGAACCCAGAGAGGCGCTCGTGCCTCTGGCTTGTGGATCCATCAAATCCTCGGCGATCCTGCAGGCCGACCTGTTCTACCAACCACTCCGTCGCATTGCTGAGGCGGCGGGTGCGCAACTTCTGGTCATGGAGGTCGGTGATTCCAGCCAAGCAGCTCGGGTCGGTAGCATGGTCGTGAGTAAGGTCTCGACCGACCATTCAAGATCAAGTGACGATCCCACCAGCGAATTCTCGTGGGGCGACGGCGACGGCATCCGACTCGAAGCATGGAGAGATGACTTGGCCGTGCGAGTCTTACCCACGGAAACACTCTCCACCATTGAACCAGACCTCGCTCGAGATCCAGACTCAGAAGTCTCCGACCGTGCCATCGTGGTGTGGTCCGGAGAGCTGGCCAGCTGGCGTTGTCGCAATCTTCCAGCGTCCAATCGTCCCAATTCGCCGTCAGAAGCGGTCCGAGCAAAGTTGAGGAGCGCGAGGGAAGAAGCGGCTAAATCCCGGAAGGCCATGTGGATTGACTTGAAAGCCCATGGTAGAGCACTAAGGGACTCCGCGACCTCGCCGCCCTCTGTTCTCGACCAGCCAGGAATTTCTAGCCCAGGTCTGGCAGAAACGACAGCAGGAAGCACAGGGATTGCCGGTGCAATTAAACCGCAGCCGGAAAAAGGCACTCGGGGCTATTGAGCCGAGGGAAGATATCATTAGAAAATCGGCCGAGCCTACAGGAAGGTCGGTGAAATGATGGAAAGGGGCTATTGGGTCTGGAGATAAAGACGACAGGTGCTTCACGAATACTTATCGACGAACAGGTACATATACATACCGGTCTGCGTGTCCAGACGTTCCAGGGTATCCTGAACGAGGTAATTGGGAAGTCGAATACCATGAAATGTACTATATCAGCGACAGGCGAGGCACAATATGCTGTGGTAGAATGGGGTGAAAGGCCTACATCGTGGGTACCACCTACCATATCGTATATTGTTCTGATCTCATGCTCTCGCTCACACAAGTCACGCTGCGAAACATTTTGTATTCCTGTATGTGTGTAGACCTCGTCCTGCCTCGCCCGGGCTTCGATTCGCGCAGAAGTCGATTTTCGCGCGGCATGATGTCGTGTCCGCAATCCCACTCGCTAACCACCAACTCCGGAATTGGTTGCAGAAACAACTGCTGAGGTATCTTCGGTAGTGACTGTGCCGCCCCGATAAGTCAGATTCCGCTTCGGTGAATGTCAAACGCCTCCGCACGCCACCGCCATGCCATATCTCGTGTCCGTGATCAAACCATTCTGTCGACTAAAGCCGCATTTCGCTCAAAAACTTCCGACCCACGTATAATCGCTCAGATGACCGCCCAAGTTCACAATGCAAAAAGCCGCTGGTAGGGACTCTGTGTCAAAGGATTTCCCCTCTTCGCATAGACTCGGGTCTAGTTGCCCCCAGGCTTTCTCGCATAAACCACGTTCATCCGATGAATGGCGTGAACCTTTGGATTCCGTATCTCGGCCCTGACATTCGCGCACAGCACCCTAACCTCGTCGGCCGTCCATCCCAGCACACTAGTCAGCAGCCGTAATGTCCAATTCTCCAATCCTGTTTCGATATGTGCTCTGCACCATGAGCCCAGCTCTTTCAAGGCCGGATCTTTTGGCCAGGGCCCGATCGGCCACTTATATCTTTGCTCGGTTACGGACTCAAACCCAGCACGGCTCATATGTCCTCTCATCGATTCAAGTACCTGCAACTCGCGGTTGAGTTTGGCGTGGCATTCCGGGCCGACGGCGTTCCACACAACGATCCCACCAGCTGGCGGGATAGTGTTATCGTCGGAGGTGAATTGTGCAGAGTACTCTGCCTGCTCGAGCCAGCCACCAGGTTTCAAGCATCGCATGCACTGTTGGTACAAGGTGGGCCAGTCGTCGATGGTGCCGTGCAAGCCACGGATATGGATCAGGTCGAAAGTGTTTGGCTCGAATGTCCATTCGGATTCCATGTCGTCAATCTCGAAGCGTACATTCGGGGGCACCCAGGTAGGCTGGATGGGGGAGAGGTCGGTGCCGGTGACAATGGCGGAGGGGTACATGTCGGCGACCTCTATGGCCCAAAGTCCGCTTCCGGTGCCGAGGTCAAGGATTTCTGACGGGTCGGGGCCGATGGGCGCAAGGAAGAGGCGGTTTTGGAGTGTTTTGAGGTAGAGGTTATGGCCGATGTCATGGTGTTGGATCGCTTCTTCGTCATTGGCGCCCCTACCATCGCGAGGTCAGTCTTCTTGTAGCCCGACGGACAAGGTCTGGACAAGCGTACCAGTATTTCCCATCTTTGAAGGCGTGGTATGTCCGGCCATTTTCAATGCGATAGTCTCTTATCCACGACGATATCGAAGTTGTTTCCGTCGAGCTGAACAGCACAGCGTCAGAGAGAGTCAGCAACAGCACTCGAACTCGGAACTCACGCATCATCACCATATGCCGAATCGTCGTCAGCAATGCCCTGTCATAGCGTCTGCAGTCAGGAATAATTCCGGTGGGGAACATGCAATGATCACTCTCGCATTCTGGCTTACAGGATCGGCAGTGATTCGACTGGAGCGCTCGCTTTGACTGTCGTCGACATCCTCCCCTTCTGGACACATGGCGAGCTTCAGGAGCTCCTGAGGAGCACAATGGCTTGCCGCCCGCCGGAGTATATGTAATGTCGTGGAAGGGGGGTGGTGGTATGACGAGGCCGAAGCCAACGGCCGATACAACGAGGGACCACTCGCGTAGAGGCCGGATAGCAACCTTGCAAATTGGCTGCTCTCAGGCGGAAAGTACCTAAAGCAAGGGCCCGGCAACTAACGCTCTGGCCGTTGGCCGAGACCAGGATTGCGATATAATTCGTGCTTACTTCATGCCAAAGCACCCGAGGTAGTCGTAGAGAGACCGGTGATTGTTGGGGGGTGATCGGGCCGAACCGTTTTCTATCATAGGTAAACAATGGCGGTCAGCACGTTGGGCTTCGCAGCAGAGTTGCCTTGTTCAAGGGACGGTAAAGAAGGATGGACGGTGGCTGGACAGGGGCGAGCATTTGAATCAGATCATGCTGGGAGTCCGCAGCGTCGACCTTGGGGAGCTTGCGGGGCACCGTGTTGGATACAAACGAGACCGAGTCCGTCCTCTGCAAACTTCCACGATCCTGGCCAGAGAATGGTGGAAGCATCTTTGCGAAGTCGCTAGTGTTTAAAGCTGTCAAGTTTCTAGACTCGCGGCCCCCGATTAGGTCTTGGAAGGTGTCTAGTCGATGCTGAACGCGCACCCATTCGTCCTGCGAGTGGTGCCCACAAGCCCGCTAGGTGGGCGATGGCTTCCAGGGCGCGGGACAGCCTCACAAGCGTGAACAGCCACATTGGGGTCTCGGCACGTGTTGCGACGTGTCAAAATCTCGGAGGACACAGGAACCGTCGAGGCTAGAGAATTTTTCGAGTGTCTCAAGACGCTTGTGGTCCGTTAATCGGTCGATTCAAGTGAGCAGTCCACTCCCTGAAGCCCGTTGTTCCGTGGTGGAGAGGAAAGCTAGCCCCGCGAGCGGATCTCTAGCCTTGCTTGAACGACGAATTGCAACGGCGGAGGCTTTTCTCCCCTCCCACTTTTACGCCAAGACGAACCGAGCTCCTTCGACAGCTTTGCCCATCATTTCGTGCGCGACCGCCAGACTGGGGAAGGCGTGAAAGTAGTGGGGGAGCCCTTCGTAATGGTCGAGCCTGCTTCTGACACCGCTTTGTCTGAGTCGGAGGTCCAACACCTTCCCATCATCTCGGAAACAGTCCTTCTCTGCTGTGACAATGTAGCAAGGAGGAAACTTTGAGAGATCGTCGGCGAGCCCAATGAGGTGGCGCGGGCTATCAAAGTCAATGTCGAAATGAGCTGGGCAATGCCACGTCAGTCAATGTTGTGTCAGTAATTGAGGGGATGCCTACACCAGATGAATTTGGCGAGCTCGAGCCCGAAGACTGGAGTTCCCGCGTGTCCGTTCTCTTCCCAAGCTGTGTACATGTGCTTGTACTCGCCATCATACTTCCAGGACAGGGTTACAGCAAAGAGCAGGACACAGCCGGTGATGGAGGTATAGTCTCCTTCAGACATGAAGCGGTATGCTACCTGACCGGCGAGCATGGCCCCGGCAGAGCCGCCGGACACGACAGTCTTTGTAGGATCATCACCCAGCTCCTCGGCCTTGTTGCGGCACTGGCTGGTCTCAGTGGGGAACAGTAACTTGAAGCGGGAGCAGGCCTACCCAAGGAACTGCTTTGCTAGCAAGATCAATGATATCGTCGAGATTGACGGTGGGTACCTTGGGATAATTCACGCTGATAACCAGACAGGGCACCTTCGCTGCGAAGATGCGACAGTGAGCATCCTCAGTGTCAAGATTGCCGGCAATGTATCCCCCTCCTGGAAAATAGATCATAAGCGGCAGCGGTTTGTCAGAGGCAGGCTTGTATATCCGAACATCGAGCTCTCCAGTCTGGCTGTCTGTCTTTTCGTCGCCTGTTGATTGCATCAATGGGCGTCGAGCGGGAGGGTAGGAGAGTGTGAATGTGCCATCTTGAACCAAACGTACAAACTTTCAGCTCTTCCGGCAGCTGAGGCCATTGTTTTGCAAACGCAGAAAAGACAGCATCATAGGTAGGAACATCGACACTCCAATCGCCCGTCATGACATATCGCCCACCAGATGCATCTTCGAGCTGTCATATGGTCAGTGAATTGACCAAGCCCAGCAATGGCGGGGTCAGTGGTAGCGGGGCCCCTGTTCTTTTGTAGAGACCTACTGCCAGCCATTCTGGTCGGTAGCCTTCACGAGGCCAGCTCTTTTTAGGTTCTGTCGTCATGACATGCAGAAATGTGAGATAGGACAAGGCGGTGGAAATCGACAACTGTTCTTGATGAGAAGACGGAAACTTGAGTGGTTAATGTGGCTGAATGCTTTATGGTGCAGCGCAGTAGCTGCATGCAACGGCGGAGTCCTCGATTGGATGGGGCCGTCACACTGCATGAAGGTTCTTTGATGACAGAAGTACGAGTATCCAATTGAGAGACCAAGACGGCACATGAAAGATCAAGGGAAAGAAGAATCAGGAGAAGAGAATGGAGCCATGGCACCAATAGGCTGTCTTATCCCAGGCAGGCACGATTCAGAAACCCTGCACTTGTACCACAGACGCTCCTTTAGCGAGCAACAACTCTGGAAGCCGATCGGAGCAGATTCATTTACTGATCAAAGTTGCGATAGAGGTAAGAACTCAATGGGACGCCAGGATACCGACAACCGCTCCGGGAAGAGACCCAGGTACCTACGGAGTATTGCGAGCCCCAACGAGGGGTATTGTACGGAGTATAGGTAGAGGTACCTATGCAGTCGGTGGAGCACCCCAAGCGACGAGTCTTTTGCGAGCTCAAGCTCTCGGGGCTCTGCGTCGCATTCTACGGCGTGCGAAGCGGCACTCTGTGCAGTCTACCTCGGTTCATCTATAGATCACCTTTGGATCATTGTTGGTTCATCTCTATGGCTTGCAGTGCTCCTTCCGCTGGGACTCTTCTACCAGCAACAGAATGGCCAGCGACACTACGACCGCATCTGCTCCCTCGATAACTTCTTCTCCTCCTCCTCCTTCCTCCTCCTCGGGATCGTCTCCAATGGAGTACCCCTTCGCGACCTCCCCAGACATCCTCCGCACGCATCAGAAAGACGCATACATCACCGGCACCATCTCAACACAGGCATCGACCATTCTCCGGGCCTTGTTGGGTGCTCGATTCGCCCATAAATACTCAGACGCCACGAACCATGTATCCGAGCTCCTTTACCTCTGCATCACCACGCTCCTGGGCAACCGAACACTGGGCGAAGAATACTGCGACGTGATCCAGATCGAGGACGACACATCACGACTCGCAGGCCTGGGAAGGAGAGTCGGCTACATTGCAAGCGTGGTCTTCGCGCCCTGGATTCTCGGGAAGTCCCTACCGGCACTAAGGAGAAGACTGCGCTCCAAACTCGAGTGGAATATCGAACACGCAAAGCAGAGACGGAAACGGCCGACTCGGGCGCTCAAAGCGCAGGAATACATCCTCAAACACCTCGACACATTGACATCCCTGCAACCCGTTTATGCGCTAAGTCTAGCGACATTCTACTTCACAGGCGCGTACTACCACATCTCCAAACGCCTGTTCGGCCTCCGTTACGTGTTCACCAAGCAGATCAAACCGGACGAACAACGCGTGGGATACGAGGTCCTGGGCGTGTTGCTTGTATTACAGATGGCGGCTCAATCCGCGCTGCATGTCCGGGAGACATACCTCGAAACAACAGCGTCCACGACAAGCGGGGGAGAGACGAAGGAGGAAGCCTCCAGCTCCGCGATGGTAGGTCCGGGCATTGAGATGCAGCTGGCCGGACCGCTCGAGACAGGCGCCACCCCTAACCAACTGCTCTCCTCGGTTCCCGTACCGCATTTTCTCCCACCCGGCCTCAGCGCCAATACATCCACACCCGTCCTCGATTCGCCGCGGTATCACCTCGACGACGACGAAACCATCGCGTGGATCCCCGCCGGTCAGCAGCGCAAATGCACGCTCTGCCTGGAACCTTTCCGCGATCCGAGTGTGACGACGTGTGGACATGTCTTTTGCTGGACGTGCGTGCAGGATTGGGTCAAGGAGAAGGCCGAGTGCCCGTTGTGCAGGCAGAGTGTGTTGAGCCAGAAGGTCCTGCCGTTGAGAGGGTAGAACAATCTGTCGCCAGGTGTGCCCGCAATGATGAATGATATTACGTGATACCACCCCCCCTCCGAAAGCTCTCGAGTGATATTCTACCGTGCGCCGTTTATGTACCATCACAAAGGGGGAGACTAGTATGCGTCTGTATTCGGATGCCCTCTCAGAAGGGAGCCCTTACTCCGTACTACTACCCCTTGTCACCGCATAGCGCGGTCTCTGAAACAACCACCCCCCCCTCTACGCCAGCGCGACACCGCCTTGTTTCTTCTCGACGCGAGGCGAATCCACCTCGTCCTCGCCCTCGTCGCTGATCAAGCCTTCCAACTCGAACTCCTCCGCGTCGCGAACCTGCTGGCTCGCGGTGCTGCGATGTTTGGGCAACCTCGCGCTCCCGTTCGCGGAGCCGTTGATCCCACCATTGGGGAGACCCGACATTTTATATCCATGGCCGGTTGAGCCGCTGGGCCCGGCGACGCTGAGGTGCCTGCTGCCCCTACTACCCCCCTGGGAGCCTCTACCGCCCGCGGCGCGCAGGCCGTTGCTCTCGTCGTCGGGCCAGGCGTGGCTGGCGTAGACGTACAGGAGGATGTTGACGAAGAGGTAGAGCAGGAACGCCACGCTGTAGAGGATGAGGATGTAGCTGACGTGGGTGACGTCGGCCTCGGAGAGGAGGCGCATTTGTTCCTCCGTGGCGCCCATGAAGAGGAAGCCCGAGGCGTAAAGCAGCTGGGAAGTGCGTGGTTGGGTTAGTCAGTGTTGCGGGAAACAAGCAGCAGGTACAGAGTGTGTTGGGGGGAAGGAACCACTTACGAAGGGAGGCAGATGCTGCCAGCTGTTGACCTCGCCTGTGCCGCGGCTGTCCTTGAGGAGGAAGCTGATCTCGATGATGCGCGCCGCACCCGCCGCCATCAGCGTATACCCGAAGACGGTGTGCACCATGGTGCTCAGAGGCAGGTCCTGCGGGTGGGCGCTCATGGCCCAGCCCGTCATGAGAATGACCAAGCCAGGGAGGATATTGCGCTTGGGACGCCCGTTCCGACTGCGGGACAGCCACACGCCCAAAAGGCCGGCGCACCACCAGACTATCCCCATGCTTGTATGCTGCAGGTCGTTCTTGACCCAGGGGTGGCCCCAGCGGTGTTCGGTGAAGGTGTTGACGCAGCCCCACGCCGCAATGACACAGCTGTCGAAAAACTCCTGGCTCCGGCCCGTGGTACGCAGCCACGCCTGTCCGACGAGCAGTAGCAGCGTCATGATGATGCCGTAGGCGATGAACGCGCTGCCCATGATGAAGTGCGCGAGACACTGGCCCAGGTGGTCGCCGCGGCAGTAGCCCATGGCGACGATCCCGCCGAAGAGCATCTGTGTCCACGCCACGATGGGCATCGTCTTGCCCAACCAGCCGTGGACAATGACGACTCCTCGGCGGCCTCCTCGCCCGGCTTTCCCGCCAAACACGCGGCCAATCCACCCTTTCTTTTCCTCCAGGTGTAGTTTCAGACCTACGCCGAGACCGACCTGCACGATGAGCATGAGGACCAGACTATTGGCAAAACTGGCGTGGATGTTCGGGTGTCGGAATTGTCGTCCCTTATGCATGTGTCCCAGGAAGTATGCCACCGTGGCAACCACCGTGCCGACGATCTGCAAGGGAACGTGCCATCGACTCTTGATTATGCCGAGAACCATGCCGTAGGGGAAGATCATCCCGAAGGCCAGGATCATGAGCAAGATGTGCATCCATAGCCGCGAGTCTAGCGGATCTGGTGAGACGGCTTCGCCCTCGGGGATTTTATCTGTATGGCCACCGTGCGCTGAGGCAGGCGTGCTTAGGAGAAGAAGAGGGCCGGTGTACAGCAGGAGAGTTGCTTTTCGACCGAGTCGTAGGGGGCGTGGCGTGTCCATCGCGGCAGCGGCGGCGACGGCTTTGCGGCGCAGGCAGGACCGGCGAGATTGACCGAGATATTGAATGGGCACGCGTTGCCAGCTATCGGCGGTGACACATGATATAGGCTCCGGGATAGAGGAAAGGGGAGGGTGGTCTGACAGATTCAGTCGAGAGGTAATAAGTGACGGTGCACTGGATCTAATTAATGTACACTCGCATTCGGATCGTTGCAACTCGCATCCCACCGAGACTCCCGGTCGATCCTTTTCACGTGTCCCCACTTCGTATTTCTCACCCAGGTGCCTCAGTAAAAGTGCAGCGCAAACGACAAACAGAGAGAAATCTGAGGCGAAAGTGAGGTGTACACTAACTTGTTACTAGATCATTGCTACCATTTCATATTCAAGCCATAAATTCATCACGCTGGCTGACCACTGGCTTCTGTCTGGAGCTTCCAAAATCATCTGTCATGTACCTTCGCACGACCCTTCTTCTTGACCATGAAGTGTTTCACGTCGAACTTGTTCTTGGATCCAGGCTCGTGGACCTTCCACACCTTGTGCCGCGCAGGAAGCGCATGCTGTAAACATATCCCTCGTCGAGCAGGCCTTTTTGTCGAGGCTACATCTTCTGGTAGGGGCACACATCTCTTCCACCGGGGTGATTGCTCTCCACTCGTATCTGGTGCTGCTTCGGTAGAACTCGCCCGGGAAGAGCTGCCCGAGACAGCATGGCCGTTTTCTGATCTGGTGCCAGGATCCTCTGCACACGTTCGCATCACCAATCCTGGTATTGATCGCGAAGAGATGCGCCAACAATGCAACAATCACAACCAGAAGATGCAGGCCACAGATCATGAAACCATTACTACATTCCGAAAGAACTGCCCATTATCGCCTAGTGAAAGGAGCCGGGTATATCGTTGGGCTTGTCTTTGTCCTCGTCGCTCGGCGTCACTGGTATGGAATGAAAGGTAGAGTCGTTGGCTTCCCGGGTTGATGTGGGCGTAATGACGTGTCCTCCTTCGTGCCTCTGTTCAGCATCTCCGTTCAAGTCGATTTTATCGAAACCATCGATAGGGGGTTGTGTCTCTAAGTTAGGCGATGCGACTCGCCCAGGGTTTCGTGGTGGCAACGCTGGTGGTACTCGTCTGGGAACCTCAACCACCTTCGCACGTGCCATGACTGGCACTGCTGTAGACACCTCAACATCTGAATCCACGTCTGAGAAGGATTCGTCTCGTTCGTGGTGTGGCTCGTCTACAAGTTGGCTGTGTTTCCTTGAATGATGACCCTCAAGACCACGCAAGGAGTCTCGGTGGGGACTGTTCTCCTGGCTCTTGGTGTCGTCGTCATCGGTCTGCGTCCCTCGGGTAACGCTGGCCAGACTGTGTGTGCTGTCTCTCCACGTCCGGCTCCTGATCGAGCCGTCCACACTTCTTCGAGAAAAATGTGTATACACCGGGCTGGTTGGGGACGGTCTGAATTCGAATGTCTCGGCAGGCGGCCTTTGATGCGTTCCAGCCTCTCTGATGTTTAAGCCTTCAGCTTCCAGAGCCTTCACGCCGTACGGATCTGGATCATCCTCCGAAGGTATCCCAAAGGTAGGCCCGCCTATTACCAATCAGTTTACTGTCAGTGAGACGTTACACGTGATTTACCTTGCTGGATAATGTCCATGTCACTCGGAGCGGGGGCGTCAGGGAGCAAGCTGTCGTCCACATCCTCGCCCTGAGCAGCTCTCAGCGTATCTATAAGGACCTGATACTGCTCGACCGGGGGATGTCGAAGCTTGCCGTTCAGGATGTCTGTCACGCTGACCTGCTCACCGTAGAATCTCGCGTTTTCGTCAGTCCTTTCAATGACCAGATTTCCTTCCAGCGCAACGCCGGCATAAAGCCCCCGACTCTTCACATACGACCATATAGGAGCTTGACGTTTTGTTAGTTCCGTGTCGAGGGCGCCGCCGATACCGACCGGGCCAGCAGCCACCCCGACTTCAGTTCCCAAAGTAGTCCTCCATTTGGTGAAAGCACCTAGTGCTTCATATGTGTTGATGACCAGGACGGTGTCATAGATGTCGACTCCTGCGAGGAATCCAAACGATATGTTCTGGGTCTGGATACCACTAGGAGCGCTCCATTCCCGAGTCTCGGGGTGTCGTCCGACAAGCACGCCGGCGCCACCAGAGCCACCAAACAGCCAGCCGGTTCGCATCGTTGTAAATATGGCCAAGCCGACTGCGTTCTTGATAACGCTCGCTGGGATCTTCTTCATCACTCTTTGCTTGCCCTGCGGAACACCGACAGCTGTCGCATTCCGTGTCTCCACCTTCTTGAGCTCTTTCTCCTCTATCTGGTCATAGAAGCCATCTTTGCAGAAGCCACGCAGGATTCGAGCAGCTTTTTCGGATTCCTTGTCCATTGTTGTGGGCCAAAATGCCTCCGAGCCGACCTTGTTCGATAGACGATTCACCGGGGCTCCCAGCTTGTCAACAACCTTGTAGGCTTTGTTAAAGCCCGGCAGGAGTGCCTTGTTGTAGACCGTACTGGAGCCGCTCTTGGTCTTGTCCCATAATGTCGAAGTGCCCGAGGATGTCTTGGTGGAAGTCGTCGTCGTCGTGGATTGTAACGCTGGCCCCTCCGTGGGTTGCGCCATGTTGGAAGCCGGGTCAGATTCTAGGAGCTGACTCGGCAGGGGAGTCCAACTGTTCGCTGGTACCGGCGCCGGCTACAGTGAGTCTGGATAGGAGGGGTCAGCACTCTTGTTTCTTGCGGGCGCAGGCCGTAGCCACATTAGCAAGGCGGATTGTGGTGATATGGCCGCAAAAGACGTGGGCGTCGAGAAAGTATTTAGGCAGGCTGTTCAGCCAGTGGCCCGGTTGCAGCCGGAGAACAGAGAAGGCACGCATTGGAGATCTACGTACTCTGTACAGGCACCAACGTCATTGGCCTTAGGCGCTGAGAGGCATATCTTAGTCAGGACATCGGGGTCACTGCTGAGTCAATCCAGACTCACCTCACGTGGCACCTAGCGACTCTAGCGTGGCACCCAGCCATGAGCTTGGGCGGCTTAGGCTTCGCTGTGCTCCGCCGGAGGGGCATGTCTTGCCTCTGGGTCTCACAGGTCTTTGGACGGAGTACGGAGTACTGACAAGCAGGCTGGCAGCATGTGCACCTCGGTTGTCTGGAGCCTAGAGATAACCAGTTCGACTAAGTAATCACATGTGATGGGTCAAAGGTGCCAATGAAATATATCCCAGGTCGACTTCTACCGGCTGTCCATCTCCGGAATACAACATCTACGAAAACCTTGCAAGACAGAATCAACCAGCAGGCAATTATCGACCTGTTTAAAGCTGCGAAGAAGCATGCCGCCCATTCCACCTCTGTTCGTGCTTCCAGTTCCTCCGACCTTGAGCGCGAGCTCGTCTGCTCCAGGCGGACAGGGGAGCTTCATATGCACCCAGGCTGCTCAGCAGGTCTATCTTCTTTCATTCTCTTGTCCCCCAGACAACCGTCTTGTCCCAGCTTTTAATCAGACGTTTCTCCTCGCATTGGATATTATCGAGCACCGACTTCCGCGTGGTGTGGTCATCACGACCTCATCCATAAGCAAGTTCTACTCCAATGGCCTCGACTTCGAAAATGCCATCAAGGATCCAACCTTCTTCCCAAACAGTCTCTACCCACTATGGCGGCGACTCATAACTGTGAGTACCACTATTCCCCAGATGAGTGGTTGTGGTAATGGTACAGAATACTTACAGCACCATAGTATCCGATGCCGACCATCGCCCTGATAAATGGCCATGCCTTTGCAGGAGGCCTTATGACCGCAATGATGCACGACTACCGCATCATGAATCCTCACAAGGGTTTCTTGTGCCTGAACGAGCTTGATTTTGGTGCAGCTCTTCAACCTGCCATGGCGAGCGTGTTTCGAGTCAAGCTTAGTATGACGACATTCCGAAACATGGTCCTTGAGAGCAAGAGGTTCCCAGCTTTGGAAGCTTTGAAAGAAGGCATCATTGACGGTGTTGGAGGTGTCGATGAAACGCTCAAGTTCATTGCGGAGATGAAATTGACTCAGAAGGCGCAGGGAAGGTCGTACGGACAGATCAAGGAAGAGTTGTACCGCGAAGTCGTCAAGGACTTGGACGAAGCGGCTGAGACTCGCGGGAAACTGGCTGCCAGGGATCTGGACCGGAGTCGTCGTGATCTCGAGGCAAGAAAGAGGGTCGACGACTATCAGGCAGTCGTCCAGCGAGCAAAACTGTAATGGTCGCTCTGCAACAGGCGTCTTCCTCGACTTAGACTTGACGCTGGTTGGGTTGTGATCGAGACTCGGCTCACGTTCACCACGGAAAGTCTCCGCTCTCATCATACTGCCGCCCTATCAGATGAACAAAGCCGCGAGGATTATGGCATCTTATCATAGACTCCAGTTTCGGGATACGTGTCCTGGTACCTTGCCTTGGTGGCAATCGGCGGATGATCGGACTCCGGACTCGTGGAATTCTCACAACTTGTGCTGATGCCTCTGATCCCAGGCCGCAGTGAGAGGAACTGGGTTGACTGGGTTCAGGACGGTATACGAATACGTATGGGCCCGCTCTCTCTCGATGGGGTGTCGTAACCGCGTAGTCCGACGACAGGCACCTCTCCATGGATATAACAATTGCACCCGCCGCTCAAATTCAGCGTGGGGCGAAGACTCGCCTAAATTCATGTATATTTGCCCCGGATCGAGCATCCAACCCACATCGTGTCTTGCTGGGCCGCTTCCTCTGTCAACCACCGGGAATAGCACCATAGAGTGGCCAACACTAAGCCGCATAACGAGCACTTTGTGAACGGGTTATGCAGGTGGGACGGCCATCCGTAGCCGGGAAGAGTAAAGGTCGCGAGACGGAGAAGCCAGAATACGACAGGAAACCCCACCGC
The DNA here is from genome assembly GCF_000365165.1 of Cladophialophora carrionii CBS 160.54. NCBI lineage: Eukaryota > Fungi > Ascomycota > Eurotiomycetes > Chaetothyriales > Herpotrichiellaceae > Cladophialophora > Cladophialophora carrionii. The sequence goes on from NW_008481829.1 coordinate 2,691,635, forward strand.
GGCGCCTATCACTGGCTCTAGGCGCTCCAAGCGAGGCCACGGGCGCGCCCATGCCGGAGAGTGTCGCCCTCCCGTGCAATCCAACGTCCGATGGCAGCGCATCTCATAGTCACCACTTTCCACACCATTCATACTTTTGTCCTTCTCGGGCCCGAGATTGTCAATTGCTGCCTGGTGACCGTGTACATACATACCTTCGTTGACGCATCACTTCCTCCGGTCTCTACTGTTGCATCCTTTCGTCTATTATTCTACACAACAGAAGTACGAACCCTCACCCTCTGAGATCTTCCATATCGTGCTCTATTGCATCAATCCACGCGTATTTTACGAACGTATTGTTCCGACTTTCGGCTCGACCATGAGGTGCTGAGTTACATTCTTGGACCCTCTCCCATACCTCTGGTGGTCTGAGCAGGTACCATCATGAATCCCGCGGGCCAGGGCGACTTGCCCGCCGCGGCGACGGCCATTGAACAGAATCTGGAGGAGAAGGAGAGAGCACAGTTGGGAATCGTCACGGAGCAGCAACAGCATACGGACCCATTAACAGAGAAACCGCCCGCGACGCCCGTGTCTCCAAACCCGAAGTCGCCGACTTCTGCAATATCGCCTACCTCGCCCGTATCGCAGTCTTCCGACTCAGACACGCGGCCAGACCTCAACAAGTATGACTCAAAGATTGTTCAAGTACGGGATATACCAGAAGGTGACGCCGCCCTGGCTCACTTGCCTGATCACGAGAAGAGCGTTATAAAGAAGCAATTGGATGTGCCGGACGTCAAGGTCACGTACTGGACGTTATATCGCTACGCGACGAAGTGGGACAAAATCTTCATTGCAATAGCCTGCATTACGGCTATCGGAGCGGGAGCGGTCCTTCCCCTGATGACGGTCGTGTTTGGCAATCTTTCGGGCAACTTCAGTGGCTTCGCTCAAGGACAACAGGACGTCTTACGGAGCTTCAATTCCACCGTGAATCGATACGTGCTTTACTTTGTCTATCTGGCGATTGGAGAGTTCTTCTTGGTATACATCTCAACCGTACTCTTCATCTACACCGGCGAACACATCACCTCGAAAGTCCGCGAGCAATATCTCTTCGCCGTGTTGAGGCAAAACATTGCTTACTTTGACGTAAGTGCCCCAGGTTCTCTGCTAGGTCAGGCTAACTCGGTACATAGCATGTCGGAGCAGGAGAGGTTACGACCCGTATCACGGCAGACACGAATATCATCCAGGAGGCTATCAGCGAGAAGGTTGGTCTGACGCTGACTGGCGTGGCCGCCTTCTTCTCAGCGTTCATCATTGGCTTCATACGATTTTGGAAACTCACCCTAATATGTTTCTCAACTGTCGTGGCCATTGTCTTTGTCATGGGGTCTGGTGGCCGGAAAATGGCAGGATGGAACAAGAAATCGCTAGCTGCGTATGCAGTTGGTGGCTCGGTGGCGGAAGAAGTCCTGGCTTCGATTCGCAACGCAGTCGCGTTCGGCACACAAGACAAGCTGGCGAGGCAATATAACGTCCACCTTCTCGAGGCTCGTCGCTGGGGTATTCGCAGCAAGGGTGCTCTTGCCTGCATGATTGGAGCCTTGCTTTGTCTCCTCTTCTTGAACTATGGCCTGGCCTTTTGGATGGGATCGCGATTCTACGTCGGCAATGAGACGAACCTGGCGCATATCTTGACAATCATTCTCGCCGTTATGATCGGTGCCTTCTCCTTTGGCAATGTTGGTCCGCATATGCAACACTTTGCAGCTGGTGTGGGTGCGGCATCCAAGATCTACTCAATAATCGACCGATCGTCGCCGGTGGACCCTTTGTCTGAAGAAGGCGAGAGGTTGGATCAAGTCGAGGGCACGCTTGAACTGCGAAACATCAAGCATATATATCCTTCTCGACCCGAGGTTGTGGTTATGGAGGACGTCAGTTTGGTGATTCCCGCAGGCAAGACAACTGCTCTTGTGGGCGCCTCTGGATCAGGCAAGTCCACCATCGTTGGCTTGGTCGAGCGGTTCTACGACCCGGTGGGCGGCACAGTCCTCCTTGACGGCCACGACATCAGCACGCTCAACCTGCATTGGCTACGACAACAGATCGCGCTCGTGCAGCAGGAACCCATTCTCTTCAGTCAAACCATTCGGGAGAACATCAAGAACGGCCTAGTCGGTTCAAAGTACGAAAACGAGACCGAGGAGGAGCAGACCCAACGTATCATCGACGCGGCAAAGAAATCCAATGCTCACGATTTTATCACGTCGCTTCCTGATGGCTATGACACCCATGTTGGTGAGCGTGGTTTCTTGTTGTCCGGAGGTCAGAAACAACGTGTTGCAATTGCCCGCGCTATAGTCTCCGATCCAAAGATCCTTCTACTGGACGAGGCTACCTCCGCGCTCGATACAAAGTCTGAAGGCGTGGTGCAACATGCTTTGGAAGCGGCCTCAATCGGCAGGACCACGATTGTCATTGCTCATCGACTATCCACCATCAAGACAGCAGACAACATTGTGGTAATGCAGCAGGGACGCATTGTCGAACAAGGCACTCATGACGAACTCCTCGAGCGCAAGCAGGCCTATTTCAATCTAGTCTCTGCTCAACGCATTGGAAACAAGGATGAGGACGAGTCCGAAGACTCGACTGAGGCCAGCGAACCTGAATTGGCTCGAATCCAATCAACAAAGTCCGGAGGCAGTGCTGCCATGGTGGATCCCGATGACGAGAAGCTTGCACTCGGCAGAACTAGAAGTGGGAAATCTGTGTCGTCCAATGTTCTTGCCGACAACAAGCCACAGAAGGACGCAAAGTACTCTCTCTGGACCATCATCAAGTTCATCGCAGGCTTCAACGCTCAGGAATGGTGGATTCTGTGCATCGGCTTCGTCTTCACTGCTATCTCGGGGGCCGCCCAACCCGTCCAAGGTGTCTTCTTCGCGAAGTGCATCATCGCACTGTCACGACCGCCTGACGTATTCCGACATCAGATCCGTCACGATATCAATTTCTGGTCGCTGATGTATCTGATGCTGGCTTTCGTGACCCTCTTTGCGATGTGTACCCAGGGCATTGCCTTTGCCTATTGCAGCGAACGGTTGATCCAGAGAGCCAGAGATGGTGCATTCAGGCGGTTTTTGAGGCAGGACATCTCCTTCTTTGACGAGGACCAAAACTCGACAGGTGCTCTCACATCTTTTCTGTCGACAGAGACCACCCATTTGGCGTCGATATCTGGGGCAACGCTCGGGACACTAATCAGTAAGTCTCATTAACCTGGTGATAGTGGCATGCGCTGACGGATACACAGGCTGCTCGTCCACCCTGATCGTCGCGATCGTGGTGGCACTCGCCATCGGTTGGAAGCTCGCTCTCGTCTGCATGTGCGCGTTGCCCGTTATTCTCGGCACGGGCTTCCTAAGATTCTGGGTCCTTGCGAAGTTTTCGGCAGAAAACCAGAAACACTATGAGAAGTCAGCAGGATATGCGTGTGAGCATACAAATGCCATCCGGACAGTCGCATCGTTGACTACAGAACGCGAAATCTACGCCGAATACAGACGCCAGCTGCGAGCTCAGTTGCCTGTCTCCCTCAAGTCCAATCTGAAGAATTCGTCACTATATGCAGCGTCGCAATCCGGTATGTTCCTGGCATTCGCCCTCGGCTTCTGGTACGGTGGAAAACTCCTGGCTCGTGGAGAATACACTTTGTTCCAGTTCTTCCTTGTCTTCAACGAGATCATCTTTGGTGCTCAGTCTGCCGGCACCGTATTCTCCTTCGCGGGAGACATGTCGAAAGCGAAGAACTCAGCGGCCGCACTGAAGAAGTTGTACGATCGCCAGCCAACTATCGACCCCTGGTCGGATGATGGTGCGCCTCTTGATCATGTGGAAGGCACCATTGAATTTAGAGATGTCCATTTCCGATACCCTACTCGGCCGGATGTCCCAGTCCTTCGTGGACTCAATTTGACCGTCAAGCCTGGGCAATACATCGCTCTTGTCGGTCCCTCTGGCTGTGGAAAGTCGACCACCATCGCGATGCTGGAGCGCTTCTATGACCCTCTCGCCGGAGGTGTTTACATCGATGGCAAAGAAATTTCTAGCCTGAACCTCAACGACTACCGATCTCACTTGGCACTCGTTTCTCAAGAGCCGACCTTGTACCAGGGCACTATTAAAGACAATGTCCTTCTCGGCGCTGACAGAGGCGAAGTCAGCGACGAGCAGATCATCCGAGCATGCAAAGACGCCAACATCTACGACTTTATCATGTCTTTACCAGACGGCTTCGCCACTGACGTTGGCAACAAAGCTGCCTTGCTCTCTGGTGGCCAGAAGCAGCGTATCGCGATTGCGCGAGCCCTCATCCGTGACCCTAAAGTCTTACTGCTTGACGAGGCCACTTCTGCACTCGACTCGGAGTCTGAGAAAGTTGTGCAAGCAGCCCTCGACGTCGCCGCCAAAGGCCGCACGACAATCGCTGTTGCCCACCGACTTAGCACGATTCAGAAGGCGGACATCATCTATGTCTTCGACAAAGGTGTGATTGCTGAGAAGGGCACTCACCACGAACTGATGGCGTTAAAGGGGAGATATCGAGAGTTGGTCAGCCTTCAGAGTCTGGAGAAGCAGCGGTAACACAGTCCGCAGCCAGGGAGCCGTGTATTCTCGTTTGATTGATTTTGATTGGGAAATCTGGTGCACAGCAAGCGTTCTGGTGGGGATTTTTCCGGAAAATCCACAGTGGTTGAACACTGTTGGTTGTGCATATCATTATTGTTGGATATACACCTCATTCGTAATAGGTGGAGAGAGCTCTAGCTCTGTCCGGGCCGGGGATAGACACGATCCAGCGTACAACTGGACAAAGGCTTATAGGAGAGGAGGTCAAGGGGCAAAAGAAGATAGGGTCTGGCTTGAATTCCCACAGACCCGCGTTCGATTTGGACGTTGTTGGGGCAGAACCAGCTCGATGGTCCACTCAATGAATAGATCGTGCTCCGCTCGGATCTTTTTGCTTGTGCTTTTTATCCAAGCTCGCCTCATGGGGCCGCATGCGTGAAGGACGCCTCAGTTCTACGCCCTCGCCGGCGTGTGCTTGTCCGTCCAAAGATGCTCGACTCTACTGTGGGAAGAGGCGGATGCGCTTTCCCAGGGAGTAATGTTATACTGCTGCTTTCATGGTCGTTTTCATGGCCGTGTTCATAGTCATGATGCGTGCGTATGTATGTGCATGCTATCTGTATCTCTCAAATTTGTGTCCATCGGGACAAATACATCTGTCGTAAAATGCAATGTAGAGATAATCCCAAACGAGCCAGTCCCCCTGAATTGACGACTTCCTTTTGAAATCATCATACCCCGTGTTTCACCGCATATGTGGTAACTCGAGTTGACCTGACTCGGATGGACTTGCCACGACATCATCCGACCCCTGTGTGTGTGTGTGTTGCTGACGCGGACAGATCAATTGGTTGCCTGAAGACTGAATCCTGGTGCCGTTTGAAGTCCTTCAGACCGACACACCTACTTATAACTTACTCTTGCTCTCGGCGCCGGCGCCGGCGCAACAGTCCTCGACGACGGCCTTGCCGTTGGTGCCAACGACCAACTCCTGCGTGGGCTGGCGATGGGCCTCGGCGACCAAGGTACTCTTGTTAAAGACCTGCTCGCTGGGCGGGACGTCGATGGCCGGGTTCCGGTCGAAGAAGTTGACGGGCTTCAAGCTGACCTTGAGGATCTCGCAGGGCATGACGGGGAAGTCCTCGATGCGGGGCACGTGGTTGATGCCGAACTGGACCCAGACGACGATGTCGGTGTCGACGACGCTGTCCTGGCGGGCGGCCCAGCTGCGCACGCCCGTGCCGCCGCGCGACTGGTTCGTGTACCAGCCGCCGGCGTAGAGCTCGCGGTCGGCGTGGGTGGTGACGTAGATGTTGTGGTCGGCAAACTCGGCGCGCTTCCAGTTGAACGACTCCGGGCGCGACAGCATCTTCTGGAACGGCGGCACGTGGATCTTGTAGGCGACGGGCTTGCCGTTGACCGGGTTGCGCACGCCCGCGTTCTGGATCTTGAAGACGCGGTTCGCGTCCGTGTCGAGGTCCAGCCCGCCCGCGCGCGGCACCACGGTTTCCGAGACCTCGTACCCGACCGCGTGCGGGTTCCAGTCCGGCGTGACGGGGATGGCGTGCGCCTCCTCGTACACCAGCCGGTTGGCGTGGCCCTCCAGCATCGGGTCCACGCGCAGCGAGAAGATGTGCTGGTGGTGCACGGCCAGCACGCCCGGATGCACGACGGTGCCAAAGGGCACGCCCACCGTGTCGAGTTCGTGGTCGATCGGCTGCGTCGACAGGATCCCCGTGGCGCGCACCTCGTAGATCAGCTCGCCGGCCTGGTTGAACATGAAGGCCAGGATGTACTCGTAGTTGCTGACCGTGATGATGCTCTGCAGGACGAGCTCGCGGTTGCGCACCACGGCGGCGCGGCCCGTGCGGTAGTTGGTGTGCTTCCAGCCGATGCCCGCGTCCTGCTCGTGCACGCAGACGCAGTTGTCCAGCGTCGTCGGCGTGCCCTTGTCGTCGGTGATGACGGCGCTCAGGTACTGGATGTGGCCCAGGCAGTCGCACCCGAGCTTCAGGTTGTTGGCCATGGCGCCCGCGCCCGCGTCGCCCAGGTCGTACGCCGACTTCTTGTGGAACGGGTGCCGCGGGTCGGCGTAGGGGATGTTCATGTCCGACAGCGACAGTCGGTAAAAGAGCGGCCGCCCGTCGTACCGCACGTCGTACAGCACCATGCCCTCGCGCTGGTTGTAGCCCACGCGCACCGTCCACTTCTGCCACTCCAGCAGGTGGCCCGTCTCGCCCGTGGGCGTGAGCTTGAAGCTCGCCCCCTCGGGCTGGATCACGTTCAGGGGCTTCAGATCCGTCCGCAGCGTCTGGTACTCGTGCACGTACTCGTTCGCCGGCTTGGCCTGCCACGGTCGCGGCTCGTGGATCGTGTTGTCCGCCCCCGTGGGGAGATAGTCGATCCGGATCACCTTGTACTCGTTGCATTCGATGACGGGCGAAATGGGCAGCGGGAAGGCGTAGTGGTTCGAGTCGAGTTCCGACACGTTGTTCGGGTCCCGCATGTACAGGAAGACCTGGTACATGCGGTCGTCGTCGTTGACGCCGTCAGAGCCTAGAGATAAGGAAAAACGTATGAGGACGAGCTTTTTCTCTACCTGCAGTCCGTGCTGCTGCCCAGGTGAAGAAAACAAGACTCACCGTAAATCCAGGGGTCTGCACAGATCGCCGCCCCTTCAGGCAGTTGCAACTTCTTGATCGCTTCCTTGACCTTCTCGTCTTCCAGCGCGTTCTTTTCGACTTGCAGGATCTCATCGTAGTCGCCGTTGCCGTGCATATTGGGACCAAGCCGGACATTGCTCTCGACGGAGCGAGAAGAGAGGTTTACCACGGCCTCGTGGAACCGGTCCTAGCATGAGAGTCAGCATGAAGTCAGAGCACAAGTATTGACATGTCATGGGATCAGCTTGGCTCTGCTGACACGGTACACAACGTTGGGTGCTGCCCAGTTTCGTAGACCGAGACATTCCCACAAGCATCGCAGAACAAAATCAAGTGTAGTGAGAATGCCCGCTCACTCCAGAACAGAGCCTAGCTCATCCAATGTACAGATGATCCCAGTCCACCAAACAACGGCTCAATGACGCGGAATATACCAGTAAGTAATACGAGTCGAGACAAGAAAAACACACTCACCGTGTTGCGGATATAATACGAAACAAAGGCCTTGCGCGGGATACTGGGCAAAGCGCCTCCGGAATGCTCGGCATCGAGATACGGGATCATGGACTTCTTGGCCGGTTCGTCCAGCGTGATGACCTTGAAGCGCAGATCGACGCTCGTCGGCCACACGGACCGCACCAGCTCGGCGGTGGTGGAAATCTCGGCCGCGCTCAGCGGGCATAGTGGGTGGGCGATGGGGTATGTGGTGGCGTGGGGAGAGGAGAAGTCCTGAGGTTGTGTTGCCATGGTGGGTGTAAGACAGTTATGCGAGACTTGAGACGGGAGTGAGACGGGAGTGAGAGAGAGATGAGAGAAAAGTGAGAGAGAGAGATGAGAGAGAGATGAGAGAAAAGTGAGAGAGAGAGATGAGAGAGAGATGAGAAAGAGTCAGAATAAGAGACCAAATCTGAGGAGAGAATGGGAGAAAGAAAAGGCGGATGGATTGATCTTGATATCTATGTCTGTATGTACTGTATGTAATAGTCGGTTCGTGTATGCACGCGACTCCTCAAACGGACGCTTATCAGAGTGGAATTCTTCCGTATCTAGGACGAGGATGAGGACGAGGACGAGGACCCTGCCACGCTGCTGCTTGCTTAGTCGAGAGAATACGCTCATCGTCCAATCAGCAGTGATTCCGCAGCGATGGAGAACCACAAAGACTCTGCCCGGCTCGACGACAAGCATTATTACTGTACTGAGTACTCCGGACTGTCCACACTGTGTGGCCCATCACCCGGCGGTCCAGGCATCCATCCCATTTGCCACGGCAGAGGAAACCTACAAGGCCGAAACAGGCAAGAGAGATGGCGGAAGCTATCGCACTCCCTCTCGGCGGTCTGCTGTCGCTTGAGGTTGAAATAGCAAAAAAGGCGATTAACTGCACCAGGCAAATGCAGCCGAACAGCCAGTCAGACACGAGTCTCCAATGCCGCCAAAGTCCGTTGATGGTCGACACTTTTACATGCCTGATCCGAAAGCACGCTGGTAGTACGCCTTGATATCCGCGCCGGTCGACTACTTGTCCAAATCCCTGGTCTGGAAAGACGATGGTCGGGTCGATCCGCACACACAACTGCAGCCTCAAGAGCCACCGCGCTTGCCCGGCAGACGGATCAGGTATTTGGGTCGAGACTCTTGCGCCTCGCCGATGCTACTGCTCCACGCCTCCTTGATGGTCTGCTTGGACTTCTCCTCGTCGAGGTGGAACTTGGACCCAACCTGGAACCATCCGTTGCCGAGGTCAAATGCCTCTGCCAGTCCGATGGCGTAGCGTGGCCACCCAGCCGGCGCAACCTTGATGCAGTCGAGCTGTTCGATCAGTTCCTCCAGGGGCATCGAGTACGCGGCCGTCATGACGCGGAAGGGCTCGCACGCGTTGGGTGGGATGTAGAACTGGTTGCTGGCGTTGACCGTGTACTTGTCGATGACATTGTACGTGAACAGATGGAACGTGGCGTTGTGCTTCGAGACTACGTGACCATGTCCTCCACTGTCCTTGACCACGACCAAGTTGTCCTTGACCCGATTTCCGCTGACTGGTGGCTCGGGCGGTTGAGCAGCAGCTTGAGCAACCGCGCCTGGGACGGTGGGCGGAGGAGGAGGCGGCGGTCCCGGCACACTGTACCAGCCTGGCCCAGTGGGAGGAGCCGGTGGTGCTGGATGCGCTGCTCCGTTCGGTACGCAGATAGCCCCAGGGAAGCCGGGGCCTGGCGGGATCATGACCGGGCCAGGCTGAGAAGGTGCAGGCCCAAATGGTGGAATCAAAGAGTAAGGAGGCGGAGCGCCTGAGCTGGCTGGTGCAGATGGAGGAGCACCCTTGTTTGGTGGTCCCCCATCTCGAGTCATGTAGTGGTAGACGGTCTTGCCGATGAGGCCTGGGGCTGGAGTTGGGGCTGGCATGGCAAAGTACTGTGGTGGAAGACAGGCCATAGTTGAGGGCTCAAGGAAGAGATTGTCCTTGGACCAGGAGGAACAAACTGGTTTGCCACGGGTGACCAAGATTCTGATGGCTAGAGAGCTGCCACTGGGGATCGAGCTGAGAAGCTTGCCATTGGTGATCTGCCGACTTGCTTGATGAGAAACCCGCAAAGAACATGGGTGAGGCCCGGCTAGTTATAGTCGCAAGCCATGGCCCAGGTGCTGCTGCTGGTGCTGACACTTACTGCCGTTCGTCGCGCTGACGCTTGGGCTGTACGTACTTGCCATCATGCAGAGTAGTGCAATCAAGGCCGTGTAGTCATGGATGTGCGATGTGATAGGCATTGTGACAAAGAAACGTACAGCTTGGGCCCATGGGCGACGAAACCGAGCGGCGAAAGCAAACGCTCTTGAACACTGACCTGTCGGGAGGAAGTGCAGGAAAGATCAGCTAGTCACGAACCGAGGTCGTCTCCGTGACAGAACATAGCACAATCGAAGGGGGTCACCGACGAGAGACCTACCGAAGGGTAAAGCACCAACGGGATCGCCACTTGCTGAAATCTTTGCAGAGGCGACCTGGCGGTGAGGCGCAGTTCGTTGGCGCTTGTGCCCTGACACAAAGAAGGCTTCTGTGACAAAGGGCTGCAAACAGACGTCGAAACCCAATTTGTAGTGTATCTGGTGAGAGCAACGTAACATGTCAGGTGCAAAAGGATTTGATCACGGGGAGAGCAAACAACGGAGACGAGGAGATGGTCGTTCCATGGTTGTATATGGCAGACCATGTGCAGCGTGACTTGTAGATACAAACAACTGCCGGCATCGAGCCTTGCTTCATTCATCTGCCCTCAACCAGCTGCGACAACAGCAAGCCCGTCATAGATCTTTTGCTTCACACGCGTAAAGTTGTCCACCGTGTTTGGTGTCATGGCAGCCGCACTGACCGGCACGCCTTCCACGATGATCTTGCCCGTTCCCAGCTTCCTGACTGCAATCATGCCATCCACAAGCAAAGTACCTTCGCCGCGAAACTCGGCGGCGTGGCCGTCCATGGCAATCAGCCTCCGAAGCTCCGCAAGCCGCAAGTCCCCCACATGAATGGCATGCGAGACGGACCTCGTCGCAGCAGCGAGGCTCGCTGGCAGAACATCGAGGACGGGTTCAAGAGGAGGAGCAGGGGCAGACTCCGCCGCGAGAGACACCTCAGTGTCCAATTTCTGCTTCTTGGTCTGAGGGTCATCCTCCTGGACATTGTCACCTCTCCTCTCGGCCTTGAGCTGACCCTGGATAGTTACTACCCCCATGTTCTTGACGTTCTGCCAGTGCAGCGTCTTCGCCAACTCGCGACTGAGCTTGACGACCCAGGCGTTAGTATCAACACTTGCATCGACAGTCTGACCTTCAGCAGGGGTGAAAATCTCCGTGGAGGATTCTTCCCTTGCTCCCGCGACCTTGACTCCCAGAAGCTCACCGCAATCGGCAGCCAGAGCGACTGTCTCTGAGGTGTTGCCGCCCACTAAAATTAATTTCCTTGGTCCGATCAGGGGTATCAGCATCTGCAAACTCCGCTGGTCGTGCAGCCCAGCAAAGTCGACAAATGCCAACCGAGCATTGACCGTGACTTCGGATGTGGAATATACAATCTTCGCGGGGCCTTGGAATCCTTCATGCTCGACTTGGTTCTCTTCGTCCGAGTCGTCCGCATCCGAGTCCTGCTCTGACTTGTTGGCAGCTGGACCGTCTATGGCATCTCCTCGATTTCGCTTGTTTGGCGGTTGCTTGCGATCGTTTGCTTCATCCCACTTGCGCTTTTGGCCCAACTGACCTCCGGCCTTATTATCATTGGCGGCGTCTTGTTCTTCCTTCTCCTCCTCTCGCAAAAAGTCCTCAGGCTTGATGAAATCACCGAATTCGTCGCCATGCCTCCGAGAATGGGTGTATGGAAAGAGGGCGTTTCGGCCTTTCTTGTTCCGCACGTCATAGTCGTAGACGCCTTTCTTGCGAATCAGGATATTGACCCCCAGATCAGCATCACTCAGAGCCGTTTTGTTTCGCGCACCATGGCCGATGGCAGCAGAGACATTCAAGACACGGCCTTGCTGCTCATCGTCCGACTGTTCTGATTCCGTCGTGGTTGTATCACCATCATCCATATTGTCTTCTGCGTTGGCCTGATCTCTATCATTGCCCGGCAGTGAGTCTTGAATTTGTCTTTGCGTGGCGATGTATTGCTGGTATCTTTGACTTTCTTGCGTGTTCAAGGGCGCTCGCTCAACGATTCTCAGTTTGAGCATCCTGCCTCCACTATGCACTTGTTCCAGTTGTTCGCCTGTCTGGGTTTTCTCGAGTGCGACGCCATCCTGGCGTTCCCTAAACCAGGTCCAGAACACCTGACTTGGGCTTTGAGAACCCGGACGGGGATCGAGCATTTCAGTGAGAATGATCAGGTTCTCCGGCCTTTGCACGACATGGTCTAAGAGCGACCTCGCGTAGCCCCAGTCCATGGTCAAGTCGCTGGCAAGAATCACCCGGGGACCTTCTGCTCTCAGAAGCCTCTCGAACTGAGTCTTCCGCTCGACAATCTTGACGTTCTGGAACTGAAAGGGCCGTGAGGGCTTGGCTGTCCCGTTGATCTGCTTACTGCCACTTCTCCGGTGTGTCTGCACGGGCGCGACGTTTTCATCTTCGCCATCGAACTCGCGAACGATGCTGTCGTCCATCCATTCGAGGAGACTCCTGGCATGCCGCAGCGTCGCATTGCCGGATCGGCTGGCCATGTATACTTTGGCGGTCTTGAGGGATGTGGCATTCGAGGGATCAGACCACGCCTTTTCCAGGAGCCAAGCCAGCTCCAGGACCCTTGCGCTCGAGTCGGTCGGGATGAGAACGGTACCGCCCTTAGCGACACTGCTCCTGATATGTGCCAGTAGATATTCGTCCCGCGCTTTCCGCCCACCTGTGAGTGCTTCTCTTGTTGCGCCGACACTGCTACACACGAGAGCCGTGGGCTTCCGCAGTTGTTCAATGACTTCGGCACCTCCGACGCCTCCAAACCAAGCCGCCCCGGCTATGACATTTTCTCTTGCCTGGTTCCAGTCCACCGCGTAGACTATTGATTCCATGCCATGTTGGATGTGCCATATTGTGCCTCCCAGCGTGTGACCTGAGTTGTACGCCGTCAAGGTGAGGCCCTCGACGGGGGCTGAGAACGACGATGCTGCGGGCTGATGAGGTTGAGAATACTTCAACGGTGTGATAAGGGTGAAGTACTTGTTGATCTCGTCGAAAGTCGGGGCCTGTCGCAGGATATTCGTCCGGGATTTGTCGTCTACACTTGTGGCCGTGTCAAGCGAGCCAGAGCCGGGGATGAAGGTGGCAGCGAGCGGAGAGGAGGAGTAGAGGTCTTGCAGGAGGGTGCGTCCGAAGGCGATCACCGGCGCTGTCGCGTAGACGGGGATCTGGGTAAAGAGGGGAATGTGTTTGCAACAATGAGCGTATGCGCCGAGATGAGATGTTGTCGCGTGAGTGAGCAGGATGAAGGAAAGCGTGGAGACATGTTTCTCTATCTCTGCTAGCTGACGGGTATCGAATCGCTCGTCCCATCCGACGTCCACGAGGATCCTGATGTCGCCATCTAACTCGAGGATCGACTGGGATGCCCGGGAGTTGCTCTGCGATCCGAGCAAGGGCGTGAACACGAACATTGCCTGCGCGTTGTCAAATGTTGAATCGGGAGAAAATCAAGGTTCTATTAGGCGAGTAAGGGCCTCCATCGACGGCGGCGCGTGCTCGCCTCACTTAACGGCGAATACTGGGTGGACAAAGGGGCAGGTCGAAGTGCATTCGCATTGTAATTAACAGGAGCGAGACTTTGATGAGCAGCCGAAAAGAAATGGCGTGTCTGACGTCGACTAGGAAGTGAGATCACAGAGACACCAGGAGATACTGTAGAATGACGAATGACAGTGCAGAGAGTAGCACGCAAGAGGGCTCTTACGCGGATACCGCTTGTCAGACTTCTATTTACTGCATCTGCAAGGCTCGTGCCCCTCACATGTCTGTGACTTGACCTTGAGGAACAAGCACTGTGAGTTCGTATCAGCCACCGACTTCAATGGCAAGAGTGATTGATGCAGTTCAGTGTGAGTCTACGGGAGGGGATAGAGGTGTCATGGTGTCAGGAATTAAAGCTTGAGGTCCTTTTCCTAGCATTGCAATTAAGCGATGACAAGGCTAACAGTTGAGGTCCACGTAACTCGGTTGTTAGAGGGCTTGAATTGTCGCGAAGAGAGACTTTGTACTTGATTGTTCTCATCTTTATGGACTAGACTGTAGAGATGGCCGAGAGTGGACAACGGATCCACCCCAGATCAGATCACGACCTGGACTCACTTCGACAAGAGATTACCCCCAGCTCAGACCACACCCCCGACTCACATCGACGAAAGATCACCTCCAGCTCAGATTCTCAGGCCGAAGCAGAACAAGACGAGCAACACCAAGACTCTAGGCCCACAAGCCATGCAGGCCACCTTGCTACAACCTCAACCTCAACCTCAGACTCAGAGTCGACCTTGAGCTCATCAGAACGAGACCAAACTCCCATGACGCAACCACAAAATCCAAGACAAGTCCAACTCCAGACCAAGATCTCGGCCCTTCAATCCAACATCGAAGCCACAGAAGCACAACTTGCGCTCAAAGTGCAAAAGATTACTGAATTGAAATCATTTCCGCAACAGCAACGAGACTCACACCAGCAACGAGACTCACACCAGCAACGACGAGACTCACCTCCATCCTCATCCTCGGCATCAGACACGAAATCGAATAACCCCCGTCAAGATCCCGCCAGAGCAGCAGCAGCAGCAGCAGCAGCAGCAGCAGCAGCGCAAGACCACGCCCAACTCATCATAACACGACACATCACTCTCCTCAAACGGTACAACGAGATCAAAGACGTCGCGTGCGGGATGTTGAGTCTCATTGCCGAGAAACAAGGGCGGACGTTGGCCGAAGTCATGGCCGAGAGGGGCGTGAGTGAGCGGGATTGATCGATGAATTAACGAACGGGCGGCGTGGCTCGATTCGACCGCATACCTGCGTGGTGGAGGAGCTGGGTTCGGGTGAGTTCACGCATGTTGCATACAAACGTAGGTACGTATGCAGCTGCTGGAAATACGACGGAATGGCATGATATGTGCAGGTGGATAATGGGGATCAAGGACTGTTGGTGTGAGCTGATTGTCTGAGCCACATGAACGATAAAACGAAGCACATCTTATTCATCATGGTGAGGAGGACCCGATGATCACAAAGAAGAAGCAATCAAGAAATAGAGTAATCGCCATTATGAGTGGAGAGCTTTGAACGAGGACTGAGAATGACCGAGAGCTATGCACGAGAATTGAAAATGACCAGACAGCTTTGAACGAGATTTGAAAATTGAGAATTGAGAATTGGTATCGATTGCTACGCTAAAGATCCATAAACTTCGTATCCATTCGATGTTATTGCATGTTGCACATCTCCAAGCCATTTCCAAGCCATAAACCATGCAACGGACAAGTATGTCATCAGAAGAAACTTCCGTTGCCTTGCCCGTCCGGCCCTCTTCTTAAACTGGCATCCGGACTTCGCGGCGGAGCCATGTATATACGATCGCTGTCTTGGCCCCCGAGGTGCGAATGTGCTTGGGTGGCAGGACGCGAGTCAGGGTACGGTATAGAAACCGTGCCGCTTTCCTGGCCACCTATCGAACTCTGGTAAGAGGGATAGGACTGCGGCGGTGGCGGTCGCCCGTCTGGAGGGTCGTATCGCCCGTTGTACTTGTCATCATAACTGGATGTTGCCAACCCGATGTCGCTCACGTTATTGGAATCATATTGTCCCGGTGTTTGAAAGGCGGGCGGTTGGGACGTGGGCATGTTCTGGCTGTTGGCGAGCAGATTGGCGTCTTCTTCATCGCCGAACCTGTTATAAGGTGGCAGCTTCGTGACCCCACCACTGTACGTGGGTTGACCGCTGAACGTGTTGAGTGTCTGGCCCTGAGCGCTGAAATCGCTTCCATCGGTGTCCTTGCGGTTGAGGGTGTAACTCGAGTCGGTATGGCGAGATTTGCGTCCCTTAAACAGCCATCTCGCAGATCGACCTGTAGCTTTCAACATGTCCCAACCGTTGAAGGAGTCAGCCAGAGCCTTGAGACCCAGGAACCCCCCTTGGTACGATCCCTTAGCGATTCCTTCCCCAGCAACCACCTCGGACATTTGCTCCTTTGATCCAATCGTGTACGGTTTCCAGCTGAACGACCAAATGTGGAAAACCGCAAAGAAAGCCATTTCGATACATAACAGCAGTGCAGGGATCCCAACTTTGATGTCGGGGGTCTGGACAGTGTTGTTGGCCTTGATGGCTCCCGCACTGGTGAGGAAAGAGATTGCGATGGTCTGCCAGAAGCTGAGGAAGATGACCAGTTTGATGGCCGTGATTTTCAAGAGAGGCTTATGTTGCCGAATGTCGTCTTTGATCTGGACGTAGAACTGGATCAAGCAGTACATGGCGACCGTGATGGACACGGTCTCGAAGACCATGACCCAGATGTGGGAGAAGGCTGGACTGAGCGACTCGAGACAATATAGGTCCAGGGCCTGGGTTATGACCGACACAATAGTGAAGAAGACGCGGATGAAACAGTACTGGAAGATGGACACCCAGATCACCTACCGCCAGGTTAGTCTTGCACTGCAAGGTGAGAGGAAGAACGCTTACATTGAACCAAGTCAGCCCACTTCTGGGATTCCTCAACCAGCCTTTCTCAGCACCTCCTGTGATCTTCTGGAGGTATCCCATCGGCCACACCCACTTCTTCGGCTTGATGGTTCGGAAGTAGATCTTTTGCTGGTGCAGGTCGGGCGCCAGGTATGCGCACATTAAGCTGAAGAAGGAGGCGATGGCAAAGGCTTCGTAGCAGTCTCGAATGACCTCAAAGTACACGCTGTGTCGGTAGTAGTAGAACGAGAGGAGCGAGACGGCGGCGTAGATCGGGATCATGAAGAGAATGCGGATGATGTGTTTCTGCTCCCATGGCTTGAGATACCGGGTCGCATGCATGAGTATGAGGAAGAACGAGATGAGCAGGGCGATGAGGGTGAAGATTGCGCCGACCCAGAGACCGATGGTATGAAAGGTGTAGCCGTCCCATAAGGGATCCTCCGTGATCATCATGTCCTCCTCGGTGGTATTGCATTTTGGCCAGCCCATTGTCGCCTATCCTGCCTGTGGAAATCAATGAATAGGTACGTCAACTGTTGAATCGCAGGCGCATCGCTTTTGAGCGCCGCTGAGAGAGTTTGTGGGATTCGTGCTGAGACTTTTGGGCGCCTGTCGCAAACGAGTGAGAGCGTGAAATGAGCTTCTCGCAAGGCCTGCCCTCAAGGCGTGAGCGGGGGTGTGGAGTGACAGCGAGTGCGAGCAGGATCGAAATCCAGGCAGAATGTCGTATGCAAGTTTCGGGAGAGTGAGAGACTGTATGATTGTTTCGGAGGGTGGTGAAAGGTCACAAAGAGATGTAGAGTGGTTGGGCGAGCATTGAACTGCGCCTCTTCCATCTGACAGGGCAGCAGCACGAAAGAGCAGGACCACAGCGCGTTTCAGCTCGGCCGAAACTTAATCAGCCTCCCCAGTTTATTCTGCACATCAGCCCTCTCGGGGAGAAAGTCGTAAGACACCCTGCATAAAATTCGAAGTGGGTGCAGTAGTGGCTTGTCCTCCGAATTGCTTGCCCTTGACCCTGAAGGTTGCGCATGAACTACACCCCAGGCCCGTCTACCCAATATGCGAGGCCACCTGGATCTCCTTACCAAGCCTGTTTAAGCCCAACCAAGCCCGTCCAAGCAAAAGGGTAAGCTCAGTCACGAGACCCCATTAGGTGTCTGCCTACTCGTACATAGTAGGCATGCTAAGTCGCGTCATTTACCTAAGCCGGTACGAGTAACCATCAGCGCCTGTCCTCAGCCCTGACGGAATTGGGCAATGAACAGTATCTAATTATATAGACCACGCGACAGCATCGACCCGGCACTGCCTTTGTGAGCGCCAATGATTGCCACGAGATGGCAATGGCGATTACTGTACGACGTCGATAATCGGCTCATTCTTCTTCCAACACTAGAACCAGGCGATATTCGTGAAGCCGCCCAACCACGGAACACCTTTCAGTTTGCTGTCCTTTTCCCTGACCTTCATATCCGGGGTATCTGCGAATGCGATCATCCGATCGACGGCAACGACACAAAGTATATACAGCCCCAACCCGCACGACTCTTACTGGTGGCTCTTTCAATTCGCGACATGGTGTCCGACCAGAGTTGAACTGGTCCGAAACACCATTTGCCCGACAGTCGAGTGATCCTACCAGGCGGTCAAATCGTCCACCTCAGCCTCACCGAATGTACTCGACTTGGTCATCTTGCCTACTCCATCTATAACGTCCCCCTCTGCGCCCTCCACGCCACCAATACCGGGCTTGTCCATGATGTCCGCCAAGAACTCTCGGAAGAACCCGAGCAGGTAACTATTGACTTGCTCAAATTGTAACAAAAATGCGTCATGTCCTTCAGGGGAGTCAATCTTCTTTAGTCGCCCATTTGGAATACACTCGGCGAGTTCTCGCTGCTCGGCAATGGTGAACAAACCGTCGGATTCAATGCCGAGCACCAGCGTCGGCTGTTCGATCTGCGCAAGCGCTTCTCTGACGGTGGGAGCTCGGTTCCTGGATACGTCATGCGTGTCCAGCTTGCGCGTAATCGCAATGTAACAATTTGCATCAAATCGATTCACAAACTTGTTGCCCTGGTACCTCAGATACGACTGGGCGGAGAAGTAGTGGTTCGTAGGTTTGGAGCTATTCGCCTCGACGACAGGAACGGGTATCACAAAATCCGTGTTTCCCGAAAATTGAGGATCTTTGAACGTTTGCTGTCGATCAGGCGACTCGGGCTGCGAGGTCGGCTCTGACACGGTACCATTGCGGGAAACCGGCCGAGAATCACGTGAACCTCTGGCTCGCTGATGGCCGTGATTGTGGATGCTCCAGTGCTCGTTCTGCACACCATTGGTCTTCTGTCCCTGGCTGATCGACTGCCGCTTCAAGACGTCAGGAGTATTTCGACCAAAGCGCGCCTCAAAGGAGTCTCGGCTTCGATAGGTGAGCAGCGCCGACATGCGCGCTGCGCCCAAGCCAGCAGTGGGAGGGTCGTCAAACGAGTAGTATCCGTCTTCGTACTTTGGGTCCGAGTAGATGGCTTGTCGTTGCGCCTCACCCCAGCTAATCCCCCAAGCACTGTGAGTGGCCGATGTGGCTATGGGCGCAATGGTCCGCACGTAATCCTTGCCGAAGTAGGCGTACTCCAAACAGAGCATTCCTCCCATGGAGCCGCCCACCACGCACGCGATCTGGCGGATTCCCAGGTGGTCGAGGACGATTTTATGTATCCTGTCATTCATTGTCAATAGTGCATGTCAAATGGCCTGGTCCCGCCAAACTCACATGACATCGTCTCTTATTGTAGTCAAAGGGAACTCGGGGCCATATCTCCCTTGCGCTGGGTCTCCGTCTTTGTTCGTCACCGGACTGGCACTGCCGTATGGGCTGCCCAGGCTGTTTAAACACACGACGAAGAACCTCGTGACATCAAATGCCTGGCCTGGCCTTCCCAACAGTGGCCCCCACCAGTCGGCAACGTCCGCGCTGCCACTAAGGGCGTGGCAGATGACAAGAGCATTATCTTTGTTCTCCGAGAGTTGGCCTCGTACGGTGTACGCGACGGGGACATTCTTGAGGACAACGCCGGACTCGAGAGTGAAGGAGGGGACAATGGCGATGCGTTGATCGACGACGAGTTTGGCGAACGGGTTCTCAGGCTGGTCTCGGACAATCTCTACGGGATTTAGCAGCCGTTCAATCATGGTGGCAGTGGAGGGCTCAGCAGGGGATACTGACGGAGTGTTGCTGGGGAGTCCTGATTCAAAGTCTCCCCATTGGTATTTGTATCTGGTGTCGCCATGATGACAGCCCGCGTTTGGGGCGATTACCGATTGAAAAAAATTCCAGGTCGAGATGCGGGGACAAACTGTGGAGGGACGGTGAAAGACGAGCTTAGGTGAGATCCATTGACAAGTGCAGGGTCTTGGGACTCAGGTCTGTTATATGCTGTTCATTGAGGAAGCTGTCGCCGTTCACAGACTCCGTACTCGTAGGAGTACAGTAGCACTGAGTCACAGCACGAGGCTTCAGATTGAGACCCCAGCGAAAAGTTCGGGCCTGTTCGTTTGTGTCTGCGGTGGGCCAGTCGAGCACATCATCGTCCATTGGCGAATCACCGTCGTGGTTGTACGTCGTGACTCACTAGTGAGAGCCTCGGACGGTCGGAAAGGCAGCTTTGCCGAGACCGCCACTTCAGACAGTATTCTTCACGTGACATCCGATCAGTCTATGTATTCTACTCTAGTAATCTGTAATCTATCCCTCATGCACTGCAAAGCTCACAAATTCAACTGGAACTTTGGATGCGTCCGTATCTTTTCGCCATACCTCACAAAGAACCAGATCATGGGCGACATGCCGAATGCAATGAATGCCAGCAGAGAATTCCCCCATCCAAGTCCCAAGGCATTGTACATGTCTCTTCCCGCAAGAGGTAGGAAAGCGCCTCCAAGGCTGCGAAGGACCGTGTTCGCTGCCATGGCGCTCGCCGCGTAGATGGTGTATGCGTCGATCAGGTAGACTCCTATTGGCATAAACGTCAAGACCATGCCCGCTCCGAGCATGGTCGTGCCCAGAATGGGGACAATCCAATGGACCTTGTACTGCGCGGTCCAGCCATACAGGATAAGACCCAGGGGGACAATGATGGCGCCAGGCCAAAGCAGCGGCAGCCTGTACTCAGGCTTCATCTCACCGCCCTTGGCCAACCTCTTCAGCAATTTGTCCGAATAAGCCCCGAACAGTAACAGGCCGATGAACTGCCCGAGTCCGATACCTAGATAGACCAGACCAACGTTGCTGGCGCTGATACCGTATTGATCCTGGAAGACGAATGTCATGGTCGTGAACAGGAGGTACAAATAGCCATAAACCACAGCGATGTACAGCGAGAGTCCAAATACGATGGGCGAAAGGACCAGCATCTTCGTCGGACGAGCCACGCTCAAGAAGAACAATTGCCCAGGCGTCTTGGTCGATTGGAGCGCCGATCGGAGTTTGTCGTTACCCGTTTGCTTGCGGAGTCGTTTGGCTTTCCGTTCGAGGAGGACTGGAGGATACGTTTCTCTTTGAATGACGAGCGCCACGACCAAGAGGACGCCGGTCTGCTGTATGTCAGCTAAACGGTTTGAGAGTCGGACTGCGCCAATCGGGACGTACACAAATTGCCAGCAGGTAGAAGTTCCACTGCCAGCCGATTTCGGACAGATACGAGCCCACCACTGGTCCCAGGCTGGTATTCGTTAGTCAGTTGGGTTGCACAAGAGACTTCCGGGCTAGGACTGACCTCGGTCCAAAAAGGATGGGAAATGTCCATATACTCATCACCTTCCCACGCTGATCCTGCCTGAACGTGTCTGCAATTGAGCCCGAGCCGACGGTCAAAGGACAGGAGCCAGCGACCCCAGCCAGGAAGCGGAATACGATCAGCATCGACAAGCTGGTCGACCAGCCACAAGCGAGACTGAAGACCATGAAGAGAAAGGTATTGACGTGATAGACGTATAGTCGACCATACAATTCGCTCATTGGGGCTCTATGATGGCTTGGTCAGTGACCATTTCAGGGATACGAAGGGTCCCACCATGAACCGGGAGAAAGCACTCACATGAAAAGGGGACCGAATGCATACCCCAGGACGTAGACGGATACCATGAAAGAGGCCAAGGCTTCACTCTCCGAGTTGAAGTCTCTCATCACCTGTGGCACGGCCGGTGCTAACATGGAAGAGCCAAATGGTCTAAGAAATCGTCAGTATCGCCATGGCATGCTCATCTCAAATTGTCTGGCTGCCACCAACGTCAAGAGAGTGATCATCGACAAGAACCCAATATTTGCCCATTTCCTCCTCGATGTCCAGTTCAACGGGTTCTCGGGGTCATCGGGTCCATCCCAGTCGACAATATCGGGGTCGACCGCCTGGTTTACTGTAGCTGTGACGTCTTTGCCCTCGTGGATTGACAGAGCTTTTTCAACGTCGCCATGTGCGACTTGGGAGTTATTTCGGGTCGACCCAGTGCTGGACGGGCCTGCAGGCGAGGCCATGCGCTCGATCTCAGACTTTTTCTCGAAACTCATCTCGACGCTTGGAGTGCTTAGTTCCACGACGTGCCTCGGAGCACTCGAATACGCTCGTAGATTCACGGTCCGGTTGCCATGTTGCTGGCTCGGATGCGAGCGAAATCGGGCAGCGAAACAGAGAAGACTGCCCTTGGAGAATTGGCGCTCGCACGCATATATTCTGCCCGTCCGATCTTCCGGAAATGGCGAGGTGCCGCATCCTGGTCTTCTTTCGACCGAGGGATTGGATCTAGCTTCGGTGGAGATCACGGACGGTCTGCTTTGTGCGGTCAAAGAGAAGAACGAACAGTTGAGATTGCGGTCGAAGGACCGGGAAGCCGGCACAGAATGCGGGGCTCATGGTAGTGGAAGCGGGAGTATTCAAAGCGCCCCCGGTGGCGGCCTGGGGTCATGCCGGGTTCCATGAGCATCAAGTGGTTGCGGCCAGGCGGTTATGGGATGGTTACCGGGCTCAACACGCTTTCAGCATGGACTGCTAATGCATGGCAAAAGTCCCATCACGCTTGATGCCTAAAGTCCGACAAAACATGGACCATCGCATGAGGGGGCCGAGCTTGCTTTGGGACTTGACCAGCGCCGGGAGGCTCCTAGTCTTCCAATCGTCATACAATTGCACATGGCTGTGTCTGCAAGTAGGATTGAATCAGATCGTTGGGTGTTGAGCTTCTCCGTCGGTTTACTCTTCATTCATGAGCCTATCCGCGTGGCTGATGTCAAGCGTGACCAATATGATCATGTCCAGTACGGCGCCTTGAGGCTCGTCAGGTTACTCAAAATCCCGTCATGATCGCCAGTCTCCTCCTTCTTCCTCTGGCCACTCAACTCCATTTGAATGGCGCGATGGACATGTACAAGCCAGTCTACATAGCTTTGAGCCTCATTGTTCCGGTCTTCCACCAGCATTCGGGCATACTCAAACTCTGAGCCGTCGAGCCCTTGTCTGGCGAGTGTGAAGCTTGCCGCCTTGCTTCCGCGCACGGTAGAAATGTACTGCAGCAGATTCCGTACCTGAGCATTCAGGTGGGTTTCCAGCACAGGGAGCTCATTCATCATGGGATCGAGGTCGTGTAAGCTGTAGTTGCCCTCACCAAACAGATCCTGTAATAGATTCGGGGACACCTGCGCATGGAGCCAGAGAAGCACGACCTGTCCATTATCGACCAGATACACGCCGCCTTCCTCCACCCGAGCGAAGGAGGCTCGAAGCGTGGGTGGGACGACAAGTTGCATTGTCTCAGCGTCAGCAAAGCAATCCTCCGGGTTCAGGTTATGAAGTGAGTAGATTCGGGGGTACAGGTATAACGACGTTTCGGTCACTCCAGAGGACCGCATGAAGCGGGCCGAATGCACTCTGCGATCGGTGGGTTCAACACCTCCTACGAGGGGCATTAGCAATCAAGGCAAGAGCAAGTCGACGCCAAGGCTTACCTTTGAATGCCCGGCTTTTGATCAACCCGAGCGTGTACATGGCGAACTCCTTGAGATGTTCTGGAAGCACGAGCTGCCCAGGAGGATGCGACCCCGAGAAATTCTTGCGGTATCCAGCCAGAATGTCAATGGTTTTCTCCGTGATGCTGGCTCGGATATCCTTGAGTGACTTTTCCGACACCTTGGACGAGGATTCTTTGGCAATAATGTTAACCACCGCGTCTTGGTCAACCGTGCGCATGGTGTCGGTGGCGCCTTCGTTGACAGCTGCGACCACGTTGATACACCTCACCCTTCGCTGACCAGTAGCAGACGTGTAAAGCAGAGCCGCCTGGAAATGAGCGTCCAACTTCGCTTCGAGCTTGCCATCGTAGGAGAAGGTAACCCCGATAGCTTTATCAGCGTCGATTGTTCCGATCTCAAGGTCTGCTCCGAACGTATGTTGCAAGAATGAACCATAGTAGGCAGTCACTTGCAAACCGGTCGAGCAGCGCACCTTCAAAAGCGCCTGGTACCCGGTTTCCCTTGTCAAGGAATGTTTGATTTCGAGCTGTAGTTTGAGAGAGTCGCGAGGTGCCACAAAATTGGGGTAGAAGAACATCTCGCCGCCCGTCAGCCGTGACACATGACCAATGGTGGCAATATCCATGTACCCTCCGCCAGCAGACGCCAGGAAGAAGTCTACTCCGATACCTGCAGTCACCATAGCGGCTGCTGTCTTCTTGTAGCCCGGGTGTTCGGTTGTGAACAGCTTCCTCTCTGCATCTGTGTCTCGGCCTTTACCGTCATCTCTCAGGTGGAGCCTTCCTGGACCCCACGTCGGCAATGCTGACAATGAGCATATTATCTTACCGCCAGTTGCAGTCAACGCAGCCAAGGCGGCGTTCAAGGCGGGTAATAGAGCCGGCTCTGGATTCTTGACAAGAGAAAACATGGTAGGGATTGATGTCAGAAGTGCCGTTATAGCAGTCTTCGATTCTTGCGGATCAACAAAGAGACCCCCTGCCAGAGGGACAAAGGGGTCCTCCAGATCAGTGACAACCATCATCTGCGCGGCCTCCAAGCCAGCCGAGAGGTTGTAAAATTGTATCTCCTTGTCATAGGTGACGATGGCGACTTTGGCGCCGGCCGGAAGCCTGCGAAATTCGGTATCCCCTTCTGGGATATCTTCGCCGTCACCTTCGTACAGCGTATCCAGAATACCTTTGCAGACCGACTCAAGAAATCCTCGATTAATGGCCTCTTGGGTGATATCGATCATAAATAGCCACCGCATCGGCACAGGCTCCTTCGTTTGGTACTCTTTCGGTACTGTGAAATCGACTGTGCCCATCATCAGTTCTGGCCGTTGTAGTCGGTCCACTCTAACTCCGGCCACGTCTGTGGGCGCAAAGTATTCTGGGTGGACATCATTGGGGAAATTGCACATATTGCACACCAATTTATTGCCGCCAGCTCTGAATGTCATGAATGGGTTGATATACGTCCGGCACCTCCGGCACCGAGGGGGTCCGCCTTCACCGAAATCGATCACGGGTACCGGTTGCTCTCCCTCTTGAACAGCGGCAAAAGGCTGCAACACCAGACCTAGGGGAAGTCCGGTCGAGGCCAACGCTTCTGACGTAGCGGGGATATTGTTGACTGTCAGCCTGGCAAACTTCGGGGATGAGTTGCCTTGATCGTGGGCAACAAAGGGTATAGCCGCAGCAGGGGGAAGATGCTTCTCCATGGTCGGGTAGACATTGCGCTGGTAGAACTGTGTCGCAACGTCTCTTGACCTCGATACGCTTGGTATTTGTTCGGGGTTGACTCTGCCCTGAGCCGCAACAGCCTCTTCACCCATCCTTAGCTTGTCCGTGGGATTGAGGACGGCATTGTCCCCCGGTTGAGCTGGCACACCTCCTCCTAGCCCTGCATTTGGTGCATTGTTCAGAAACTGTGTGCTTCCGACGCTACTGACTGGTGGAGCGGGTGCCCCTGACCCCATACCAGGAGCCGGGGCTATTTCGTGATATGCATGCCTTTCCTTCTTTCTGTGAGACCGTACAGGGGCGGCTGCCACGTCGAGACCTCCCATCTGGGCAGCCAGCCCGTTCATGGTGTCATGCTGCTGCGGAATCTGCGCGGGACCTGGTCCCGGGTAAGGCGTCTGTTGCATGTTGGCATACACCTGTGGGGCGTTAGGATCGGCGCCATACTGTTGGTAGCCCGGCTGCGAGCCTGGAGGATATTGTTGTGCTCGAGGATCTGGGTTCACATAGGGCGCCTGGCCGGTACCAGCGCCATAGTGAGAGCCGTACTCGGCCATAGCTGACGCAGGAAAGTAGGGATTTCAAGGATTCGACGGCCGGCGCTTCATAATGGAGTATGAGATTCCGAGGCCAGATCTCAGAGGAAAGTGGTCAGATTAAATTCGCATGAGCCGACCTGGTCGAGCCGGTGGTGAATGGAGGTACCAGGCTAGATGCAGTGACAATTGGTCTGTTGCAGGAAAAGGCCAAGTGGCTGTAAGCAACAGTTGGACAGAGATGTGAGCCTGGTCCGGGTCGACGCGAGCAACCGACACGAACTTTTGGAGAGTCGGAAGTGTAGAAATGTGGAAGTGGAGCGGGGCCTCGCTTACCTAAGCCCCTGCCTTGTAGTAAATCACGTGATCACCAAGAGACTCCTGTGGTAAGATGTGCCTTACCACAGCTGGAGTCACTTACAGTAGCAATCGTGTCAACAAGCCAGCTACCAGCTCATAAAAAGCTCCTGACAAGACACGGCCAGCCAAACATACGCCTTGTGACCGTCTAAGAAGAGGAACTCGAGGAGTCATCATGTACTAACACATTTTGAATCTAGCAGACCTCCGGCATGTCTCGGGTATACAACACTTCCCTGCACGCTCCCGCCAGCTACAAATGTAAGAATTGCAATTGCAGAGTTGTCTTGCCCTTCATTCATTCACAGGCCGCGCCGCATGCGCTTGTCTCCTCCTCTCCCACCACCGCCACCAGCGCCATGACCCCTGGCATATGCATTCGGCTCTTCATCACGGCCATGTTTCCTTGAAGACGGTGTCTCATCCCTAGGGCCCGATCGCAGAGGGCCTCCTCTCCTGTCATCCCCCTCCCCCAGGTGGTTTTCACGCCTACTAGGTCGCTCTTCCCGCCTTTGTAGATCACCCCCGCTGTGGCTGTGTCTCTCATCCTTGCCGTCACGTCCGTCTCGCTCACTTCGGTGCTCCCTGTCTCCGCGTGATTCATCGTGCCGACTCGAGTGTCGTGAAGATCTCCTCTCAGATCCACGATCCTCTGCCAACTCACTTCTCCGATCTCCTCTCCCCACGTCGTGGCGCGATGAGATCTGTCTACTGCCAACCGGTACATCATTTGGATTCGAAGATGCGAAGAGGTCGTTGGAAGGGTGTCCATCCGAACTGGGACCGTGACCTGAAGCAGGAGGACCACCTGGTGGAGGTGGAGGCGGCGGAGGCATATGTAAACCAAAGTTTCCACTGTTCTGTCTCGGACCGCCACGTCCACGGACCGAAGATGTGCCTGCTTGCGCAAGTGTGTTGTTGATGCCCGTGAGCGGATTTCGATTTGTCCGCCCCCCACGGATGCTCGCGTCACCAGATTGTGGTCCGGATGGAGGTCCTCGGCTTGTAGGCGATGGTCCGGATGGAGCTCCAGGAGGAGCATTGCCTCGAGGACCTGCTGGTGGATGAGCCTGCTGCGAAGATTGCACGGTTTGACTCGGGCGCGAAGAATCAGATGGCACAGCATCAATCTGGCTAAGGCGAGAGGGATGAACGCCTGCCGAATCTGCAGCAGGAGTACCTGGTGCAGAGGATGCTTCTGCATACGAGCTGGTCCGGCCATGTTGTCGTCTTGACGGTCCGGTTGGAGTGGGTCGATCCGCAGGCGGCGTGGGTGGAACTTGTGTATTAAGAGGAGGGGCTCTCATTCTTGGGCCCCCTGCCGAAGGTGGTCGGCCACGAGGGCCAGATGGGACATCCGATTCCTGAGGCCGATCCGGGGTCTGTAACAGCGACGCTCGTGGTGAAGTCTCTTGCTCAAGCCTGCCATGCTGCATGTCAATCGCTGGCGGTTGGCGAGCGTCTCTCGGGTCTCTTCTGTATTGCCCGGACCCACCAGAACGTGAAGATGGGGCTGCTGGCTCCAACGAGGGGCCGTTGGAGGAGGGCTGACGCACGGAAGGGTTCTCTGGCCTGGTTCGCTCTTCGACGTCGCGACGGGGGTATGGTTTTCGTTCCTCGTCTCTTCGCGGCGAGCTTGGTCGGGACGGTCTCGACGGCCTCTCCAGCCCATGGCCTCTCGTAGGAGGGGTTCTCTGATCCCCACCGCCCCCTATCAACGAAGCTCGTGCAGGGTTGATAGTGGGCTCCAATGGGGTCTCGTTTCTCGGAGGAGCCTGTGGTTCCGGCCTCGCAAGTTCTGGAGCTGGTACAGGTCTTGATCTTGGACCGGGCTCACGTGTCTCTCGCTCACGTTCACTTGGCGGAGGCCGAACAGGCGGACGATCTCTTTCTTGAGGCGGTATAGGTCGATCGTATGGGGCTCTTCTTTCGTGCTCGCGACCATACCCGCGGTCCTCACGTCCAGGATAAGGCGGACCGTCCGGCCGCTCATATCGCCGGGAGTGGCGATCATAGTCATCAAATCCATGGTCCGGTCGTTCCGGTCGCTCCGGGCCACGGTAACCTGATCTTGCGTCACGAGTGTGGTTCGTCCGAGCATCGGGCGGCGGTCGTGCAGGATCGATTTCTGCGCGATGTGACGGGCGTGGACTATCTCTGTGGCCATTGCGAGAATCCACTGGTTCGGGACGGCTCGGCAGACCAGCCAAGGTCGAACGCGATGGAGGCGGCGGAGTGAGGCGTCGCGGCAGATCGTGAGGCTTAGAAGGCTCAGGACGAGTAGGTCGGGGTTCTCGCTTGGGAGCTGCAGAAGCCTCACTGCTCTGTCGTGACGGTGTCGAAGCACCATTGGTTGTGGCTGGCCTGGACGACGGCCTAGGAGACGGTGCAAAGGGCTCGGCAGTAGGTTGGAGCCTGGTAGTTCTAGACGACTCCCCACTCTCCTTCTTTTCAGAAGCAAGGATGGTTGCTGGCTTGGACGGCGCATCCGCCATTGGTTCATCCTTGATCTCGCCGTTGCCTTGCTGGATGCTTGGCTTCGTGTCTGAAGAGGGCGCATCCTGGGAAGAAGCACTGACGGTCTGGGAGCTTGCTTGCGCTTGCTCTTGCTCTCCTTTCTTTTCGGGCCCTCTGCGGAACTTCGTTGTCTCGACCCAAGCTTTTTCGCGCCGATGCAAAGCTCCAAGTAAGGCTTGAGACGAGACCTTGAGGTCCTCCTTATCAGAATCCCGCAGCTTATCCACAGCCTTCTGCAACCCGGTCCCATGCCAGTTGACGGCAGGATAGACCCCGGAAATAGCGCGCAACACCGATATGGCATTCCGAACGTGCATGTACTCCGGCGAAGCCAGACATTTCTGAAGTGCCGTGTACAGGTTGCTGTGCCACTTGAACAGGATTTTCTGGAAGCTCTCGAAGTCTAGCAATGCGACAACTCTCCCAGCTTCGACTTTCAGGGCAAATCCAGGCAGATTTCTCTTCGAGCCTCCGCACGCTTCCCTCTCGTATGTTGTTTTAGAACTATGCCATCGCGCGAGATCTTTCAATACCTCGTTCAAAAACTTTCCAAAGTTGTCGGCCTCCTTGGACGTGCACATGAAAATCAATGAAATAAGTCGGGCTGTCTTGAAGAAGAGGTCGTAAAATCCAAGGGTCCGGAAGTTTGGTGTGCCTCCACTGTGGAGGAGTTTGAGGAATTTGAAGCAGAAGTAGGCGTCGAGGGGGGAGGATAGCATTCGCGGGAGAAAGCAATGCTCCATCAGGGCCGTGTTTAGGGCCCTGTCCATCCTAGTCTTGCCTAGGAACCACTGCTCTTTTTCACGCTGTAGTCGCGCTTTACCCTCCAGGAAGGATTTCAGATGTTGCTTGTTTTCCAGCAGTAATTTGTCGATGAGGTCTTGAATCTCCCTCGTCGCCATTTCCTTCTTCTTGGTGCCGGAAACACTGACGTCTGTCCGGTCTGCTGTGACGGCAGCCATCTTTTTGCGTTGCCGAGCACTCTCATCCTCGTACGACTTACTAGGAACCGCAATATCGTACAAGGACAGCTGCCAAAAGGTCGAATAAAAGCCGGTGCCTATGGTTTTGGTGACTTCTTCAGGCAGAGATGGCTCGATGGCAGTCATCAGATCTTTCATCACAGGATGCCAGCAATCTTCTGATATGGAATCAGATGTCCCGAGTGACTTGGTGCTGGCGTCGAGATCAAGCGCTGGACCCATCGTGTCACCTGGAGCTGGCGAGTCATTCGTGATGTTCTCCGTCTCCACAGCCTCGCCATCCTCTTCCGAACCACCATTAATTTGGTCTGACATGTCAACGTCTCCATTGATGTCCTTGACCTCCTCTGCTTGCTGTTCTTTGCGATTTTCTCTGTCGTAATCCTGCATTTGTCGGGAAATGAGCGGACGGGCGATCCAGAAGGCAATTTCTGGTCGTATCTCGTAGTCAACGAGGAGACTGATAACATCAGGAATGGTAGCTCGAAACTCATCGGGAGATAGGTTCGTTCGGAGGAGATCAAGATACTGGACCATGACGCGGTGTACCTCGTCATATGTGTTTCCGATCGCTTTCAGTGGGATTTCACTATCCTCAAAGACCACAGCCTGCCGCTGTTGAGCCATGGAAATCAAGAATTTTGCGGCCAAGCCGGTGTCTTGAAGCGACTTAATCAAGCGCTCTGAAGTTCTCTTTGAGTCGTGACGGCGATCAAGCAGTTGGAGAATGATCTGGCCTTGGAGCAGCGGCCCACCTCCCATTGCTTGCAACTGAGCATCGTTATAACTCGTGTCAGTGGCAATTCCGGCCATGGAAAGTACGATCTGCTCCAACATCTTGAGGTCCATAGTGTTACCATGTTCAAGTTGCTCAGCCACATACTGTAAGATCGGGCCAGGCTTCATCATGCCGTAGCGCTTATAGATCTTGCCAGCGAATACAGAAAGAGCGGAGAGCCAACGGCTGGCGAAGATGCCGCCTTCTTGCGTCCGATTCCGTCCCGTTTTCGCCATTGAGCTGACGATGGCCCAAGTAAGGACATCATAGCCCAGATCCGTGAAGTAGCGAGCGCCCTCGACAAACACCTCTGCGATACTGTCGTAGACTTCGATTTGAGTGAGCGCAGTGGTTATGACGATGTGCGGATTGGCGAAAGCAATCTTTGCCAAGGCCCGGGCCATCGGTCGTACATTGGTATTGGATATACGCTTTAGGATGTCCTTGGTCTCAGCCCTGGCTTGATCGAATGCTGCCTTGACATCTGGATTGCGTGATGTCCGGCCGGATGACCATTCGAGATACATCAAGTAGCGGACGCTGACGGGGAATATACTGATCAGCTCAAAGACTTCATTGACTGCATCGGCATTCGACCTTGTTAGGCTCAATGATGGGAGCAAGGTGCGCTTAATCAAGTCTAACCATCGCGATCGGTTGGACTCGGTCTTGTCGGTGTGCAAGCTATGTTTCCCGATGCGGGAAATCTTGAGCAGAAGGCCGACGTCCTGACCAATCTTGACGCCCACAAGCGGCAGAAAGATGTTACACAAGGTGAAAACATCTTCAACGTTCTGGCAGATAGGGATGTTGTCGTTCCACTCGTCCCAATAGAAGCGGTAGTCGGTGCCGTCGAGGGAATCATTCTTGTCCAGTTGGGCCCATCGGAGAACCTTTCTTTCAATTGCTTCCACAATCTTGACCTGGCCTTTTGGGACTCCGGGTACGTCGGTTTCGTAGCTCGGCTTCTGAGCGCACAGACTGGGTCGATTTTGCAGAGGCTGTATCTCACCGTACACTTTGCTCAATGAATGGTGTAATATGCGATGGATATATTCCGGGAGTTCAGGTATGAGATCCATCAACCAAGGAAAGCGGCCAAGGATGAAAAGTGCCTCAGGAAGGGCGCCTATGGCGAGCAGGCTCTTTAGCAGGAGAACCTTCTGATCCGCCGGTGCACTTTCTTTAGTAGGTGGCTTCTCGGTGTCTTGCTCCCTGGCCGGCGTATTTGAGCGTGTGGCAGATTCTTTCAGACGGGGTGGGACGGGTAAAGTGTCGTCAGCCAGGGCTCCAGCGGAAGCAAGCGCATTCTTTATTCCAGCACCCGGTCGAGCGGCTCTTTCTCGTTCGGACTTTTCTTTAATCTTCTGCTGCCTGAGCTCATCCATCGCGTCATCGGTCCTCCAAATGTGGGGGTATAGGTCTTTCAAGGAGATGAATCCAATCTTGATGAGAAGGGCAGAAAGATAGATGAGGTTGTCTGGGAGGACGTCTGTCTCGTCTCGGGCGGGTGAGGATGAGTAAAAGCGTAGTTTGAAACCCAGAAGCTGGGCAGCGTCGCGGTTTCCTGGGGGTGGCAAGGTACCAGTCTCTCGAACCCACTGCGACAGCAGCTCGTCTCCTGAAGATGCCCGTTCTAAATGCTCTTGTGTCGGTCGGGATCCCCCAAGCAGATAGAATGCGTGAAGGCCCTTCTCTCGAGCGTCAGACCAGAAAGCCTGGTCTCGTGTTCTGGTCTCTTGAGCCACAAGCTGCTTCTCCTCCTCGGTCAGATGCCAGTCCGGCGAGCCTGGAAGAGCCCACAAAGGCAGCCCTGTCAGGAGCTGTGTCTTCTTGGCCAGCGGTGGGGAACGGGGCCACCAAGGGCTCGCGCGGAGGAATTTAACGAAGAACCGACATTGTTTGACAAGGACAGCGCTAAAGACGTCGAGCACAACATCCAAACTCCGTCCCACATCAAGGTCAAAGGCGCCGATCATAGCCTTGACCTTCTCTACCGTCTCTTCGACCGTGTCTGCAGTGGGCGCCTCGTTGCTGCTGGTCGTGAACAGCTCAGTCATCAGCTTAGCAAATCCTTCGGACTCTTCCCGCATCAGATTGAAGTTGGCCTGTCGATAGAGGAGGTTTGTCTGTTTCCTGATGCCCATACGGCTGAAGGTGTTTCGGATCATGTTGAACTTCTCCAACAACGGCGCGTCGATCTCGTGTCGGAGTAGCTCATGAGGTATCCCAGTCGCGAAGATGAAGACTGATAACCGGTCCAGCGGAATCGTAGGGTTGTTCTCGAACATGACGGACACGGAATCTAGTAGCGCAGCCTGTAGAACTGTAGGATGCGGTACCGACTGTTCCTGGTCTTCTTGTAACTCGCTCTCCAGCAGTTGTTTGACGAGGTCACCGGCTTCGGCCGGGCCCAGCCTTCCATAGACGACAGACTGCACCAACTCCTGCATCAGTACGATCAGCTGTGTCCCCTCATCGTCTTGCATCCCTTCGAGGCCTTGTCGCAATACGTCTTCTCGACCACCTGTTTGCCATGAGTCACAGGTCTCACCCGTCAGATACGTGTAATTGTAAGGCTGGGATTCGGAAGGGGGGTCTGAGAGGGCAGGAGCCTCAAGAGGTGTTTGCTGGGTGGTCGCCATGTTTCCGTTCACATGAACGGGCTCAGGATCTGCGACGGGTGTCCTCGATAATGACGGTAGCCTGTCTCCGGCACTGTTGATGGGACTTGACGCGGTGCTGGCGCCTCGACCTCCTCGGCTTGATCTCCTACCACCTCTTCCGCGTGGTTGACTGTAGTCGCGATCATTTGATTGATACCCCGAGTGCGCCAGGTTGAGATTTTGGGGGCGATGAGGCGAGGGACGGCTAGGAGGTTGATCGTCTGAATATCCGCGATCTGGTCGCTTCCTCTTACCACCGACTGGTGGGGGCATTACGCCCGGGCTTCGGACGCTGCGACCTCGTTGAGGCTAATATGAAGGTCGGCGTCTCTCGTACCATGAGGTTAGGCTAACGACATTTGGCTGTTGGCAGAATGGTGTGAAATTTCTGTCGAGATCCCTGCCAGAGCTCAGCAGTTGTCTCCGAGATCTGCTAAGCGGAAAAGTTATCTGGTTGTGTGGATGGTTGTGGTTGTTGAAGAGATACTGGTAGGATCCTGCTCGTCTCCGTCAAGACGAGTCAAAACAGCCTTGAACTGCAGACGGATTGGAGAAAGGCGACACCAGCGAGCCCACAGATATTATGTAAGCCACCCAAGGTGGTCACGTGGTGAAGAATGGCCGTGGATGGTTTGGTGGAAGGCGCAGGCCGTTTCACTCACGTCACTGCCTGTTGAGCATTTCGATCTCTCCGTCACACAGAACTGACACTTTTCCACTGCTCGATGCGATTGACTCTACTTTGTGATAGTTGAAAGGTAGATGCATATGAAAGACTTTATCTATCGGGATGGCAGTGAAAGTGTTCTTGACGGGCACGACCGGGTGAGTCCCTCGACATGCATATTTGTCCAATCGTGTCTCGTTGTCCGGCTTTCACCCACAGCTCATGACTGCTAACGGTGAAGCAGCTATATTGGCGGGGACTTCCTCTATCTCGTCTCACAAAAACATCCAGACTGGGACATCACGTGCTTGGTTCGCAACAGTGACAAGGGCGCCAAGGTTGCAGCGTAGGGGCATAGCCATCATTTGTCTAACTCCAGACATGTGTCTGACGCTCTCACAGAGCCTATCCGAAGGTGAGACTCGTGTACGGGGATCTTGACGCCGTCGAAACGATAGAAGAAGAAGCCGCCAATGCTGATATTGTCTATCATTTCGCCAACTGTGATCATGAGCCATCGGCGAATGCCATTGCCAAAGGCCTTGCTCGGCGTCAGGGGGATCAACCAGGCTACTGGATCCACACGTCAGGCACTCTGATTCTAGGCTGGGAGACGATCGAGCTTGCAGAGTTTGGAAACAGGCTGGACAAGGTTTTTGACGATTGGGAGAATGTCAAAGAGTTGACCTCCCATCCAGACCACGCTGCCCACAGAAATGTAAGCTCTCTGACCCACGGGCAGCATGGGAAAGCACTGATGGAGACTCAACACTACCAGGTTGACAAGATCGTTCTGGCTGCATCATCGGACAAGGTCAAGACAGCGATCGTCTGTCCCCCAACCATCTGGGGAGTTGGTCGAGGTCCAGACGTAAGTCGCCCTTGTCTCCAAACCCAGCTCTTCAATGGCAGCAGTGGCTGTTCCAGTCTTGTCACCAATCATATCAGCTAACGGAGATGCCAAGAATACACGGTCTGTGCAGATATATAATGCCACCAAGGCGTTCTTGAAGCGGGGCAAAGCTTTCAAGGTCGGGAAGGGAGAGAACATCTGGCATCAAATTCACGTCGCCGACCTTTCGAACCTTTATCTCCTGCTGGGGGAGGCGGCCTTGAACAAAGGGGAACCGGCCACGTGGAACGCTGAAGGCTACTATCTGGCCGAGAACGGACCATTCGTCTGGGGAGATGTGCTCCAGGAGATAGCGAACGTGGCTCATAAAAAGGGGCTTCTGCAGGATCCGACGCTTGAAAGTCTGCCACCACGCGACGCCGATGCATATCTACCCCACGCCAGCTTGGCAATTGGAACGAACTCGAGAGGAATATCGATTCGCGGCAAGAAGCTGCTCGGATGGCAGCCTGTCAAGGGAGAACTGGTTGACGAGCTTCCCGAAGCTGTCGACAATGAGGCGCGACTTCTTGGGCTGACTCACGGTCATGCTGCGAAAGTTGCGGGGGAAGCTGCTTGAATCAAGTTTGTTCCGAAGAAGCTACCTTGCGAGCCGTGACGCCGTCCTAGAATAATAGCCCAACGTGGGCACCGACGGGTATGTCAGCAAACAATGGGCCGTGTACAACCCCGGAAAGGACCAGATTATGGCGGTAAGATGCAGCTTCCGCTGACGTGGGCTGCGGCAGCTTCCTACTGTTGAATTTCAGTCTGCTCGAAGGCGGGAGACGGTTTGCAAACTCTGCACACTCCCTAATACTACTGTCAGATCAAATACGATTCCCCGTGGCGTGATGCTTTAGTTGATCATATCTTCCAGTCGCCCCTATCCTGTCTCATCGAAGGCTTCCGCAACCCGTTTCGGGCAGCTGTGATGTCTAGTGAGGCTTTCGTATCTTCATCCACTCTGCTCTTGACTTGATTTCGCAATGGACGGTGACATCTGGGTATGTGCTGTGAAATATCGGCGAAAATATATCTCGTTAGATAGCCTCCTTCGAGAATTTCATGCGAAGCGCTGACCTCCAGGGTCCAGGTTTGGATACCAACTCGTCAATGGACAGCGCGTTCGTCCGGTACATTTTGGTCCGTTCAATCTCGAATTGATTTTCCGATACAATGGCAGGGACCAATTGTCCCATGTCGTGTCAGAAATCTCGACTATCGGGTTGTCTGGACACTACTTACCCTGCGCTGTCTCGTTGACCCGACGCAGCGAAGCAGCCAGTGCACCCCTCTTGCCTCGGTCCTTCGCTTTATTGACCGTGTATACCCGTGTACTTCAGAGGACAACAGCAGCTGCAATGCAAGAGCTGCGTAGGCGCATGCTTCAGCATCATCGAGCCTGTACCTATCGCCGCCATCGTCCGTCGAATGGGAGACTGCTGGCGACACCCGGCATAATTATGCCAAGCATTCGAGTAGATATGCAAATTCCACTTCTTCGACCCTCAACCATCCCTCAAGGCACACGCCTATCCGTCCACCGAAAGAAGAGGACACTCAAGAACAGCGCCTGGACTGCAGTTATAGATTTCCCCAACCGGCGTGTATTTCCTCAACCGGCGTGTAAAAGTTGAATCCAAACCCCCAGAGAGGGCGGGCTCGTTTGGCTTCGTACTTTGCTCGGAGCGCCTTGAAGACGCGGAGACCGGCATCAATTTGGCGATGGTGCGGGAAATGTGGAGGAAGCGTCCGCAGCTGGAATTGACTAATCCGGCATTGGGCGATATTGGGATCAAGGCAATTGCTACAAGCCACTGATGACGCAACGTCCTTGTGGGATAGAGTGCGTATAGAAAGATGAGTTGTTGGTCTGCCGGTAAACGCTGCTTAGGAATAAATGGCGCCCAGAGACGAATGAGGGATGGTTTCAGCTTCAGATCAACTTGGCATCGTCGATAAAATCGTGCCTCTTCCGACTTCATCTTTCATCTTTCATCTCTAGCCGTATCATTTGTCTCATTCATCTTGCATGCCAGAGCCCAGCATGATCCACGGCAGCTGCGCGTGCGGGCGCATTCAGTATAAGACACAAGCCCAACCACTTGCTGTCACTTTCTGCCACTGTATAACCTGCCAGCGGGTTACAGGTGCCCCATTCTTGCCGTTCGTCGGCTTTCCCACCACGGCCATTGAATGGACACAACAGCCAGACCTGTGGCAAGCCAGCGACATTGCTGAGCGCGGGCATTGCACGCAGTGTGGTTCGGCGATATCGATGCGGTATTTCCACGAGACAGACCGCATCGGCCTGACGCTGGGGACGCTCGTTGAAGCTCAGCCTGCTCTGCCCCCTGTAGGAGCACATATTTTCCTCAAGGACAGAGCGCCGTACTTCACGCTGAGCGACGATGGGGCAGAGCGGTTTGATGAGTTCTCTCCAGGTTTTCGGGATCAGATCGAACAATGGAGAGCGCACCAGCAGAAGGAGTAGCGCCGGGACTTGTTGAGAACAATCTTTGACTTCGATCCGACAAGTGCTGGCAGTGAGGATGAGACAATCGAGCTGAGCGGTCTACAACAAAGCCTCTTCACAAGTAAAATCTTCCTGCCTCACCGCGGCTGCTGGCTGGCGTTAACATGAATCTTCGCGCATTCACCCTCCTCGCTCGTTCTCGTCCACCTGAAGACCACCTTCCCTCTACTTCCAACCGCACCTGCGTCTGCGCCTGTCCGCTCCGCAGCGCTACAGCTATAACTGGTTGCTATTTAAGTCTCTGTCGCAGTCGCAATGTCGGAATCCTCACTTCCTCCACCCTCCAAAGCGCCAGCAGGAGCTCCCAAAGGACCCAAAAAGCTTCGCTTCTCTACCATGCCACCGCGCTCGTACCTCCAGCCTACACCAAGTCCCTGGACTAGGAATCGTGCGCCTTCGCCTGCAAATCAGCGTCAGAGCAGCAGCCCCCTCGTTCACAGTCCCCTTCAGAAGTCGTTCGAGCCCGACATGTCGAAATCCGAGCCCAGCTCACCACAGAGTATGACGACTCAAGAGACACCCTCACGCCGCTCTCGTCTCGGCGGACACGCCGCTGGTCCACGAGGCGAGTCCCGCTCCTCGTCCGTTCCTATGGTCATTCGCACTCCACAAGGTGCTGAAGACGAAAGTGACGGCCCCGGTCAAGACTCCCTGCGCTCGAGAAGCGGACCTGCCTCCCGCGCAACCTCACCAATGCCATCGCCAGTGGGAAATCAAAACGACCAGGATCGTCGCTCCGTCAAACATTTGACTTGCTTCTGGTGGTGGGAGAAAGGTGAATGCAAATACTCGGATGACGAATGCCGTGAGTCTCCCCTCCCCGATATATTGAATGAGCGACAACCTGCGCCTTGGAGCACTTATCACGATCGGGAGGCTAATTTGAAGAACAGTCTACGCACATTATGACACAGGTCACTACACGGCTGCACCTCGCCAGGTCGTTCCAGGTGAACCGGCAAAGGCAGGCAAGTCGCTTGAACGCGCTCT
The DNA here is from genome assembly GCF_000365165.1 of Cladophialophora carrionii CBS 160.54. Lineage (NCBI taxonomy): Eukaryota > Fungi > Ascomycota > Eurotiomycetes > Chaetothyriales > Herpotrichiellaceae > Cladophialophora > Cladophialophora carrionii. Next base: position 2,729,798 of record NW_008481829.1, read on the forward strand.
CACCAAACTTGCTCTCACCAACCGCTCATCGGCTTCACTGGCTTCACTGGGCACCTTCAATGGTAACACCACCGAGCGCGACAACCTCAGTGTGGGCAGCGGAGCACTCTCCAGACCAGAGACTCCTTTCTCCTCTCGCAGCCGTCCTGGGACACCATCGCCTCGTGGCAGTGTCGATTTTGGCTACGCTGCCCAGCTCCGAAACGACAATGACTTCCTCCGCGGCCTCGTTCAGCAGACTCAACGTGAAAAACGTGCCTTGATGGACACGATCGAAGGACTCCAGAGCGAGAAGTCTCAGTTGACAGCGCAGCTGGGCAACATGAAAGAGGAGCGCACCACCTTGCTTGAAGAACGCGAAGCGCTCCAAGCGACCATCAAGACGATGCAATTTCCTACCGGTGTCAATCCTTACACTCAGCAAAGTCTGGCGGTTCCTGCACGATCTCCAAACACTGGCATATTCCCAGCTCAGAACCCATGGGGTCCAATTGGCAGCAGTCGAGGCAATGGTTCCAGCCGTCCAAATACTCCTGCTGGCACTCCCGCCGCTACTCCGAGCCCGCAACTTCGCAGTTTCACATACCCGGCTATTGGTAGCTTCGGTCCCGTCGGCAGCGTTCCCAGCCCCAATGGGTTGGGCATAAATGGCATGAACGATTTCCCTCCCTCGACCCTAAATCCAAGTGCCGCTTCTTACGGATCTGGTATACGAATGCCAGCCCAAGTGAGCGCAGCCACTGCAACTCAGCCTGAGAACGATTTCGGCGGCAACGGCGCAGACGGAGAAAGACTTCAGAACGTGTTGCGACACTTGGGTCCGAGTTTTTAGGTGAAAGAGGCGGCCGATAGTGATGCAGAAGAATGAGGGCGAAAAAGATACAACATCGAGGGTTGCACCATCCTTCCATGTGAGCCTTGACGGTATGTCTTGATTTGTCGAGAAGTAGTCACAACCGGCTAACACGTTCAGAAACCCTACTGCGCTATTCACCGAACCTTCGAGTAGAAAGCCAAGAAGCTGAGCGGTCATCACGACCATGTCCAAACCCCAGAGACATGAGCTGTACAGACCAACGACAATGCAAGCAAACCATCGAACCACAGCGGTGGTCAAACCAGGCTTATGTGCCTCGGAGCCCTAATAATCCCAACCACGTCCAACTCCTTCGAGCAACTCGATCAGCCAAAACTCCGCAGTCAACAAATGTTGCTGAAGCTTCGCCAACAGCCTACGCACATTGACGACAAGTGGAACAGAGGTTGAAGGAAAAGTGCTTGAGGATCGGCTGATGAGCTTGATTTCTTCCCAGCCCCTTTTTCTTGTTTTCATGTTCATTTTCATTCTTGTCATGATACCCAGGGGCTTGCTTTAAGGGAGAGTCTACTGAGCAGATGCTGGCTACAGTGCCAGAGTGCCAACAGTGCTGAGATGGGTAACGATACAGCAAAGCTGAGCTTGGATACCAGGTAGTTGGTGAGACAGACAAATACCCCTTCCTGTACTGCACTGTACTGTACTGTACCTACTGGCTGTGGTCAGTGCAATACCCCACAATCGCTCCATGTCGTGCTTCCTTTCTTGCTTCTTCTACCTGTGGATCCATGCCCCTGCTTTTCTCTCCGGTAACCGTGTGACGCTTGGTAACGTGTGACACTTAGCTTCCAATCGACGCGCGTCTCAGGCTAGCCACTTGATGCAGCCTCCATCAAGGAACAGACCTAGCTCGCCTAGAACGTACTCTGCGCCAACCGACTCGCCGCGTTCCTAGCATCGACGCGATCCTCGTCTTCATCCTCCTTGACCCTCTCCAGGCTCGCGCCCGTGCCACTTCTCGGCCTTCCCCCTCCTTGCTGCGCCCCACCCGCGCCGTTGGCCCCGTTCTCTTCGTCCTCGGGCAAAATGGGCACGCCCAAGGCGCCCGGTCCAAAGCCGCCGGACATGCTCCGTGAGAGGGCGTCTCTGCTGCGCGGCACGCCGGACCACGAATCGCCCTTGGCGCCCTGGCTGCTCGCCATGGAGATGCGCCGGACGGTGGGGTGGTTCTCGCGGCCCAAGCGGCTGAGGCCGCCCGAGGCGTCGATGGCGCGCACGTCCGGGCGGACGCTCTCGAGGGTCGCGAGGGTGCGTCGTTCGGCCTCGATCTGCCTGAGCACGTACTCTCGCAGCGAGAGCATGAATTCCGTGCTGGTGCGGTTGAACCATCTCCGTTTCTCGAGCAGGAGGTTCGCCGTCACGCGGTGTGTCTTGGAGCGCAGGTAGCTCTCCTGGCTGATGGCTTCGTCGAGCGCCGAAATGGCCTCGTCGACCTTGTCCCGCCGGACGCTGCTGGACGATTTGAGGCGCTGCACGGCGGATTCTTTGCTCCGGCGACTGGCTTCGGCCTGCAGGAGCTCGCGGAGCAGGATGTGCCGATTGGTCAGCGTTTCTTTGACGATGAAGGCGTCCGAGGAGTGGTAGGTCAGTGCGTCCCCCAGGGTGGTGGCTTCGGCCGTGCCTTGTGCGGCGTGGTAGTCGCCGCAGGTCTGGACTATACGACCGAGTTTGCGGTACGCAGTTGCGAGACCCGAATGCGTCTCTTGCACGGCCATTTGGCCGATCTTCTCGCCAAGGGACGATTCTCCCAGACCGAGGGCTGTAGCCTGTTAGTTTACATACCAAATGATCATGATCGAGTTGACTGACCTCGTCTGGCTTTGACGACTCTCTCCAGCTTCTGGCTTGTGTCCAGCGCGCCAAGATAGAACATCTTAACCACGGGTCTCGCCTCGTGCAGCTCTGGCGTATCATCCGGTGGCGGCGCAAACTGCTTCAAAACTTTCCGCCTCACTCCCGTCGCGGGTTGTTTCATTCTCACCACGGGCGAGTACCCAAAATCGCTCTCGACGAAGAACACCATCTCTTCATCCCGCATGAGCACGTCATTGCTGCAGACAACATTCAGCCACCGTTGAATTGCGGCCTTGACTCGTGCTTCATCTTCATCGGTCCCCACGCCGGCGGAGGTCTGGGCTGGCGGTACAGCTGGCACCAGTGCTTCCGGGTTTGAGGACACCAGGTGGTCGGCGAGCTTGACGAATTCGCCATGTGTCCGACGGACATCTCGGAATTGGGTGGTGCGAAACTTGGGAAGATTGGTCTGTATAGGTCTTATCAGCAGTGTATGGGTTTAAATAGAGGTGCTGCAACCCACATAAACATCAAATCTGAAGACGGGATCTTTCCGGCCGCTTCGTTCGAGCGCAGTCACCTTGGCTTGCAGCTTGTATTGCGGCACCGGCCTGTTCTGCCTTGTACTGTGATATCTTGCCGCGCCTGGCCGTTGCTGCGCCTGACCAGTATATTGATGGCCCTGTTGTCCCGCTTGGGCATCGTGTGGATGATGTGCCGGCGCCTGGGAGTGCTGTGGGACACCCGCCGGCTGTTGACCTTGTGCCGCCTCGCCCGGGACTGTGTTGTCCCCAAAGCCAGGTGTTCCGGGTTGGTCGGGTGGAGGCAGGTAAGGAGAGTCAGGAATGCTGTCTTGCGATTGATTGTAGGAATGCCCTCGAACGGGTTGCGGGGACTCTGGTGAATCCGGAGCCGTGGCTTGAGGAAAGCCTCTGGGGGCACGGGGAGACGAGGAACCCCATGGCGATGAGCCGTGAAGAGCGTCAGCTTCGCCCGCCACGGCGGTGTAGTCCATTCTGCAGATGCGGGAGGGTGGTCGCTCTCAATGCCTCAGTCAATCAAGCGTGAGCTCCAGCACATGCCTGCGCCGAAAGCAGTGGACTGTGTTTGACGATGAAAGTATCAACGGACTGCTCAAATGAAGAGAGCGGATCAGCCTATCCGATCCCTACTAGAAGAGATTCTGTACAGAGTACCCAAGGTTATGTGGTGAGCAGATGTCTCCATCTAGGAGGTGTCTAAGCGGGCGGAGAGCGATGGTGAAAGTCGTGGGAAGAACCAAACACGGTTTAGTCGTGATATGGTGGACGGAGGCATCGAGAATTCCATCTTTCTGCCTTTCGCCTGCTTCGTGCCTGGTTACTGTGCATATCTTCATTGACACCGGCGTTCCAGTCGCTCCTTTGATCCTGGTCTGATAGATTAATCGCATTCTGCTTTAATCTTTTCGAATTCGTTCTGAGCAACTGGCCTGGTTTGTCTACACGAGGTTGAGAAGGGAATGACAATCCCTCATGGTCGGCCGATTTTATACTCCGCTCTAAATCAAACATTGCGATCCTCTCCATGGTCGCGAATTCTGTTTCGAAGGCCGGCTTCCTCATGTCGGAGCTATGCAGGTGTCGCGGCTACGGCGGCGCCACAAGCTTCACGGACGAGAAATATCGGCATCATAGCTCACATCGATGCCGGCAAGACAACAACAACGGAGCGTATGCTCTACTACAGCGGTCATACTCGACGGATAGGTGATGTTGATGAAGGCTCGACGGTGACCGATTTCCTGCCTGCCGAGCGAGCGAGGGGCATCACCATTCAATCTGCAGCTATCACATTCGAGTGGCCTCCATCGAAAGCCGTAATCGACGAGGATAGCGACGACTTAAGCCTTCAACCTCGTTCTCGCTTTCCACATACTATCAACCTCATCGACACTCCGGGACACGCCGACTTCACATTCGAAGTCCGCCGTTCCTTGCGGATCTTGGACGGTGCCGTGTGCATTCTCGACGGTGTTGCTGGGGTCGAAGCCCAGACCGAGCAAGTGTGGGCTCAGGCTGGCGAGTGGAAAATACCACGAATAGCTTACATCAACAAGCTCGATCGTGATGGTGCTGCTTTCGGACGGACAGTCCGTGAAATTGGTTCCCGGCTCGGCGGGTGGCCAGCAGTCTGTCAAATCCCTTGGTTTGAAGGAGGAAAGGGGCGCTTTACAGGCGTGGCCGATGTGGTCAACCTTGAGGGGCTTCTGTACGAGTCGGGCGGAGACGGCAAGCAGATCAAGCGCTACAGCCTGTTGCATCTGGAGGATCAAAACCCAGAGCTGGCTCAGGAGTTGAGGCGTGCGAGGGTCGCGTTGGTCGAGCTTCTCAGCGAGCACGATGATCAACTGGTCGAGGCCTTTTTCGAGGCCGAAGAGGATCATCTCAAAGTCAGTCCATCCCAGATCTGGGACAGTTTGCGCAGGTCTTTACTTGCACCACGAAGTGCAGTCATTCCAGTCTTTGCCGGCGCTAGTTTCCGCAACATCGGTGTCCAGCCACTCCTAGATGCCGTCAACAACTTGCTTCCCTCGCCCGAGGAGCGTCCAGATCCAGAGTTGAGCCTGGGGCTCGTCCATGGGGGCCTTTCGCAGCTGATCAAAGGTGAACTGTCCCTCACAAAGGACGCAACGAAGCACAACAAGAAGAGCTCCAGCCCTCCGACGGTTGTGGCCGGCAAAGCGCTGCAGGGTTGTGCGTTGGCATTCAAAGTGGTCAACGATCCACGGAAGGGCATGCTGGTCTACATTCGCGTGTATTCAGGGACAATAGAACGCAACGCGACGCTGTTCAATACCAACCTCCAAAACTCGGAAAAGGCAGCCACGCTGCTCCGGATGTATGCGAATGAGTCTGTTCCTGTTTCATCGCTTCGTGCAGGGGAGATCGGGGTCATCGCCGGGTCGAAGTTTGCGAGAACCGGCGACACTCTTATATCTTACGCGGGTAACAGGGCTACACCTCCCGACCCGCTGCACAAATTGGAACTTCGACCCATCAAAGTCCCACCACCAGTCTTCTTTGCGGCCATAGAACCCAACAGCTTACGAGAAGAAAAGGACATGCACGAGAAGCTGGCACTCCTGTTGCGGGAGGATCCCAGTCTGCACATCTCGCAGGATGAAGACACGGGGCAAACCCACATCAGCGGCATGGGGGAGCTGCATCTTGAGATTGCCCAAGATCGACTCGTCCACGAGCTGAAAGCAAAAGCACGAATGGGCAAGATTGCGATCGGCTACCGCGAAACCCTTCCTGACTCTTCTGGACCAGTTACAAAGATATTCGAAGGCGAACGGGCAGCCACGAAGGGCAAGGCAGGATGCTCTGCCAGAGTTGGACCTCTGCCAAGTGGGATTGATGGGGACGTTACTGATGCTGAAGATGTTTTCGTTCACGAGCAGGATGGAAACGTGGTGATCATCGAGACGCCCACTCTAGACCGACGCGGGCGACCTTTGGACAGCGACACGCCGGGGTTGCCACCACATCTTTTGCTTCCCGAAGTCCGGACGGCGTGTTTGAACGGCGCACTTGCAGCCCTAAGTCGCGGCCCGTCGTGGTCGTATCCGATGAGAGACACGAAAGTCACATTGACGCTGCGCCCAGACGAGCATATCTTTGGCTCCGAAACAACCTACCCTTCCTTGACGGCGGCGGCTCGACTAGCTACCATCGCTGCCTTCAGAGATGCCACCAAGAGCAGTCCGTGCACGCTGATGGAGCCTGTCATGAACGTCGACATCAACGTGGACGAAGTGAATCTGGGCAATGTCATTTCCGACATCTCCTCGGGTCGTGGGGGCCACATTGTCTCATTGGGAGACCACGAAGAGGAGCAAGCTCAAGCAGGCGGTGTTGCCACAAGGATAGACGTGTCGAAGATATATGCGCCAAAGGACCCGTTCGAGTCCGGGTCGTCGTTGTCGGGAGAGAACCACCAAAGGGTGAGTTTTCAGCGGACAGTCAAGGCCAAGGTCCCCCTGAAGGAGATGGTGGGATATCTCAAACATCTCCGGAGCATGACTGGAGGAAGAGGCACATTTGTGATGAGCGTCGACCGCTTCGAGAAGGTGACGGGTGCTCGGGAGAAAGCCCTCATTGCGGAACTGCGCGGCGATGCCTGATGATATATACCTAGGCAGCCTGTATTATATATCCCTGTATATTGCTCGATCTGGTCAGATTGTCAGCTGTGGGCACTCGAGCCAGATTGGCCAGCCGGTCTAGAAGTGTTGCCAACGACATGGACCCTCAACCTCCAAAGCACTCAAACCAGGCATCTGCGATTCGTGAGGGCCTTGCACTATATCTGCCTGCCTATCTTATGCAGCTATAAAGCCATCTGAGCATGCATTTACGCGAGAGCTAGCGCTGCGAGAGGTCGAGACCGTGAGCACACGAACAATTTTCCACCCCGCGGCCCGGCGCCCGAATCCACGAACGAGAATCGCACACATACAAGATGGCCGCGAAGGCGAATTTCGAGGTGAACCAGGAGACAAGGAGCAAGGTATGGAGGCCCTCACAGGCTTTTGCCAGCTGACGGCCTCGGACTTACTCGCTCGCTCTCTTAGCTCGCAGCACTGGGGAAGAAAGAAGGTGCTGGCAATGACAGATGCTGTGACTGCGGCGCCCCTTCACCGCAATGGGTGAGTCTCGCTGTCCATCCTCTCGCCAGAAGCGACTGCAAATGACGGTGTCTAAACACTGTGTTGTCTCGGGGTCTGCTAACACGGCTTCTATCTCCTCAGGCTTCTCCCAAATTCTCGACGTTCATCTGCCTACAATGCGCGGGCGTGCATCGCGGCCTAGGCGTGCACGTCTCCTTCGTGCGCTCCATCTCCATGGACGCCTTCAAGGAGGTCGAGCTCCTCCGTATGGACCGCGGCGGCAACAAGGCCTGGCAAGACTTTTACAACAAGAACACCAAGTCGTTACCCTTCGACGAGGCCACGATCAAGGAACGATACGACTCGGAAGTGGGCGAAGAGTGGAAAGAGCGGTTAACGTGCCTTGTCGAGGACCGAGAGTTTGACATGGCCGCTTTCCAGAAAGAGAGACAGGCAATACTGCAGAAACAGGCGAGTCGGTCCGCCACGCCTGCTGGCGGCGTCAGGAACCATGCCACGGCCGCGGCCGCCGTCTCCAGCAGCGGGCCCGGCTCAGGCAGTCGGACAGCGTCTCCCGCGCCGAGGGGCCGTATCACCGCAGACCAAAAGGCGCAGAATGAAGCATATTTCTCGCGCATGGGCGACGCCAACGCCTCGAGGCCGGACAATCTGCCGCCCAGCCAGGGTGGGAAGTATGGGGGATTCGGCAGCGCGATGCCCGAGCCTGCGGATAGACAGGCTGGTGGCGGAGTCGCGGACGACTTCACGAAGGACCCCGTCGCCGCGATCACCAAGGGCTTCGGCTGGTTGGGCGGGATGGTAAGCAAGCAGGCCAAGCTGGTGAACGACTCGTACATCCAGCCCACGGCCAAAAATGTAAGTCCCTAGCATGCCATGCCATGCCATGCCCTGCCACTCGCGTGAACCTACATGAATCGAACACGACCGAGCACGATAGCAGCGGTGGATGAAATGACATGACATTGACTGCTAACGACCGGTTCTTCAGATCGCCGCCTCAGATTTCGCGTCGCAGGCCCAAAAGGCCGCCATGGCGGCCGGCCAGGGCCTCCAATCCGGCGCCCGGGGAGCCGCGCAATCGTTCAACAAGTTCGTCGAAGGCCAGGACGAGAGAGCAGCCGCATCCGCCGCGTCGAGGGATGTAGAGCCCGAAAGGAAAGACTTTTGGGATACTTTCGGACAATCAGGAGGCGGCGGCGGCGGCGGTGCCAGCAGCATTGGCACCAACGCGCTGAAGAAGACGATTTCCCCGGCCGCGAACCCGCCGCGGAAGACAAAGGAGGATGGGTGGGGTGAGGACTGGTGAGATGAGGCCGCCGCTACTCGTTTCTATATGGAATCCGGACCTTCTATACATGCGATTCATTCGACATGTTGTATGCAGTCACGAACCAGATCCGGTGGTGCGCCTTTCTACATCTACGTCTACATCTGCGTCTACGTCTATATCTACGTCTACGTCTCCGTCCGCGCTTGGGTCTGAATCATTTGGCTCTGTTGGACGGATGGCAGAATGGATGGATGGAACGACCTGCGAGCTGCGAGCCGGTAGACATAGTCTTTGCACTGTTTTGCCCAGAGCGAGCAATACAGTCAATGCAATGCAACGCAATACGATCTAAGTCGGCCCTATGTCTATGTCGCGTAGGGTACGTTGCTCGGTACAGTACATCCTGCTCAGTATCTTCATACTGTTCGGACCACTTCTCCCCTGTAGTTGATTCACGCGCTCTGACCACAGATCCAGTCGTTATGATCGCCTTGCATTTGTTATTATTTGGGATTCATCTAAAGCACTTGGAAGCCCTGGATATCGGGACAGCCCAACTAATCACATATCGTCCACAAGTAACTTTTATGCTCTCGATCTTCCCAATCGTGTAGTCGGTAGGTCGGTCGCAGGTCTATGCTCAGCGCGACAACATCATCATGATCCATGTAGATTGGGGGCAAAAGGACCCTCGGGCATCACCTCGCCTCTTCTCTCCTTGCCTCACCTCACTTTGCCGACAACATGGAAACCAATTATCGCGCGCTGCCTCCTCGCCACGAATCCACGGCCCTCCCACGATATGGACCTCCACGCCCTCTCCCTCTGAAGCCTCGGTCACCACCGACTAACCTCTCCTGTCCTCTCCGTCCGTGCCCGAACTCCGGACCCTTATCCACCCATTCTTCCCGGTCTTTCGATTTCTCGAAAGAATACCGCTTCATGCCTTCGTCACCGGTCCGTCCCAGTTCGGCGTATCGGGAGTGTAGCCCGCGGAACATGCCTAATCTGTCGGCCGCAACGGAAGGGGGCACAGGCTTGTAGTACAGTTTCGGTTTGGTGGTAGTGGAGTTGAAGAGCTCGTCGAGTGCTTTGAAGCCTCTGCCGGGGTCGGAACTGGCGTTCTTAGGTCCAGAGGGTGGTGCTGGTGCTCGAGGGCGATCACGGTCTCTGCCTCGATCATCCCGTGGAACAAGGCCGGCACGGTCGGGATGGACACCAGCGGGAGCTGGGGCGGAGCCTAGCTGCTGTCTTTCAAAGGACAGGCGTGACCCGCGACTCGGTTCTAACGGGGCCCGCGGCTTCGTGGTATCCACTTCTTGGAATATAGCCTCTATGCCGTCTCCTCTGTCTTCGTAGACGACTTCGAAGACGCGACGACCCGAGCTCCCGCCTCGCCCGAAGCCGCTTTCGGTCTCTTGGTCGATCCATGACTGGACCTTGTCGTCTGGGACGTAGTCGACGAATAGCGGCTCTCGTGAACCCTCTTCTGGGTACCTCACGCCATGCATTGCCGAGCGCACGCGAGACGCAGCCGAGACCGAGGTGAAAGAGATGAATGCGTGTGACTTGATGTTGTCCAGGTAGAATGCGGTGATGGGATCGGAATCATCGGAGGACCGGGTTTTGGTCTTCGAGATGATATGGCTGCGGAATGCCTGGGGTTGAATCGGTCGCTTGAGTCGACTGATATATAACGAGGACGTTGCCGGATGGATGGCTGGTGGAACGTCACGATCTTCTGCCGGACTCCTCGACCGAGACGGCGACCTTGATGGGGTCATTTTCCGTGCCTCGAGTGGAACCAGGGTACTGCCTTGTGAAGCTGGAGGTGGTTCAGCAGCCGCGGCGCTGGCATTCGTTTGTTTGGCCGAGACGGCAGGAAGTCCAACATCTGTATGTTCCATACGGATATCTTTAGAAAGTTCGGTTGCTGCTTCCATCTGTTCCAATGCTACTTGTGCTTTTCTTTCATTGGCTTCTTCGCTCAGTCTCATTTTCTTGCGCGCGACCTCCTCGGCTGAGGGAATGGGCGTGGCGCTTCGTTTCCTTCTGTTTTTCTGGTCCTCTGCAAGGTCACTAGGGGGTATCTGGGACGTAAGCGGTGTGCTCGAGTCTGATGGAAGTTGCGAAGGTTGCGGCGTGGATGAAACGGCAGGCTTGGGACTTGACACGGCTCGATCAGCGGTGATGGATTCTTCATCGTTCTGCTGCAGATCCTTGCTGGGCGCTTGTTGCTGATCAGGCGTGAACGATTCTTCGTCGTTCCGCTGCACAGGTTCGCTAGGAGCTTGTTGTTTATCGTGGTGTCCCTCTACCGTTTCCTGCAACCTCTTCTCCTCTAATTTCTCGGTGACATTCTCAGGCTCTGGCACAAACAGCGCGTCCTTTACGCCTGCGTCGGCGGTAAGTGGGGGTACTTCGGGCGTAGACTCTTGCTCCTTCTCGGAGTGTGCCTCCGTGCGGCGTTCTTCCTCCTGAAGCGCAGGCGGGATGTTCGTTTCTTTGATGTCTTCCTGATCTGGAGCTCTTCCTTCTCCGGCGTCTTCCTCCTGGGTCCCCTCATTCGCGGCTTCGCTCACGTCGGGTTTGACATCGTGAGGCTGCGAGCTGTCGCCGTTGACGGACCACACGGGCTCTCCGTGGGCCATTTCGACATCTTGTTCCTGGACATCCTCGGTCGCCCCTTCACCGCTCTGCGCTTCGTATTCCTCGAGTTTGTCAATGTATTGCTGTTTTAATTTGAGCCCGGTGGTAGGGATATCACGCGACTTGCACTCCTCCTTCAGGTCAGCGACCTTGTACTTGCGCCAATCCGTCATGGTATGGAGGAATTCGGTGGAAGACTTATTTGAGAGTGCCACGAACGCGTAATATGAAGCACTTGTAAGTGTACGGAGTAGACAAGTGCCATTAGTCGAATGGCAGTCTTGTCAGCGATCTCGTCCACTGCGCAAAGGACTCTTGGTGTTGAAATGCGACGCGTGACGTAATTCTTGGCGAGTCTTCAAGTGTCGCTCTATTTCATTTCATTCACTGCTCACTGTGGCCTCAACTCAGCACAACTCAGTACTATTCAAGGCCTTGTTCTGGTGGGCTACCAGCACCAGGATGCCAATGTTGATGCTGCCAGGTCTGAAAGGCTCCTCTGTCCGACTCTCACAAAGATGCAATTTCACACTGATCCCTCTGTCAAATTCGCGCCTCCCTCTTCCTAACCCTGCGCGTGCCTGGGAGAGCTAACAAGAGTAGTCCTTATGTGAGAGTGGCTTACTCCATTCTTCATGTCTCTTCGTTACCGCTTCACTGCTGACCCCTCGGAAACAACGGATTGAAACTCTTTCTTTGAGCGAGATCTGATCTCGGCGACCCTGGCGCAACATGAGGCACCTCGCTCGATCCTGAAAGCGCCAAATCGAAAGACCCGAGAGGCGACGGCCGTCTCGTGCGAGATCTCATGGCGGCCAGTTGTGGCTTGACGATATCAGATGGTGGCTTCATCCACGTGGAGCTCGCCTCGGCCTTTGACGCATCCGAGGAGAACCCGGCCATGTCTCAACCCCTTTGAGCCGGGTCTAGTATCTACTCGGGCTAGCCTCGCCAGCCTCGCCGTCGTGAAACAGGATCCCATACTGCGTCTGCCTCACCTTCGGCGACTTGCAAAGCCATGGCCTCGGTCAGTCATCCTGCGTCCAATTTGCCAATAGCCTGCATAACATCCGACATCTCTTCTGAAGCATCGACTTACTCAGTCGAGAAGTCGATGACGCCATATTCTCGCTGGTCAACACTCGTCTGTCCGGCCAAGCTCGCCGAACCACCTCGAAGTCCACTTGGCGGACATGTATCAGGCACTTCTCGACGTACTCGCCTCCAGAGTTTCCCGCTGCACGTACGGAGTACGGGCCAATCTCAAAACCCGTCCAACAACGGCTACGCTAGGATCTGTCATGGCCAAGGACAGCTGTGACAACAGACCATCCGGGTCGAATGGAATATAAAGGGCTCGACCTGATCATGGTCTTGCTTTTCTTTCCCATTCTCGTCAAGCGATTCCCCCATCTGTCTTTCTTTTTGCGTCTTGCATCTCCCACCGCTGGTCGGTACGTTCGTTTCTCACGCGAGCTAGTCTCTCTTTTACGACATACTCAACTCGCCCGTCGATCATTACTCGCATTTCTACGTCTCGATTTGAACATGTTCGCCAAATCAACCGCTATCGCGGCCTTGCTGGCCGTTGCTCAAGCACGATTCGGCCAGGAGCAAATCCCAATCCCAGCCATTGCTGCTGTCCAAGGCGGTGCTCCAGGCGCGGCTGCAACCATTGCCGGGGCAGCTGTGAGTGATGTACTGGCCGGCAGCAACGCCTGCAACAAGCTAAAGCGCGGTGATCAAATCATTGCTGAACTCGGCACGGGAGCCGATGCCATTGCCGCCGCCATTGGCATAGTTGCTGCCGAGAAGAACTTCAACCCATTCGCTCAGTCGATCCCCACAATCTGCAGTGACCCTAGCCTGCCGGCCACAGATATCCTCAGAGGTATCACACCTCTGATCGACCCTGCAGTCGTCGGTTCGGATATCGCGAACGCCTTGTCTGCTAGCACCCAAGCAAATCCCCTCGATGCCACGGGCAAGAGCGTGGCGGATTTGTTGGCAGAGAACGGATTCACCAATTTCACTGCTCAAGCTGCCGATGGAACAACAAGTGCTGTTGATGCCGGGGGAGCAGCGGGTGGAGTGGCCAACGAAGCAGCTGACGGCGGTGCCGTTGCAACAGCCGTCGAAGCAAGCGCCACGGCCGCTGTCACAACAGCCGTTGCTGCTGCTTGTGGAGTGGTGGAAACTACTGGTGAGTTTCCTCTTCGCCGTCTCTGCACCTGACGTGACTAACATACTCCAGCTGCGGCTGCAGTTGCTGATACTGCCAGCAGCGCAGCTCCCGCCGCCTCCACTGCAACTGCCGTTGCAGCTGCTGAGAACCCAGCAGCTGCAGCTGGCGGTGCCGCCGAGACTTCCGACGTGGCTGGCGCCGACTTCGGACTCTGTGTACCCACGATGAAGTTTGAGGGAGGCCTGGGTGGACGTCCTGCCACAGAATTCACCTTCCTGCCAATTGACCCTCTGGTTGCCCAGGGCCAACAAGAGGCCTTGAATCCAAGTATGCATTGCCCTGGGCCACCATTCTCTTCGTCTAATGCTAACGCAATGCTACTAGATATCATCACCAACAGAATCTGCGACCAATTGACCAACGTCTGCGAAGCCAACGATGCCGCGAAGACTTTGTGCAAGTCTGTGCAGGCTCAGATCCTGGCCTTGGGAACTCGAGACAAGACCACTGCTGATACCTGGAACACGGCCCTTGGCTTTCCTGGCACGGTCACCAACCCAGATGGCGGCCCAGCGGAGCCACCCGCGAAGATGAGAATGGTTCGATCCTACAAGCCATCCTAGAGGTTATTCCATGCATGATCCGGAATGGATGATGACCGTCTTTCGAGATCACCGATGTACGCGTGCCAGTGGGCCAAGAGCGAACGGGGAGGATGAGAAATGTTCAATTCAAAAAGTCATGTGTTTTTATGTGAACGATTTGTGCAGATATGAACAGGAGATCATGATCCGGCGGAAGCAACTAGCCTTCTGCCTGTCCGACCATCGTTTCGCCCCCTTCATTCACTTGCCGCCGACTAAATAGGGCTGAAGCACTCTTAAGGCGCACTTTCGGTACCGAAACCCGATAGCACACTATCCCGTCTTTCCTCACCATACCCTACCTGCAGGCATCCCTTGGCATGACCATAGCAGAGGCCTCGGTGGACCATTTGTTTCAAAGGGGTTGGCACTCGGCGTAGAAGCCTTCAGGCTCCTCGTGCTTCCCCATCGACAGCGAGCTACTGTCCAGGTATGTCGTCGACATCTATCATGAATCATGTAGGAGAGCGTGACTGGTGGTTAAGAATGATGAACCGCAACGTAGGGCAACACAGGACAGATAAAGGGCGGCGTCGCGCTCGACTATGGAATTATCAAGTGATCACGCGGCGAGAGGACGGCACTAGATTCGTATACGCCCTATTGCTTTCCCTTTGCTCCCCTGCCCTGCTTTAACATGTGAAGAGCCAACGACACAGTCCATTCTTGTGGAGTCTAGGAGTCAGCCTCGACGACCACTTTACTCAGTGACATGTTGTTTTTTGCGCGGCTGCCTGGCTGGCTGGCCACGTCCGAGGATAACAACCAGATTTTAGCAAGCTCGTACGTGCTTTTTTTTTTTGTGAAGCTCGAAGGGTACTGTATATTCCTACGGTCCCAAGACAAATGACCAGGGCACCAACTGACCCCACGCCGAGGCTGACTTACATCCATCATCAATCGGACACGGTAATCAAGCCCCTCTGAACTATTCTCACATCCGTCAAGTCCTCACTCAGGATTGACGAGTCTTTTGGATCCAGTCAATGGCCTCGATAAGATACGGCACCTGGCGCATCCACAAGGTCAGCTCGAACTCGATCAGGAGAAAATACAATGCACAATACGGAAAAAAAGGACACGGTTGATCCCATGCGAGAAGCATGCATTGCAGGCACGGCAGTAAGAGACACTCACGAATTTCTGCGGATCCTCGGTCGCGGGGAAATGACCCAAGCCCTTCATCGAGCTGAAGTTGGCGCCGTGGATCTTCTTGGCCGTGGCCTGGCTCATCTCGGGCGTGGTCGACCAGTCGTACTCGCCCGTGAGGAAGTAGATGGGACACTTCTTGACGTCGATCGAGGCGACGCGGTCGCGCGCGTCGAAGCCGCCAAAGTAGAAGTCGAGGTCGCCGTGGAAGATGCCGTACGCTTGGCCCGAGTACATGTGCTGGAAGCGCGGTGCAGGTCAGTACGACGTAGTAGTTACAGGGTGACGGGAAATGTGAGGACCAGGAGAGATTGGGATCAAGGGGAATACGCACCCAGATGAGCTGCTTGTTGACCTTGGGGCTCTTTGGCGCCATCATGCCGTAGACTGTATCAACGCGTTTCAGTCAGTCACTCTGTCAAAGTCAACCATGTCGGTGTTTGCTGAGCCCCGTCACTTCGCAATACAGGGTCACATCGCATTTCAAGAGGTCAGTCACCACCACTTACTCCAATCCGGATTGAACAATGCCTGGTTGACCACGGGGCTCTTGTCGTTGAACTGCCGGTCCATGGTCAAATAGTCACACCCTTGCAGTGGGATCGTGCCCCCAGCACCGACTTCTTCCGCCCGGATCGCGACCGCCACGCACACCTGGCCGGCCATGGACGCACCGCAGATGATGGGCTTGGTGAGCTTCAAGGCCTTGACCATCTCCCGGATCGTCCCCACGTAGGCCTCCTCGTTGTTCGTATGGTTGCCCGGGATGTGGTTACTTCCGGGAAAGGAGCGGCCGTGGGCGGGCAGATCGAACGCGATCATGGTGCACTTCTCGCGCATGCGCGCGTCGTTCATCACCCCGTGGTACTGTCGGCTATCGCTGCCCGCGGTGTGCAGGAAGACGATCTGCTGGGGCCCCGTGCCCGACGTTTCGTAGAAGACCTTCGTGCGGCCCCACACCGGGGCGTTGATGTAGATGTACCTGCCTGTGATGTGGTCTTCGTCCGTCTCGGGCTGTTCGTCTTCCTTGAGGGGTCCATTCTGGCCCTCTCGAAGCAGCTCGAGCAGTCGCGTGGCCAGGTGGCTGTACTGTGCGAATTTGACCTGGTTGCCGTGCACGCCGACGCCTTCTTGGACGATGTTCATCCCCTAGACGAGTTGGCAAGTCAGTAAGTCCGGTCTTGGGTCCGTGGAACAAGGTGTTCGGTTGACCCCGTAAAACGTGCATCGTGGACCACGGCAAACCGGGGGTCCAGACGGGCAGACATACCTGAAGACCCACGAAACTGGTATACGGCGCCACCGGGTCGGCCGCGAAGAACTTCTCCCACTGCTGAGGCTGTGCTTGGAGGGTGAAATCTGCTTTGTTCGCCGATCCTGTCGAGGACGACGTTTTGGCACCAGACGAGACGCTGACGAGAATGGCTTCGTCTCCGCCGGTGCTCTGGATGCCCATCGTCACGGGCTCGATGATGGCTTTCGTGTCAATAAACGCCTGCCACTGCGGGTCGCCGTTCAGGATCTTGTCCAGCGAGGACACGGCCTTGGACATGGCTTGGGGTAACGAGATCCACGAGTGGCTGGTGCCATTCTGGTCGCTGACTGGAGGCATTCTGTCCTGCGGGAGGGCGACCGAAGTGAGTTGTGTTTTATATTATACTTGTATCGCCGTGTCTGGACGTGGGCGGTATGGTCTGGGTCCGAGTCGCAACGGTTAGAAGTCGTACAGAAACAACGAAACTCGTAGAGCGGACTGAATACACGCAATGTCCGTATATGTAGTCATCGATCACCCGAGGCTTTCTTCCCCGCAAGGTCAAGCTGGTCCCTCGTGTCCAGGAATATCGAAGGGGTCATTGTTGCGGTGCCGAAGACGAGCGCCCGGCACACGCATGGGCGACGTGAGCCACTCAGCGATGGCCTATCTCTCACGCATGACGAGCCTCGTCAACAGAATCTGCTCGGCGAAATCTCTCTGCTCCCTCGAGAAGGGCCTGGATGAGACACGACTGCTCGTCCATCTCGAAAACTCCTTTCGCCAGAACCAATGATGGGCAACAACCCCGCAGAGGAGGAGCACGAGAGGAGACGAGGTGAGGAGAGCCGATCGAAGGGCGGCGGACGGAGTGTCTCCGGTGGTCAGGGACATGGCGTGCAGTCCATTTGAGGACCGTGCCGGGCAAGAAGTGAGGACCGCTGAAGCCAAGCAGTTCGTGAAGGAGAGGAGGCGTACAATGGACGACGTGCTACTTCCTTCAACGCCTGCATACAGTATCATTACCACGTCTTTCCGGCCCCGACGTCCCCCGCTGACTATATCATGCTTCGTCGTCGACCTATGTACAGAATGAAACCGTTGGGCGCCAGCAAAAGCAATCTACGTATTATCTATCAAAACCGAGAGTGCCACCCGCGCTGAAAGTGCATAATACCAAAAACAATGCCTCCAATGTGGGTTCGGACCCGTTCAAGAATCATCAATCAATCTCCTGTCCTGCCAGGCCTTCTTTGCGAGTTGGTAGAGAGTGTCGAAGTCGCCGCTCGTCTCGCACATGGACCTGAAATGCCCGTCCTCTTTCTGTATCAATTCCCACGGATCAGCATATTCAACCACTTCTCCTTGGTCAAGCACCAGCACCCGGTCATAGTCGATGATCGTTTGCAAACGGTGGGCAATGGTGAGAATTGTGTTGTTCTTCAGCTCTCGGAGCGTGTCTTGGATTTTAGAGTCCGTCGCATAGTCGATGGATGCTGTCGCTTCGTCCATGACAAGCACCCTGGGCGACTTCAGCAGTGCCCTAGCGAGACACAGAAGCTGTCGTTGACCTTGAGATAGATTCGAGCCAGATTCAGCCACAGGCGATTTCAGATCCCGGAAAATGTTCTTGTTTTCCTTGGTGTTGGTGGAAACTTGCACCAAGGTCGAACCGGACTTCACTGTTCCATTTGCAGACAGTGATGCATGACTCTCTGGAGGACTTGAACTCTCTCGCAGTGTCGGAGATCTGCTCGAGCCTCCTATTGGGGTCGTCGCGCCTGATTGCTCCGGGGTGCCATGTGCTCCAGAAATAAGCTGAACTCGCCGGAGGGCAGTGAAGACCTCTTCGTCTGTGAAAAGTTCAAAAGGATCCAGATTGCTTCGTAAGGTGCCGGAGAAGAGGGTCGGGTCTTGAGGCACGATGGTGATAGCTTCCCGCAGATCTTGGAGGCCGATAAGCCCAATGTTGACATCGTCGATTAGGATCTTGCCTTCTTCAGCCTCGAGACCTCTGAACAAGGCTAGAGCGAGTGAACTCTTGCCCGCCCCGGTCCTGCCAACAATTCCAACCTTCTGCCCGGCTTCGATGCGGAAAGAGACCTTCTTCAGCACGGGTTCAAGATCCGCGCGGTACCTGGTGCTGTACCCGATGAACTGAACCGTTCCGTGGCTGGGCCAGTTGGCCGCAGGCTTCGTCTCCGGAATATGCGCTGGCGCCTCCTGCTCCACGTTGATGTACTCTTGTATCCGCTCGACGGCATTCATGTTTTGTTCATTTGCTGCATACAGTCTCACGAGCCAGAGGACGTTCTGGGTGAAAGTAATGGCGTACGATAACGCCAAACCTGCTGCACCAGGGTCGATATTGCGAGCGTTAGTCACGACGAACATGGCAGAGAAGAACGAAACAAGCGCCCCTGCAATGTCGATTCGGAATGCGAGCCATCTGTTAGTGGCCCATAAATAAATAAAGGGACGGTTGTGCGTGTTGACCTTCGCATGACTGTCTTGGATAAACCTTGCCTCGTCTCCGTACGCTCGAATCGTGACTACTCCGCTCAACGTCTCACCAAAGTGTTGGAAGAGTGGGCTTCGCTGTACAGCCTCGATCCGTTTGAGGTCGCGGGAAGAACGGATGTAGAGGAGACCGGTGAGTACGTACAGTATCGTAATGAAGAAGCCAGGCACCAGGAAGCCGGGAGTGATAACGGAGATCAAGACCACGATCGTGAGGACCGACGCAGCACTGTGAAGCATGCCGATGGCAACAGGTGCAACTTCTTGGTCGAGTGCCTGAATGTCTTTCGAGAAGCGGTTTGTCAATTGGCCCAGTGGCGTAGAATCGAAAAATCGGAATTTGGCGCGAAGGATGCTGGTCAGAAGTTTCTCGTGGAGATGCCAACTGGCCCGCCTGGACCCCCAGAAGAGGATGATCTCCCGAGAGAAGCATATGAACACATACACGGCGCCCAGGATCGCATAGATTCGGAGATAGTAGCTCGCATCGACATCGTATAGCGATTTCCAGATCGAGAGTCCGTTCGCAGTAGTAGCCGTTTGTGGCATCTGTACGTACGAGCCTCCAAGTTTCGATGTCGACGGCAGACTGTGGGCATGGAAAGCGTTCACCGAGGCGTGGTTCGCGTCTGCGCCTCGGACATGGTATGCATTCGCCCACTGGCGGATCCACAAGTTGGTCGCAACTGATCCAAGCTGTGTTGCGATGAAGCCCCAGGCAGCAAAGATCCAGTACCACCATGGGCCCATAGCCTTGAGATACATCCGAATCGTAGACCATTTCACGCTGCCTGTAGCCTTGGCCTCAAGGCGGTGGTCGACGAATTGCTTGTCTGGCCTGTTTGTCTTAGGCTTTTGCTTGCCCGATCCTTTGGCCTGCAAAGTTGCACTTCCATTGACTGTCCCTCCAGATAAGTGAGATCTCTCCTCTTCGGGATGGGAGGGAACTGGCGAGTGCGGCCTGGAGTTCGCTCTCGATACAGGGCGTGATTTGAGCCATTCATCTCCAAGAGCGCCGCTCTCGATGATCTGCTGTGGTGACCCCTGAGCGGCGATCTTACCGTTGGCCAGGACTACCACGCGACTTGCCAGAGGCACCGTCAAAGCAACGTTGTGTGACACCAAGATGCAAGTACGATTGGCCATCAAATCACCTGTCAGCGCCTCCTCAAAGATGTGCTTGGCAGTGTGAGCGTCCACAGCACTGAGACAGTCGTCCAAAAGCACGTGCTTGGAATTCGAGTAGATTGCTCGGGCGAGTGAGATGCGTTGTTTCTGGCCACCAGAGAGCGCGATGCCCTTCTCACCAACAAGAGTCTGATCCCCCGCATCGAGGATTTCAAGGTCTCGCTCTAGAGCACACACTGCGATGACCTCGTGATAGCGGTGATCGTCATACGGGCTGGCAAAGAGAATGTTCTCCTTGATTGTTGCGTTAACGAGCCACGCCTGTTGCGCGCAGTAGGCCACACTTTCGGTCAAACCAGTAACAGGATCGGGCCGCAAATCTTGTCGTACTGAACCTCCGGGGATGTAGACACTACCACTGAGTAACTGCATTTCACCAAGCAGAGCCATTAGAAGCGATGTCTTGCCGGACCCTGTGGGACCAGCAATGATATTCAAGCGGCCAATCTCGAATTCGACGCTGATGTTGATCAGTCTGAACGCTTCGGTTGCGTCTGCACTGGTGGTTCCCCATGTCAATGTAGCCTCCTCTAGAGCGATGCGAGTTGCTGGCAAACTTCTTCTTCTGCTATGGCGCAACTGGACGTATTTCTCGGTTTCTTCTTCCTCCAAGAACTTCTCGACTCGATCCACTGAGACCTTGGATTCTTGGACGTGGGCCACCATATCTGCGAGCTGGTCCAGTGGGATCCGCAGCAATGAGAACATCGAGAGTGCCGGGAAGGCGATTGATGGGACGAGGGGCCGTTTCTCAATCTGGGTGTACATGAGAAAGGAGACAAAGGTGATCAAGATAGGGACACCACTCCAGATGGTAGCTGCGGACGCCCACAAGACGTACTTTCGCCACAACGCATTGAGTTCGACTTGCCTCTTTTCGTTAACATTGTTCTGGAAACGCTGCTCCCAGGCAAAATACTTGATGATCCTGATATTCTGGAGGACTTCGTTCGTGACGTGGATTCTCCCGTCAGTAGCGGTCATGATCCGTTTCTGTGCCGCTTGGAATGAATGTGCAATGTAGAGATTGAGAGGCAAGATGAGGACCATCATGAATATGCCAACAAAAGAGCTGTAGCCGAGAACTTTGTAGAGCAAGCTCACAGCCATAACCAACTGCACAGGTACCGCAGCCCAGAGGAAGTGGAGGTATGCGCAAACCTCAGCCACTTTGAACGAGTCGATGGACATCAAGTTAATGATTGTGCCGTTATTAGCCTGTGAACTCTTCGATTTCTGTGAATTCGGACCGACGGCATCGCCGGACTGCTTTGGACCTTGTCGTTTCCGGGCGCATTTAAACTTCGTCCAGAATGCAGCCTTCTTTGGAGTAACGCCCTCTTCAGAATCTGTATCGGTACCGGCAGCTGCTCTCCGCCTCAAAGTCTTGGAGTATATCTCGCCGACAATGATGGCACGAAGCTGGATGCAAATCTTCCGACCGATCCACAGTCCTTGACCGTCGCTAACAGCTTGGATCGCGCCAGTGGCGAAGAGAAGGATGACATACAACCAGGCGGCACTAACAGGCACAATGTCTGTATTTTCCAGATATTCCAGGACAGCTTTCAACAGCAGAGTCGGCAGGAACATGAAAACGCTCGCAACCATACACCACGCACCTTGTATCAGTAAAGGCATCTTGAAATACCATAACAACCTGACAGCCAAAGAATGAGTCTTCCGGATTTGACGGAAATGGGCCAGAACAGTTTCGGCTTTGTCCTGCAGAGCCAGGTTCCAAACGTCGGAGAGTTCCAGAGTCTTCTTAAAGCCCTTCCACACAATCGGGTCACACCAGGTGAAAGTGGCCGAAGACAAGACACTAGCCAATGGCTCTCGAGAGGGTTCGATGCCATCTTCATATTCCAGGAGTACACCCTTGTTCCCTTTTCTGGCAGTCAACGCGATAATCACCAGCGTAGTCGTGATCGCGAATGTTGCCACGGAGAGGGCTTGAAGAAGGTGACCTGGAGAATGCAGCAGAACCGAGCGGAACACCCAAACCTGGCAAAGCCATTGTGCGATGTAGAGTGTGGCGCTGTGAGTCCAAAGTCCCGGCACAGGCGACTGAAGGCTTGTGGTCGATGAGATCAGCCGTACCCCAGCAACCACCGCGAGATACGCCGCCACGGTAGTCTGTGCAATCGAAGCTCGCTTCTCTCTGCCTGTTGTAATCAATGCTGCAGTCGCATTGACGCCCACCTGCGCGAGAAGCAGCAGGAATTCAATTGTGACACGGAAGACTTCGTGTGTTGGCCTCTTCACGTCCTTCAAAGACTGGTTGCCGTGACTGTACGTCTTCTGCAGCGCGAGGCCGGCAACACTATCCTCGTCTTCATCCTCCGAGACCACGTCATCTTCGTCGACATTGACCAGAAGGTCCCGGTTACGATCACGGCGTCGTCTCGATTTCTGTTGACGAACCACTCGGGAAAGCAGAAGCAGGAAAGAGGTCGCGCACGCCACCAGTGGGATAAGCGTTTCGAGATAGCTGTACAGATACAATCAGCTCTAAGCTCTGCTGTCAGCCACCAAGAGCACATACTCTGCTTGAAAACAGGCGGACAGGTCGTCAACGCGCCAGATGGGATTCCTGCAATGCGCAAACATGACCGCAATGAATTTCCACCACAATTCACCTTTGCTCTGATGCGGGGAGCGCCCTTCTCATGTCGACTCACACTCGCAGGAAGCAGAAGCTATGAGACTGACCAAACAATGGATGCAACGAGACGAGGAAGCAAAGATCCGGCCTGCAACGCGGAGAGTCATGTCAATGCAAGTCAATTAAGTCAATTCATTGTGGAGCATTGGCTCTTGCTCCAAGATTGACCGAGCCTCTTACGCCATCCATTTAATCCCACGCAAACTTAACTCCCCGAGCAACCGGCTTGTGGCGTCCGGATCGAGATGTCAAACTCGGCTATTGTGAGCGAGAGGGGCAGCAAATCACGTGATACATTGCTCGTGATCAATCTGTTCTGCATGTATATGTTTTTGTATAGTCGAAATTTGCGCAACAAATCACATCCTCCGTGGCGTAAGTTCATGACAGCAACTTCAAGCAAGCAACAGGTCACTAACTCTCAACTAGGCAATTGGCTAGCGCGTCTGACTGTTAATCAGGAGGTTGGTGGTTCGAGCCCACCCGGGGGAGATGTCTTTTTTGGACTTGAAGATTGTGAACGTCGTTGCATAACCTGTGGCTAGGATAATTAATGTTGTCGATGCTTGAGGCTGGTGAAGCCAATAAATTTTTCCAAGTGAAAAGATGCGGCGCCGCACATACGTAATAATATCTCCGGTGAACACAATACTGAAGAGAAGGTTTGGAGCACTTGTGCCTCGTACGAGTAGCACGGACGTCCGTCTCTAAGCAGATGCTCTTAGCGGAGACCAGGCTGTTGTCGTCCTCTGAAGCTTAGATTGCCCTTTGCTGTGTCATCCACATAGAGTTGCCGGACATCAAGGCCTATTGTATGACTGCCCTTTGAAGGCGCTACGACAATCATCTCCTGACCGCGCGTACTGGTATGGAGCACTGGAGCGCAACATGTACCCAGCGTCCAGGAGGGCATACTTCACAGATCAAAAATTCCTCACTTCCGCTGCTGGCGCGACGGATGTACTGTGGCTCAGTCCGACCACTCTCCGTGGTACCTTCAGCTGGAACGTAGAGAGAGTGTGTCGAGAAAAGCGCCCTTGCGGCTTGCGGCTCTGAGAGGGTTTCAGGCCGATGCCTCCTGCTATAGATTTGACCTATGGATGATGGCTCTTGAACGCCTCAAGCTCTCCTGCAACACTGGGTATACTGTAGTCTTCAGGGGTTCGATAGCGGCCTGAGCAGCCTAACAGCTGAAGCGGAGGCTGGTGGTGCTGGGGCTAACCTGACGTTGAGACGGTCCCATTATGGCTGAGTAAAGCAGCAACGTACAGCCTGGCACAAGTCAGGTGTGCTCTGTTGTCGCTGAAATACGTGGTATGTGGCAAATTCCCGTTGTCAGACCAGAATAGACACAAGAGAGGTACCCCTACGCCGTCATTCAACCATTCTTTTGAGGTGATGCTACACAGTATTGGATATTCGAGCCGTACATAAGGTATAGAACACATATATGCAAATGTATATTAGTTAGCACCAGAACTGGGCGGCGGCGAAGTGTAGCGTAGTTCTCCCCTGCATCCCTGTCATGATCCAGCTATGCACGTGTGTCATGGATTTTGCCATCTGGCTCGCCATGTCATCCCGACATCAAGGCCTCGATCTCGGGGAACCCTTTTCTGACGCTTGATAAGATCACTTCTCTTCCGATGACTACTTGTCGTCTTTGAAATCCGGCACGTCCTCAGTCAACTCCTATCACCGCTTTCAGCCGTCGACACTTTCCAAGGTCGCCGTCTGCGCAGCCAGAGTTCTCTACTCATCTCGTCAAGTCACCTCTGAAGAATGTACTGCTGTCGGTGACATTTAGGTCGGGACTGGAAGAAGGCAGCGGACCCATATTCACTGCCTACGCCGTCAGAACGCGTCTATCGTCTGCTTCTGAGTAATGATCGCCTCCAACAACAATAGAAGTCGCACCCTCCCAGACCGATCTCAAACCGCGCCTCACCCTCGCCACCTATCCTTCTGACGAAGCCTCCCGAAAGGAATACGTTCTCACTGCCACCCGAGTGCCCACGATGTCTCAAGCGGTATTAATGAAGGAGTACAAAGCTCTGGCGAAAGAAAAATGGGTTCAGATAGACGTCGATGAGGAAAATATCTACCACTGGAATCTCGCTTTGATGGTCATCAACCCCGACTCCATGTACTACGGTGGTTACTTCAAGGCTCAAATGACTTTCCCCAAAGACTATCCGTACAAACCGCCTGGTAAGGCGCCTGGTGGGATCGAATATGTGCTGTAACTGACCTGGTCCAGACTTCCGATTCACCAAACCCCTGTGGCATCCGAACATCTATCCCGATGGCCGACTCTGCATCTCCATTCTTCATGCGCCCGGTGATGATATGATGTCTGGCGAGTCTGCTGGCGAGCGCTGGTCCCCTGCTCAGCGTGTCGAGTCGGTCCTTCTCTCCATCCTTTCACTGCTGGATGACGCAGAGGTCTCCTCACCCGCAAATGTCGACGCAAGCGTGATGTACAGAGATGACGAACCCGCCTTCAGGGCCAGGGTCAAGCGGGACGTGGACGCTTCCAAGAACGATATTCCAGAAGGCTTTATCATGGTATGTTCACTTTACCCAGTGAGAGTGGCAGACATTTTTGACGCCGTCATAGCCAACCCACGAGTCAACCAAGCCAGAAGTCGAGAAGCCTGTGGACGACAACTTCTGGAATGACAGCGAAGCCGAAGATATCGACTTTGACGATTTTGACGACTTCGACGACGACGCCGCCAATGGAAGCGAGTCCGACCAAGAACTGAACAACGACTCGGAAGATGAAGAAAACTACGATGATGAAGAGGACGACGAGGACACCGAGCGTGTTAAGGGCAAAGCTCGAGGTGACCATGACCGACTTGACTCCGACATGACTGAGCCAGATGGCTGAATGGTGAGGGGTTTCTCGTAGGACAACATAGTTACCGCGGGGACGTCAGCGCTATGGCTACGGGAGTGCCACAGTGACAATGGGCTGTGGCGGTGAAGAATGGTATTCAGTCTAAGGGTCTGTAAGGGGAAATCATGACTTTCAGCCTTGACACTCAATTTCAGCGAAGGCGTCTGGGGTTGATGCACATATGTAAATATCATAAATGGGGCGGTGATCTTGGCCAAAGAGTCAGAGAGTTCCATGGATGCATATTACAGGGAGGAGTTGCATCGTATCCAGGGAGAAATCTTGCTCATAGTATGACAACAAGAATTCATTTCACGGTACACGCGTTTCACGGTACGCAATCAATTCCTGACGTTGCAGTGGTTGACCACGGACGACAGTCCCAGTGTCAAAGCTTGACGCCGGGTCCATCGTCCACAGCCTCGCCTTCGACCTCGGCCACCAGCTTCAAGATCTCCTGAACACACTTCTCTGGTTGCTCTTGGTTGACCCAATGCCCAGCCCCGTCCACCAAGACGGTCCCTCTATACATGCCATGCTTTACACTCTTACCGTTCTCCATTGCCTCGACCGCCCCGGGCTCTTGGAACGTGCCCCAGTCCTGCCTCCCACTCACAAACACTGTGGGCACGGTGATGTTGGCGCCAGACCACACCTGCACATCCGAGGCGATCTCAGGCTGTGTCTGAATGCGATACCAATTCAGTCCGCCTTGGAACGAAGTCCTTCCCCATTCTTCGACATAGACGGCGAGTGCACGATCGGGCAGCCACCGGTTTGAGCGTGAAGCCACGACTTGGGGATCCTCATTCGCCATGTCCCGCGCCACGGCTTCACGCATATTATCTTCAAGGTCCATGATATAATAGCGTGGCATCTTTGCCAGCTCCTCGGCCGTCCAACCCTGCAGTTTGTGCGGACTGTTACCATCCCAATCTGCCGATTTGAGGTGAAAGTAGCCACGGAGGAAGGTGTGCAGTTCATCTCCTGTTGGGTATGTCATCTCTTTGTTCGAAGGTGCTGTACAATAGTACCACTTGTAGTGTTTCCTCGGTCGAGGGAGTTGCGACAGTGCCATTTCCATGTCCTCTGGGGGTGGCGGCGATGCCTCGGGCGATCCATATGATGGTGATGTGGACAGTGGCAACTGCGCAGCGCCTTGGGACGGATGAGACATCATGACGACGCTTTTGAACGTGTCCGGTCGGGCGAGGCCACAGAGGCTGGCTGTGACGGCGCCAAAGTCATGGCCCACCACACAAGAAACGGAAGTATAGCCCAGAGCGCTGACTAGAGTGATGGTGTCCTTGATGAGATTCAGTGGACGGAACGAAGTCCCTTCGAGCGGTCGCCGGGAAAATGTGCGGCCGTACCCTCTCTGGTCAAAGGCCACAGCGTGATAGCCCCGAGCCGAGAGGAGGGGCAAGACATACCGCCATGAGAAGGCAAGCTCCGGGAAGCCATGAATGCATAAGATAAGTTTGGGCTTCGGACCTGAAGGTGGTATGTTCCGAGGGAGCGATTCGAGGATGTGAAAAACGAGGCTGCGAGGCTCACAATCTACAAAACGAGACTGAACCCCGGCAGGTAGTTCCAACGGTGGAAGTGTAGTCGGGTCAATGGCGTCGGCGGGGGAGTCCTGGTGGGTGTAGGCCATGTCGACGGAGTTGGCGATGGAGCCAAAGAGTCAAGATGCAATCAGACCTCGTCCTGACAATGAAAGAGGAGACAACAGCGTGGGCTTAAGAATCTGACAAATTCCACATACAGGGCTCACTCGCGAGGTGCGGGGACGTTCACGAACATTTTGCTCATCACGCCCTTCTGCGCTTACTGTACCTACCGAGGCAGGTCTTCAACAAGGGTTTGTCCGCTCAGCCTGGCGGCGTAAATCTCCAAGTACGGAGGAAGACCGGAGGCGTTCCTGGAGTAGTTCGTGGAGCGGTTCGAGCTTGAGCATCACTAGCTCCTACTGCAAAGCGCAAGAAGAGTGACAACCTTGCGAGCAAGCTTGTGAATGTCTGAGAAGGCTCTGCTGCTCAAAGAGGTCCACGAGATACCCAGATGGGAACCTCGCGCCGTAATCACGCGAGCCCTTGAAGGCGGAAGCCTGCAACATTCTCGTCACCAGCAGGGACAATAGGCGTCGCTCCACGACCAAGTTTTGGACATTGACCGAATTGATTCAAACAGGGCACGAAGCTGAAGAACACGAAGGCCCCTGAATCTTGAACTCGATTGATTTCGAGCTCGCTATGTCACAAAGTGCCTGCCTGCTGTGGCCTCGTGCACTCAAGTCAAGAGCCTTGCTTTGGCTCTGAAGTCATGAGAGCGGAATGATGTAAGGACCCGATCCAGTACTGATGACTGTGGTTGAAAAACACATCCAATGAGTGATGGTCAGAAATGCAGCACCTTAGTTCTCGTGATTCCACCAATTCTACCCACAAGATTACGTACAGCTTTATCTAATGCTCGAGGTGGGTGCGAGGAAAATTATGTTTTGATGCGGAGGGGCCGCTGGATCATCCGCACTTGGGCAGTCAGATCGATCTTCAATTGTCGACCCCGGAGTGACATATTCTGGAATTGTCGGAAAAACACGGTCGCGCAATGGACAAGGAATGCACGGGGCATGATTCCATTCCGTAGATGTGGCACCACCCATCACCGCCGCTGCCGCCATCACCATCACCATCATTAGACACCCATTAGAGGCAACGGGAGGGACATGACGTAGATTACGTGGCACGGGTGGTTTCATGGGGGAAGCATTTCTCCCAAATTATTGGCCCACTCAGCCACATTCCTTGGTGACGGGATCACCTAAAACTCCTCTGGGATAGCTCGATGATCCATCTCTATTTCCTTCCGCTCTCGTTGTTCCCAAACACCACACGACCTGCGATTCTCTACGCAGCTCCTTCTCTCTACCATTCATCATCGACTGTCGGCGGAGGACTCGACCGGAGCGCCATGGGGGCCGTGGCGGCGCATTTATCCCAGGCAGCCTTTCGATAACACTCACCGGCTCATTGAAACACTTGCGCCCTGCTTCTCCCGCCCGCGACCACCAGCACCACCCATTGATCGGAACGCCATTTTGAAGGGCCTTCGGTGATCATCGCAAACATGAGTTTCCTCCACAGGAGAAGCAGGTCTGCGTCGGCCTCTGTAAGTAATCACTTTTCGGCGCCCCATTCTGCCCGCGCAGCTGTCAAGTGCTGACATTTGCTCGCTCGTCCGTAGCGGCCCCAGACACCTGCTTCAGCCTCAGCGCACAAGGCAGCTACTCAGGCTTTCTTGAGTAGCCGATCCTCGCAAGCAAACCTGTCAGCTTCCGCTGCGGCCCAGGCCCTTCGAACTATGTCTCCGCCTCCCGTCCCGGTAGATCAGGTGCAGACTAAGCGCATGGTTCAAAGGCAAGCCTCTTCCGGTTCTCTTTCCAACTCAGCCCGGGGTCGAGGAAGAGGTGGTCTGCAACGGCAGAGCAGTTCCGGGTCTATGACTGAGAGGACATTCAGGACGCCGTCGCCGTCGCCGTCGCGCCCAGTATCACGATCAGAACCGCCGGCGCCGCCGATTCCGACCATTCCGCAACACTTTGCGCCCCCTGCGACCGCCCCAATCAAGAAGAAAAAGAAAAGAGCATCCAGCCAAGAAGCCCCTCCACCTCGCGACCTCTCACCCTCCTTAGTGCGACCGAACAATCGTGGCCAGAGTTTGGATAGATACGGATCGTCTCAGCCGCCGGCGCCGCCAGCGAGTGCTCCGAGGAACAGCTACGTCCCACAGAGCAATGACCTTGAACGTACTGACAGTCGGAATTCGGTCAATTTCTCTAGACCCTTGTCACCCCGATCTCCGTCACCTATGGCACAGCCCTCGGTTGCGCAATCGCCAGTACTCGCGAATGGCGATCGTATGAATGGCAATGCGAAACCAAGTGCCGTCGCTGCGGTTATCTCACCAGTGCAAGCTGCAAGCATCCAGCATGATCTGGCTCAAACCGCAAACCAGCCGGTCAAAAAGAAGAAAAAGAAGATAGCGGGCGGCACAGTCGAGGGCATTCATTTACAATCTGGGACGATGGCAAGCCACCCGGTCGTTACTCCATTCGAACCCGACCCAGAGCGCCAACAGCCATCCTTGTCAGAGGATCAGCCGCCTGGCAGGAGAACGAAGAAAAGAGCCGCGGTTTCCGGAGAAAATACGCATTTTTCTGTGGCCGAGAGTCCGAGATCAGACTCCGATTCGGATTCGAATGTTGAGCGGAAGAGAGAGAAAAGGACTCAAAGGGCGTCGGGTATTCTGCAAAAACAGCCATCTATTGTGCGAGAGGATTGGGAAGGGGAACAGCAGGAGCAGGGCACTCCTCCTCAAGACCGTCCATTGATGGATCCGCGGGCGCAAGACGGGCCAACCCTCACGCAAGACAAGCACCCTATAAATGCGGCAAATGTATCGAGGAAGATTGGGGAACCAGTTCCATTGCCGACGACAACGGACCGGCCGCGCTCCCCTGAGCAATCTGCATCCGCTGCACCTGCCGCAGAAGATTCGCCGGCAGTTTCCATGAACCACCTTCAAGCGTCCGGACCTCAGCCTACAAGGGGCACGTCTTTGAGCCCGTCGAGATCAACAAGATTCTCAGATAGACTATCTTCAGACCTTGCTGCTGGTCGGAAACACGAACCTCCCCCAAGATCGATCTCACCGGCCAAACCAGCACTCAAGCACTCTTCTCCCGCGCCATCAGCGGCCGACGGACAAGTTCGGGGTTCTAGTGTCACTCCGAGCGAGTCGTCTGATATATCCAGTGCGTCCTTTGATGGGCCTCCAAGACGAAAGAAGTCAGTGCGAGTGAGCTTCGATGCTCAACCAGAAATCGTCGGTACACCTGTCAATGATTCAAGCCCGGTCGGAAGCCCAGGCAAGGAAAGAAAAAGCTGGCTTGGGCTGGGAAAAAATAAGCCGCCCCTCAACACCATTCCCTCGAACGGCGACATGGAAGAGTTGATGAAGCCACGTCCTCAACTTCCATCCTTTGGCAGCGTTCGCGGGCAAAAGTTTAAAGACACGAACGACTCAAATACAGCTCAAACACCGAGGTCACCCGCCGAAACTCGCTCTCCCCTTACAGACGCTAAGATCCTGTCTCATTCAGGGTCGTCTTCTGAGGCGTCCAGCGCCCATATTGCTCACACAACAGGTGTGTCAAGCGACCACGCTGTGGGCGCATTATTAGCCCAAGAAGCCCAAACAGCCGCACGCCGGAATGCTCAAAGTCAGTCAAATGAGCCTCTTCCTCCAGAGGTAAGGTCCGTTGAGGGCGTGTTGTCATACTCAGACGAGGAAAGTGATGCATCTGAGGCTGACGCGACCATGAGCATCACACCGACACCAGCACCACGCGAGGTGTCGGTCCCTACGATGCAAAAGGCAACTCCGGCGTTGACCATCAATCAACAAGTAACAGCGCCTGTTCAGCCTGTCACTCCTCAGCGTGCGCAGACTGTCCAGCCGCCCCAGACAGAAGTTCCCGTTGTGGCTGTCTCGCCACCCACTCCCGGAGAGGAGCATGGGCCACGTGACCAATACCTTGTTGTGGTGCCCGGAGGCTTTCCAGTATCAGCGGAAAGTCTCGCTAAGCTCGATGAGTCCAACAGAGATCCACAAGGCCGAAAAGCAGCCGCAGAAGAGAGCGATGAAGACGTGTCGGATAATGACAGTATCTATAGTGATGCAGCAGAGGATCCTTCGGAGATGGAACGGATGGGCTTCGCTTCTATCGATGCCATCCTGGAAAGTCCCGTCGCTCCTCCACCGAGGCATGATATTCCTCCACCAGAAAGTCCGTTGGCGCATGTTCCAGCTCCTGTTGGAAGGCCCTTGCCGAGCGAGTCTTGGGAAGAGACACGGGCGCGGTGGAGTGGAATTGCGCATCAGACACGACAGGGACCATCTCAGGAGGTTACTGGAGTAGATAAACCAGTGCTGGCGGCGTCTGTTCCCATTGTGCAGTCGACACCGCAGGTTGCATCTGGGCAAATGTCTGAAAGAGCAAATCCGCCTAATGCGACGAGTGTCTACGATCAGGTATCGCAGCCCGCCCAGGCCTCACGCTCCGCACAATCACCGGCTTTGCAGCCTGCTGCGAAACAACCCAGGCGCAAGAAGAAAACACCTGCTGCTATCGCTGCCGCCGCTTCTGTGCCAGCTGCGTCTGCGGTTGCGCAGGGGCTACCGGATTCGCCTCTCCGGCAGAAGAATCAGAGTTCTCCCTATCCCGCTGTTGCCACACCGAGTCTTGGGCATACTGCCGCCGCGGCTGCACCGTTCCGGCACTCGATGAGAGCAAGCTCACCTCCAGAGGTCGAACCTGGCTTTCGGAGAACCATGCGCAACGAATCCCGCAAGTCTATGCCTGCCCCAGCCAGTGCGGTACCACAGCAACGAACTGCACCACCCGCAGTGATAACCCCGCCAAGCCAACCACGCGCCGCCTTGCAAAAGAAACATATACCTCTCGCCACAGCTGCTGCAGTGCAGGCACCTATCCCTTGGCCCAAGCCTGCACCACAACGCGTGACAAATGATAGTGACTCGGAAAGTTCATTCAGGAAGGCTCGTCGCAGTAAATCCACGTCGGGTGGCAAGTACACGATGCGTCGAAGCATGCGTGGTGCAGCTGATCCAACCTTGCGTGGTGACACTCGCAACGGCGCACGATCAGTCTCACCTGTCGGAAGGCGACCATTCTCTCCGCCAGATAGTTCTCGTCCCATGAGGACAACTCTAAGAGCTTCCATTGACAACACCCCAACCCTCCGTGGCTCGGCCGAAACCAGAAGAAGTTCCTCGATGCTTGGCCGCCAACAAAGAAGCAACCCTCCGCTTCCCACAGCCTTCAAGCAGAACAATAGGTCTCGTATCCTTGATTCGGACGACTCAGACGACGAGCCTCGCCCTAGTAAATTCCGCTCGCGGTTTGACGACGACAGCGACGACGAGGTAGAGGTTCCGCAATTCGCTCCGGTACGTGGTATTCCTCGGAGGAACAATGATGACGAATCGACCGACTTGGATGATAGCTCAGAGGAGGATCAGCCTACGCCGGCAGCTAAAACTCCACCCAAACTCCAGGTCCCTCAAGGCCATGGATCCGCGCCTGCCAGCAGTACCGAAGCTTTATCGCCCAATAGTGAGAAAAAGCGCGGATTGCTTGGATTATTCCGCAGCAAGAAGCCCAAGGATGAGGCCCTCTCGCCAGTCGCTGAATCCCCGCAAGCCTCGACCCTGCCGAAAACACCCACGGACACAAGCAAACCGTCAAGACTGGGTTTCTCCTCTGCTGCGGAGCGTGACAGGATGATCGAGCAGACCAGGGCTAAGCTGGAAGCCGCAAAAGAACAAGAACACCCGGGTGGCCATCAGCACGGACATGCTAAACTACAACGGCGTCATATGCCAGAGCGGGTCATGAGCGACTCCTGGCCTTTACCGTCGACCTTGGCCGATGAAAAGCCTCGGCCTACCACCGCCGATGGACCGCCAACGCGAAATGGCACGACGAGGCTGAACCAAGGAAGCATGCGCAATACGAGCCAGTCCGGGGAGGCGATTGGACGCAGTGGGAAGAAGAAAAAGTTTCCTATGTTGCGCAAAGTCTTCGGACTTACAGACTAACAGATTTCCCTTTCTGACTGACGTTTCACCTGAGCCAAATGATACCATTCTGGGTTTCATTCACTTCGTCTTTTGTATTGAAATCTACACATGACATGCACGAATAGTCGCAAGGGGCGGTGGGAAAGATGAGCTCAGATAACTCAGACGGCCATCTGGGTGCTCAGAAAGCTGGAACTACAGTACATAAATATACCAATAATTGTTAATTCTCGAGACAAGCAACGAAGTCACGCTATTACCCGCCAGCGCTGCGCCGTGCCAGCTAGAGGGCCACCAGTGCCAAGCTATGCTGACTTCATCCTGGGTAAGAATCAGATGCGGGATACTGAATTGGCTTCTCCCACGCCGTGCCCGCAACGAGCCGGTGGTCAATAGTGGCAAAACTTTGCCGAGATGCTGCATGGAGCAAACGGGTGGCGGGTCATGTGTCGAGACAGACTTAACAAAGCTCAGCCGCTTAGTCACTGATCCTGGTTGAGGTAAGCTTTTCATGATGCGTGATTCGGTGGAGGGAGCTGCTCAATGCATATGCTGAGGGGAGGCAGCTCGTGGCACGGCCTCCTCGGAAACGCGTCAGTGTTAGCGAGTTGTGGTGGCATGAGCAGGCGGGAAGAGGATCATCACAGAGCAGGGTAGGACACGCTTGGATGATAGCAGTCGAAACACCACCCGGTGAGGGAGGCGATAGAGAGGTTCAAAGTGAACGAAAACCGCGCAATTACGTTGGGGTGGTGCCCATTCAACCAACCCAAAGCGCAAAGCAAAACAGACTCCGGGGCCATCAGAGCCAACAGAGCCAACAGAGGCCAATGCTCATTTATCCGTGAGGGTCCCGTCGAGGGGTCACGGCGTGCCCCACCTAATCGTCACAAGCTGCGGGCTTTGAAACTGATGCGAAGCCCAAGTTGCATGATAAAAGCATTCCGACCTCGTAATCCAGAAATTTTTACCCAAGTCGACCGAACCTCTGAATTCCAGACTTATACACACTCTACCCTAAAGCCTATCTGAATCCGCAATCATGACTTCATCTCTTGAGCAGCTCAAGGCCACTGGCACTGTATGCTTTTGACCCCGCCGGACCCGGCGTTTCAATGGCTTTGTAGACTGACCGAGCTCGACAGACAGTTGTCTGCGACTCTGGTGACTTCCACAGTGAGTTCAGCTCTTCGTCGACATGGTATCATTGCTGATATGCCGCAGCGATCGAGAAGTACAAGCCCCAAGACGCCACCACCAACCCCTCCCTTATCCTCGCCGCCTCCAAGAAACCCGAATATGCCAAGTTGATTGATCCTGCGGTTGAGTACGGAAAGAAACATGTACGTTGGGCAGCATTTCTGCCAGGTTGGGAATTTACTGAGTCTATTGCACCAGGGCAAGGACATCGACGAACAGGTTGACGCCACACTCGACAGACTACTGGTCGAGTTCGGCAAAGAAATCTTGCAGATTGTCCCCGGTAAAGTGTCGACCGAAGTGGACGCTCGATTCTCTTTCGACACCCAGAAGTCGGTGGAGAAGGCTCGCCATATCATTGAGGTATTTTAGCCGTTTCTGATACCACCCGAGCCGCATTAACGAGGCACAGCTCTACAAATCAGTCGGCATCGACAAGTCCCGCGTTTTGATCAAGATTGCCTCGACCTGGGAAGGTATCAAGGCCGCGGAGATCCTGCAGAAGGAAGGCATTAACTGCAACTTGACTCTCATGTTCTCCCTGGTGCAAGCCATCGCTGCCGCCGAAGCCGGTGCCTTCCTGATTTCCCCCTTTGTCGGCCGAATCCTCGATTGGTACAAGGCCGCGATGAAGAAGGATTTCCCGGCCCACGAAGACCCCGGTGTCAAGAGTGTGCAGTCCATCTTCAACTACTACAAGAAATACGGCTACAAGACCATCGTCATGGGTGCTTCGTTCAGAAACGTGGGCGAGATCACGGAGCTTGCTGGCTGTGACTACTTGACCATCTCTCCCAACTTGCTCGAGGATCTCTACAACTCACAGGACAAGGTGCCGCAGAAGTTGAAGGCCGAAGATGCTCATAGCCTGGATATCCCCAGGCGCAGCTACATCAACGACGAGCCGACGTTCCGCTTCGACTTCAACGAAGAGCAAATGGCCGTCGAGAAGCTCCGAGAGGGTATCAGCAAATTTGCTGCGGATGCCGTCACGCTGAAGGGCATCCTCCGGGAGAAGATCGAGAAGGCTTGAACGGAGCGCAACCAGTCATGAACGATACTGACTGGGTTCCGTTGGTGGGCAGTGTCTGGCAGCCAATTCGTCTGGTTGAATGCTAGGATTTAGATAGAGGTTGCGGTGATTCCACGACGGAAGATCCGCGATCAGGTACAGATTGACAGTCGTTGTCATCACGTTAGCCAATAATCAAAATATGAATCCAGAAGAAGAGACCGGAATGATATGTGGCATCATCGGCAGCAATCTCAATCAACTGTGGCTGAAAGCGTCTTCCGGACATTCTCGGCCGAGAGGCGACAACGTCACTTTCCAACTTCCAAGCACCACCAGTTCTCGAACCTGACACCATAACACAGGCTCCCCTGAGGTGAACCAGCGTCGATTCCAGTCTGTATTTGACTCTATACTGCGTCGAATATAGCCGGCTCAATGGTTTCCGGCGCGCCCTCCCGCCGGTGACAGCGCCGTGTCTGCTGTGCCCGCTGACAACAAACTCAGCCGTCAACCGGCACCATCCTCGCGATGAAGTCGATGCGCCCAGGTGAAGCCAACAAGCGAGGCAATGTTGTCACGGCACGAATAGTCCCGCTGCTACTGCTCGGCATCATAGGCTACTCGTCTTGGGTGGTCACGGATCGAATCTGTCTCAAGTACCTGATTAACCCACCCGACTCGTTGTCCTCCCGCGGCGACACCGGCGCGGCCGTCGCGGTCCTAGTCATCTTCTACGTCCTCCTCCTCATCACACTGGCATGCTTCGGCCGCCTCATCGGTACCATCCTCACGAGGCCGGGCCTCGTCCCGCGCGGCGAACAATACTGGATCGAGAAGGAAAGGAAGCGCCGCGACGAGAGAAGAATAACTCCATCCGGCAAGGAAGAAGCCCTGGGCTATACTCCTACCGATGGAGAAGGATCGGGCTTCACGCCGCGCAAATACCGTCGGAAGCAGGACCGAGAGGCCCAAGGCTTCCGCGCGCACGAGTTCTGGCAGAAAGATGTCTTCGTGTGTGGATGGGACGGCCGCCCGCCCTTCTGCTCGACGTGCTACAACTACAAGCCCGACCGGGCGCACCACTGCCGCGAACTCGGCCGCTGTGTGTTGAAGATGGACCATTTCTGCCCCTGGGTAGGAGGCATCATCTCGGAGACGTCGTTCAAGTTCTTCATCCAGTTTACCGGCTGGGCGGCCTTGTTCTGTCTGCACACGCTTGTCGTGATGGCTTATTACTTCGCGAGGCGGCGCGGTGAGGAACCGGGCTTCCTCAATGTGCATTGGCTCCTGACGCTCATCTTTGCGGGATTGTTCTTCATCTTCACGGCCGGCATGTGCGGGTCGAGTCTGCAGTTCGCGGTCCTGAACTCGACGACCATCGAGAACTTCACGCGCAAGACCAAGATCTGGTATCTCGCCATCTATCTGCCGCCTCGGGCGCTGGAGAGGTACCATACCTCGGGCCACTCGGATCTCAGACTGATCAGCTACCCGCGTCCACCGGAGGAGCGGTTCGAGATCCTGCAGCGCCACGGCGCCACGTTGTCCAACGACAGTGACCAGGCCTTTACTCGGCAGGGATATGATGGGCCTGCCTCGCCACAGAGGACGTACCATCCCGACGTGTCCACAGCACCACCACAACCACCACCATCGCCATCAGCAGTCCCACCGCATCAAGGTGGAAATGCGACCACAACAACCTCACCGGCTAATTCATCCTCATCCCCATCACAACCAAATCCTAATCCCAGTTCAAACTCAAACTCCCCCTCCCACCACGGCACCAATATGCCGTCATCACATTCCTCCTCGCCGCGCACCCGCGAACTTCGTACCTTTGCCATCCTCGAATCCCCGCCCGGAGCCAACCCCTTCGACATCGGCCCAGCCGGCAACTTCAAAGAAGTAATGGGACATACGCTGCTCGACTGGCTCTTTCCACTCAAGCCAAGTCCGCTGGTCGACCACTCCGACCCGCTGAGCATGTACAAGCTCGGCCCAGCCGCGCGGAGGATGAAGAGCAAGGCCGGGATTCTCGGGATCGAAGAAGGACGTGAAGGAGAACATGGAACCATGATTGTGAACGAACGTGACGCGACAGGGGAGGTCACGCGTGAGAAGCAGAGTCGGAGTCGGTCAAGGCGTCGAAGTCGAAGTCGAAGCCGAAGCCCTAGTACCCGTACTCATACCCGTAGACGAGAAGGCGAGTCCAAAAGCCGGGCTGAGAAGATAGGGACGCGGAAAAAGAAGCGGAAGCGACGAAGTACAGGTAGACATCCCTCGTTAGACGCTCGTAGTTAGTGCGGACGAGGAAAGGAGTCGCCAATTAATTAAGGCGTGAGGCGTGATGCGAGTAATGGTAACTTCTAATTGTACTTCTACTTCTGCTCGTTTTTCAACTTTTTCTACTAATTAGTTCTGGTTTTAGCGCGGGTTCTGTACTAGATAGCGTCAGGAGTCGGGAGTTGGGCACTGTACTGAGTAGGCAGATGGATGGATGTCTTGATGCCTGAATCGGAATCGGAATCGGAATCGCAATGGGAATGCTCTGGGCGATCCAGGTCCCCCGTACTCCGTACTCCGTACTCCGTACTCACTCTGTAATTCCATGGACATATTGAAGAATAGAGCGTGTTGTATGTTGGACGTTTTTTCATCGAATATGCCTGATGCCTGCATGGCTTTCTCATTTTCTCATACCCACGCACTAGCACTACGACGTAGGTAGGTACATATGTACCTAGGTTGGTAAGTAGGGTATCGGAGGTCCACGCGAACGAGCCTGCTCTTCTGGGAGTCGAACAAACGTATCGTGCTGCCCGTACCACTCGCTGGTGGCGCGGCTCGTGCGAGGGTAGGGTAGGGAGAGGCGACGGATCTTCCGATCGTCAAGCTGTGGTGTGGAAATTCTTCTTCAAGCCTGCGAAGATGAGGAGTGAAGGCGTCAGGGGTGGCATGTATGAGCAATATACAGACGGTGGAGGATGAGACTGGAACCCATCGTGGACTGGAGGGAGAATGTTCGTTAATTGCCATGAATGAAAGAGTGTGAATTCTACGTGACTCGAGTCATCTATCTAATACAAACGACAGTGTTGAATGAAATGAGAAAAATAAGTAGACTCGTCTGGTCATGGCCACGTGCAACGGTCGACCATGCTCAGGTTTCCGTTCCAGGGTGGCTGTCAGGTTGTGTCAATGAATGATGAGTTGTTCGTAACTCGTGCTGGTATTCGAGTGATGGTAAGATGCCCTGTCGTCTCAGAGCCATGGTAGTTCTTCCTGTTGTCCTGTTGTCCTGTTGTCCTGTTGTCCTGTTGTCCTGTTGTCCTGTTGTCCTGTTGTCCTG
This sequence comes from Cladophialophora carrionii CBS 160.54, assembly GCF_000365165.1. Lineage (NCBI taxonomy): Eukaryota > Fungi > Ascomycota > Eurotiomycetes > Chaetothyriales > Herpotrichiellaceae > Cladophialophora > Cladophialophora carrionii. The sequence continues at coordinate 2,768,815 of NW_008481829.1, forward strand.
TTGTCCTGTTGTCCTGTTGTCCTGTT